>NW_021604565.1:27109040-27170636 GCF_004785775.1 Grammomys surdaster | reverse complement strand
ACCAACCAACCAACCAACCAACCAACCAACCAACCAACCAACCAACCAACCGACCGACCAAGTAACCTCTAGAGTCTCCTAATGATTCCTTTTCAAGAACATAGTCTTGTTAAGCGATTCATGACTATACCAGGTGACCTTGTTTAAGAACAATGTTACATCTCGATGGACAAGCTATGTTGACTGAGGTGGACCTTAGGGTTCACTGAGGTTGACTCCCTAATCCCACTACTTCCTGTTACAGCCAAGGACAGAATTAGTGCTTTGTCTGTTGTGTTCTAGTGCCCGGCATTGTCTTCACACATGATTCCCAAGAACATCTTAAAATTTAGCTGGATGAGTCCAGAGGTAAGTGTAAGGAGGAAGTGTGCTATCTATCTGTTGACTGTGGAAAACCTGACGAGGCACATAAACTGCTGGGAAGGGCAAGTGGCCAAGAATCACAAAGCTAATCCAAAGAGTATTGTGGCCAGTTGTGTCCAGATTTTCCCATCAACTTCAACAGTTGGGAAATATAAAACAGGAATGTTTTTCAAGCATAGGATGGAAAACTTCCTCAAAGACAGCGCTGGGGCATCCTTCTAAGTCAGAGCATTGGGAAGGAGGGGAAAGGGGCCCAAATGTCCAGGAATTGAGGCCTTCAGAAAATAGAGATGTGGGTCTCAGACCACCCAGCAGCGGTGGGAGGCAAGGGGTGGGGTGTTAATTGTGAGTCTATAAGAATACAGCTGAGAAATCCAAGAAGTCCGTGAATCTCAAGGACAGGGTAGAGAAAATTTTCTCAAAAGTACAAAGAATGACAGAATCCCTGCACACAATGAGATAAACAAAAAGCCAAATCTAGAATGCATGTTTATGAAGATTTGATTTACTTCAGTATTCACATCTGAACAATATCAGAGAGACCAGTTCTTGACCATTTCTACGACTGTCCTCATTACGAGGTCATGGTAATGGTAACATATGTCATCATGGAACATAGATCAGAACCACATGCAGAAGGTGATTAGTAGCCTGCACAGACCAAGAGTATAAAGAGAAAGTTAAGATCTTCGGTGAGAACTCCTCCACATTTCATGCTAAGAAATAGCAGCTTTGTGCTTTGCTGAGGGTTAATGTCAAGATAAAAAAGATTAATTATATTTTCCTCTAATATTCATATTATTAAATACACAATTAATTGACTAACAAGTATTTTTACAACCAGGTTCATTTTCCCTCCTCACTGAACACTTGGGGTCATTTACACAAAAACCATGTTTTCTGAGCACAATGCAAGGTCCTATTGGAAGAATGTCTGAAACTATGTGGCTGTGACCAGTATCTGTAGTGTAGGCATAGCTGTTCCATATGGGTGGCCTGAGGGAGCTTTATTCTGGTGAGGGTGTGCTTGAACAAGACCAAGGACACTGTGGAGGAAAACAATCTTGCAGTTGCACCTCTCTACCACTAGATGATATGCATGTATAAGCAAGGTAAAGAGCCTGCCATGTTCCCTTTCCTCCTCGGTGGCCAGTGATGAATGGACAAGGTTAGGCACTTAGAGTTTAATTACTGACGCTATTAGGAAACACAAGCAAAAGGTGAACTTGACCTGCCAGTGCTGATTATGATAAGAACTATAATAAATCTATTGAACTCTTGTTGTTTGAGCCAGGGGTCTTTACACAACTGCAGGTGGCTGAATCCAACTCATGGTCTGGTTTTATAAATAAAGTTTTATTGGAACACGGTCACCCTCCTTTACCTGTTGTTGAGTTTGCTCAACTCTAATGGAGGTGAAGCAGCAGAGACAGAAATTATCTGTACAGCTATGCCTATGATATTTTTATCTGATCCTTAATGGAAAAGGTCTAAGCATATAAAGTTTGTTAATTCATTTAATTATTCTACTTCTATGGTTCTGGGCATGAGTTATTCTTTGTAGAGAAAGAAATTGATAAAAAGCATCCATTGAATCTGGAGATATATTAATTGAGAAGTGCAGGCATGTGTGACCAATTCTAAAACAATTGATGTGGTGACATGCTTGATACTACAGGATTCCAAGAATGGCCCCTGCTTCCAAGTAGGCAGATGGGACACTAGAAAGATGACGTTAAAATTCTTGCCATGCTCGGCCAGTTTTCTGTGTGATTCAAAAGTAGATGCAGCTGAGATTGAGTGGCTACTTCTGAACACTTTCTCTCAAGGCAGCATTTTCTCAGATACTAAGAAAGCATTTTGACAAAATAACTCCAAGATGTCAGATGGCACAGCTGAGAAAGGGGGGTTAAATTGTAATTGCAGCCTGTGTGGTCAGAGGGAGGAGTCAGAGAGATGGCAGGCAAAGGGCTGGTTCTCTTTGTCTTGTTTTGCTCTAATGCAAGATGCTCTTTGATGCTTCAGCATCAGAATCTGGGTCTCCCGTGAAGCGGAAGAGAAGCATGGGGCTGGGGGCTTCATAGTTTTTTGGTCTTCGGGTCCCCTTAGGGATCTCTTCCCCAATAGTTTATAATGAGCTGTGTTTTAGAAATATTCAAACTTCTTATTCCACACTAGGAATGGTTGGCCTTTATTATCGCTGCAATTATTAACACTATTTTTAATACTTCTATTTTATGGAAGGGCTTGAGGAAATAATTGCTTTTGAGTCATAGGTTATGAGGAGGGGGCTCCTCAGGAATCAAGTAATTTTCAAGTAACTTAATTCTTTATCCCTGCTTCCAGACCTTCACCTTCTGTGGGTTTTCTACATGGATTCCCTGAGGTCCTACCCCTTCTTTAGCTTGAGGGAGACCCCATTCCTAAATCTATCTACATTTGATATCTCGCTCTCAGGACACCGCAACACATAGCATAGGGGAGGGTGCTCTTTCCATTGTATTTGCTGATTTAGTAAGAGGAGGAGGTGTTACCCTTGATGTCTTCTTCTGGTGAAGTGGAGGTGTGAGGCTGATTACAAGAGAGGACTTGAATGAGAAACACAGAGGCCTTGTAGGGAATATGGAGGAAAAGGGAGGGCTTCTATTACAGGGCTGTGGTGGTTTGACTGAAACTGTCCTCCCCCAAATCCTATAGGCTCATACATTTGAATGCTTAGTCCTCAGTTAGTGGAACTGTGAAGGATTAGGAGGTGTGGCCTTGCTGGAGGAAATGTCACTCATAGGTGGGTAGGCTTTGCAGGTTCAAAAGCTCACACTATTTCCAGTTAGCTCTCTCTGCCTCCTTGTGGATAAGGATGTCTTAGTGGAATGTCTTAATGACACGCCTCCTGCCATGCTCCCCACCGTGATGGTCGTGAATGAATGCTAACCTTCTGGAGTTGTGAACCTCAAATTCAATGCTTTCTTTTACAAATTCCTTTGGCCATGATGTCTTGTCATGACAATAGACGAGTAAATAAAACAGGGATATTTGATTTTCAGTCTGAACTAAAGGGACCATCTCACAATAAGAATTCACTTGATTTTAAACAATCATCTCATCAAGGGTTATGTGAGAAATTGAACTTCTTCGATAGCATGACTCAGATGTCTTTTGCTGTGCTGGCAAAATAATGATAACCCTAGTCTCTTTACAGCAGTGGCTTATTAACCTATAGCCTTGCCTTGCTGTAGAATGGATGGCCCGATGGCAAACAAATACATGTAAGGCAGAGGTATTTTAGGAAAATAATCTGAAGACTCCGTGTGGGAAGAACTGGAGAAGAAATACAGAAATTATGGGAAGTTAGAGGTGAGTGCAAAGACACATTTTTCCCTTTTACTAAGCCCTGCTCATGAATGAAGTGATGCCATTTTAAATCTCACTCCTATCAAGATTGGAATTGCAAATGGTTGACCGTGAATCAGCACATGGTGATGTTAATCAGAAAGAATTTATTCCCTAAATGATTCCTTTGTATAAGGTCTGACTACATGGCCATGTCTTACTGTGCTCAATGAGGGATATTTCACAAATACAGCAGAATAACAACAACAACAAAAAATTCAGAGACATAGATTTTGCATCTGCCTCTATCACAGTCTCTTTCTAGTTGGCAGAATAGCTTGTGGATTGACTGTTACTTTTTGATTCTTACTGTCTTCAGACCCTCAAATTGAGACACCTTCCTTTCTTCCTCCTTTGATCACATGACATCCAGATAAAGGTTTAATTAGTTATCCAAACAGGCTTTCTTTCGTTCTTAAGTTTTTTATTCTACCCTTGGTACTTGAGGGGTGTTTAGCCAGAATGGCTTAGTTAAAAAAAAAAAAAAAAAAAAAAACTCTGTTACTGGGTGGAGAAATGAGGGCTGAAGTCCATCCCGGGTTACGTCAAGGGGTGTCAAATTTGGCCTGCTCTTCTTGCTTCCTGTTGACTCCAAGGGGAAGGCAGCAGTTGGCATATTACACTGAAAAACATGAAGCTCTGAGACCAGACTGAATTGCTAATCACTACATGTCCTGTTCACTCTAACCAGTTTCCAAGTGATTAAACAAACTGGCCAGGTCTATGACTCAGCTTCCGAGGGGAGGCGGTGGGTGGGCACCAGTCCTCACTGATTGCATGCCCAGGCTCAGCTTCTTAGGTTTGATCCGGCACTGTCTTTGCAGGTTATCTCCTTCTTGGACCTTGTCCCTCTCTGGACAGACAGGCAGACAGAGACGATGAAGTGTATGATCTACTGGGGGAGGGCCACCTTACCATGAGTGTTTGAGGGAAAGGGTTGCAAAAATGTCATCTTTCAACAGTTGCTGTCACTACTTGGAAGCAGTCGTAAGTAGCTGGGTGTGGCCGGGTGAAGCCTTCTGAAGTTTGAAAGGAGAAAATGTATTAGTAGGAAACACTAACTCTCCTTTTCTGGCTTCACTCTCAGCAGATACAGTATCCCATGTGTTTTTCAGTAACTACCAAAGGTTCTGGAAGGAGATGTCACTATTTTAGGGCAGTATAATTGCCCAGTTTTCGAGGCCATTAAATGAATTTTGCTGCCTTTCCTACGCTCAGTGTCCAGTCACCATGAAAGAGGCAGCATACAGTCAGTGGTGGAAACAAGGGTGGGAGTCTAGAAGCCACAGGGGAATGAGCTTCCAGGAACTCCCAGTCTCATATGCAAATTAGATTAAACCACACTGCAGCCAGGGCGTGGGGGGGGGGGTGGGGGGGGGGGCAGTGGCAGGGAGGGAGAGCAAATAATTCCCTCTCTGACTTTTTCATCTTAGCTTTGTCTCCTGTGGGAATAAAGAAGCTGATTCCAATTTATTTCAGCTACTGCCTGGCTTTAGGAAGTTCTGTGCCTGTCAGTCCACCTTGCTTAAGTAAAATCCTTACCCTGTAACGCCTTGTTTAGTCTCTGAAGCAGTGACTGCAAGCAACTCCCATCCTTTTTCTCCAAAAGAAGCTGAGTCTTTTGAATGGCTGGTGCCACCACATCCTCCAGGCGGTTTTCATACTTGGCATGAAACTTTTAGTCATCTCGAATATTCCCTTTGTTTTGATTAGTCAACTCGTGATAAGTTGACAACATTCAAATGGGAACGTTTGAGGAGAGGGGTGGTGGGGAAGGAAGAAGTCCTGCAGCCAGCAACCCCCTCCCCAATGAATTAAAAAGAAATACACTTTTTTTTCCTTTTAAAAGCATGACTATTTCTGCTTCGAGAGGATCGAAGGTGAACTTGAAAAATCACACTCCAGACCGCGTCTTGGAATCTCTGAATCCGCTGTCGACATCGTCTCCGGAAAGATCGCATGAGCTGTGCATAGCTGTGGGTAAACACACGGATTTCTCCCCTGTCAGGACACAAGCGGGGCTGTTCCATCCACCGAGCTGGGCAGCTGGGTAGTGGGCCTGGCAGATAGTGCTTGCTTGTTCTATTTATGGAGGAAGCATGGGTTTGTAAGCTCTGCGTGTGCATACGTTTCTTTTCAGATCTCTTATTCTCCTTAAAAGTCTTTCCCCCTCTGGAGCCAAAGCAAGTCTGAGTGGTGAACATCTTGTTCCCACTCATGTTTTCTTCCTTTCCCACTTCTCCACCTTTAAATTACAGGGCTAAAAATCAGGCCTGCGGATGAAGTGATGTGCAAAAGCACATCTGACATTCATTATTTCTTCATTATTACTTATTAGACCAATAAGCAATTGTTACTAACATGCTATCTGTTGAGGACCTTC
This sequence comes from Grammomys surdaster, assembly GCF_004785775.1. Taxonomy (NCBI): domain Eukaryota; kingdom Metazoa; phylum Chordata; class Mammalia; order Rodentia; family Muridae; genus Grammomys; species Grammomys surdaster. Next base: position 27,164,500 of record NW_021604565.1, on the reverse strand, counting down.
TAGGTTCTGGACGTTGCAAAAACTTTTCTAGCATCTGGTACTTCCCAATGGCTGCATATATCATAGTTTACTGAGGAAATACAATATCCATGATGTCAAACAAGTTATATAGTTTTATTTATGACAAGAGTTATAAGATACTTCTTAATTGTCTCAGACAAATATACATGGACGAGTGTGAGAGGTGAGCGAAGGTTTCCCCAAGAAAATGACGCTTAAGCAGCCACACAAAGGATGAGTAAGAATTAAGGAGGTCTAGAAAGATGAGAGGAGGCTTCCTCAGTAGCGCAGCCTGTGAGTAGAGCGGGCAAGCGAAGTCAGCCTGTCTGGAAGGAAGATGAAGGGAAGAGACAGGCTGAGCGGTGCCTGAAGTTTTCGATGGCGCAGGTTGAAGCTTTGTGTGGGAGATTATGGGAAATCCATGTAGTAAGTAACGGAAGAAGGTGCAGGACAGAAGAGGGCGAGGAAGAGAATTGGAGATTCCTGTTTGTGGCCCAGGCAACAGATGGTGGAGGTGTATGTTCTAGATACTCAGTGGTGGAAGAGAAAGCAGTGGATTTCATGGAAAGGAATTTAGCACGTAAAAGGCACAGATATTGGGGTTGAGAGGGTCAAGCGATGTCAAGGATGACCTCAAGGTTTTTGGTTGAGAAATTTGGGTGGATAAGTGATTGTTGGAAAGCTGAATGAGGAACAGACAATACAGTTGCTTTCTTAAAGGTTAAAGTGAATAATAGCTTATAGATTAATTTTCACTCTGACTGTCAGCCGTAAACTCTCAGTCAGAGATAAAATATTTATAAATGAGTTGCATATCATTTACATAGTTGGGATAGGTTGCTTATTTTTAGCATCCTCCCAGAAACATAACCCTCGATGTAGGATAATTCAGACAGTCCTGAGTTGCTTCTGAGAGGCAAACTCATGTCTATCAGGACTGAACTCAGGAGATGTGTGATTAGAAGTTCCTTCTGTGCTCAAGTAGTTTTATTCTCCTTGACTTGACAGAGGCCCCAATTTTCTGGAAATTGTATTCTTTAAAAACTTGTTCTCATTTTGTTAGTCCTGCCTTTTTACAGCATTTATTATTATTTCCTACAGATAAGAGGGAACCGAATTGCTGGGTTAAATGACTTCGTGACATGCTACACCAGGCAAGAGTAGACCTAGAATTTGAATCCAGATATCCCTAGTCTACAGGTCCACTCAAACTGGCTCCATCACCTCTGTAAACTCCTCAACTGACTCTAAAGGTAAAGTTTTAAGTAGGGTGCAGTGATATATTCAGTTAATAATGTCATGAGGAACATTATTTCCCCATCCACTCTGTGTAGAACCACATCTTTCACCTTGACTGTCTCATCGAGTATCTATGTAACAACAAACCAACAACAACAATAGCAAGACTACCGATGTTCAAGCTGGTTTTGATTTTGAGCATCTGGAGGCAGGTGTAACTCTACTTCATTCTCTCCTCTTTCCTCGTTCCCTGCATTCATCTCCCACATGGCCCCACAAGGCACATGAACACATAACCTTGTGTGTTTTTAGGAACGAGACAGAATCTGAGTTTTCACATTTTCTCCAACTAGTCAAGTGTTCTGTTTTAACACATGTTAAAGTTTAAAATGAAATTATCTTCGAGAGGCTCATATATTTGAACACTTGTTCCCTAGCTGGTGGCCCTGTTTTGGAAGGTTATGAAACCTTTTGGGTGTGGTGTATATGGCCAATATAGGGCTGTAGAGGCAGAACTTCTGGGTTTCAGGTTGGCTCCAATTTGGTTTGAGTCAAAGGTCTCTGATTTCTGGTCAGTGACCAATATGTGAGCAAGTCCCTTCGTGCTAGAAGTGTAATGGATGGAGATGGCAGTGTGGTAGAGGCTATCTTGGCATACTGCCACACTGCCATCTTTGACATGAAACTGGGAGCTAAAACCAAAAATCCTTCTTCAATTAATTTGATTTTGTAATGTATTTTTCATACCAATGAGAAAAATACCTAATATAATATATTAAAAGAATAAAAAAATTAATGAAAATTCTAATCCTAATTTTTTTTGTTTGTTTTGGGATTTTTTTTTTTTTTGGCTCTCCTTGGAGGAACTGATGAGATTAGGGAAGAAACCGAGGGCAGGAGAGGAGTCCCAGGCATATGGCCATTGCTGAAGTCTATACCTGCATAATACAGTGAATCACCTAAGATAAGCAAATGACAAACTGTCCCCTCCAAGTTGGGTGACATGGGTTCTGTCTAGAGGCCCAGGTGTTATTGTGATCTCCCTGGAAATTCAGAAAGTGAAGTTTTTTTTTTTTTTGTTTTTTTAACTTTATTCTGTGCTTTGGTTCTTGCTTTGAATTGCCGCTCTTACCCTGAAGTATGTTGTAATACTATCATTAATGGTGAAGATTTGTTGAATGCTGTGTGTCACTGTGCTAAAAAGATTGGTACATATCACTTCATTATCAATTTTAGGAGCCTGAAAATACTATTTTTCTCTCTTTATGAATAGGGACATGAGATTGTAGAAAGCTAAGGCTTAGCAATGAGTATGGTGCTTATGGATAGCTACTCATGGCTATCCTCTAGTACCAAGTTACCTCTTCCTCCTCCTCCTCCTCCTCCTCCTCCTCCTCCTCCTCCTCCTCTCCCTCCTCTTTCTCCTCAGCCTCCTCTACTTCTTTGAAAGGATTTCTCTGTGTATCCCTGGCTATCCTAGAACTCAACCTATAGACCAGGCTGGCCTTGAACTCAGAGATTCGCCTGCCTCTGCCTCCTGAGTGCTGGGATTAAATGTGTGCACCACCACCACTCAGCTAAATCACTTATTCCTACTGTGACACTCATAACCTTGTGTTCTTTTTTAGTAGCCCATTGGATGAGTGGCTGGATTACTGAAAGCGGTGTTAGGATGCTCATCAGTAGAAGTCACATGAGAAGGATGACTAGCTATGGTTAGGTGCACATTAAGTGTGGAAAAACAAGGAAGCATCCAGGTTTACAAAATCCTAATGTGTTCGTGCAGTAAAAATGAGCCTTATGTTAAATATTAGTGCTTTAGCTCTTCTTGTAACTCCTAGCTTCAGGCAGCAAATACATGCTAGATAGTTTTAAGAAAAAAATGGACGAAGGCCACAGTAATTGAAAATTGCACCTTATCTGTTTTAATATGTGCACATAGTAATGTGTGTGTGTTGATGTGTTTTCTCATTCATGGGGATAGATGTGTATGCAGGTGTTGGTCAGAAGTTGATATCGAGTGCTTTCTTTGATTGACCTCTAGAATACCCAATTGCTGTTATAGGATGTACATGATTGAAGCTTCCATTTAAGATGAAGTGCCTAAAAATGTGGGGGTGGGGAGGGAAGGGGGAACAGTGAGAGAGAGGATAGATTAGGATTTGGAGTACTTCTAAGGAGTGGGGTCAGATAGTCCTGGGGTTGAATCCTGACTCTACTGTATCTCAGCTGTGAGAACCAGGGTAAGCTATTTTAGCTATTCAAGCCTTAATTCTTTCGCCTTTACAATGGAGATAATAAGACCTCTTTGGAAGTACTGTTGTCAGGCTACAAATGACTTGCCACCTGACTGCGTTGCTTATAGTATTCTCAGCACTTACTGCTATCCTTGGGCAGTTTCTCTAAGGAGAGGCATTAGTAGATTCTCCATGCATGATGTCATGATCTCTGCTATGTTGGTCACATTCTATATATCTCATTTGAAGGAGAGTGAGATTTCCTTTGGATCTTCTTGCTATCTTCCTACTAGCAAAAGAAACCCATTTTCTCAAAAAGAGCAGCAATAATAGGAGCCACTGGAGGCTTATGGATTCTACAGAGAACGCAGTTCCAAGAAGAAGAAAAGAATTCTGGCGATCAGTGACACCCTTCAGAGGGGGCCCAGATGTAGGCCAGATGCTGGGGATGTGTGGAGACACAGTCGCTACGATTGTTATGCCATGCCTTTCATCTATGTGGGCATGCAGAATATCGACTGATCTCACTGAGATGATTAAGAGTGACTTCAGGGTTCTGGAAACATTGGTGTAGGAGGCTGGGACTCAAGGGTGGTCTTGACAATCCTCCCAGTTGAGAAGAAGAGTTTCTGTAGATGACAGACTCACTCTTGTGATGGATACCCACTTCACACGCTTTGTTGCATGCCACTGCAGAAGGGTACTCAGCTGAAACCCTGAAAACACCCAGTGAAGGCAACTGGCTACTTCTGCATCTGTAGAGATTGTCTCTAGCAAGCTTATTCCATCTGTACTGGATTTCAAGGTGACTAAATCCTAGGTGATCACACTCAATGAGTTGGAATGTCACCCTTCTGCTTCAGCCCTCCATTTTATGTATTGATTGGCATAGTTTATTCTTTTAAGGTTTTTTCCCCATTAATTGATTTATTCACTTTACATCCTGATTGATGCCCCACCCCTCCTGGTTCCCAGAAGTTTCCTATTTATAGATGGTTCAAATCCAGGAACTGACCCCTCAACACAGAAGATGAGCTGCTCCCTGTGTTCAGAACCTGTTTTTCTCCATTTACTCTTTCCATCCAGCCCACAAGACATTGCTGAGCCCCAGGCTGGTGTCTAAATCTCCATTGCTGGTCTGCAATCACCCGGCTGCTTAAATCCTCAGGTAGTGTTGGCCGACTGTCTCTTCTGAAGGCTCCTGGGGCTTCCCTAGAGATGCAACTCTTCTCACCCTCTGGCTCTTGAATTTTCCTCTGCTGTGAAGGCAACAATGCTTCACTACACCATCCTCACCTTGCTCCTCAGTCGTGCCTTCCTGTGACCACAGCTGGGAAAGGACTCTGTCCTTAGAGACCCATGAGATTAGGCTGGAGTCAGCCAGTATCATCTCTCTGCTCTTAATTGGACCCCACTTGAAAAGTTACTTTGCAAAGTAAAAGTGGCATGTTCAAAGGTCCCGGATGAAGATGTGGCTGTCTTTGGGGGTTATCACTCTATCTGTTGGACTTACCAGCCTGCTCTAAACCCATCATCTCTCCCATGAGCGATTGGACTGGTGCTGCTACTGAAAAGGCTTCATTTTGTGTGATCTTGTTCTTTCTACTCCCCCTCCCTTAATTCTCTCCTTTATTTTCATATAATCACATTGGGCCCCTGATTTTTCCCTGAACATATACTATCCACACCCCTGCCTGAGCTCCTCTGTGCTTGCTTACCTCTGTCCTGACATTTTGTTCACTTATCTGACTCCAGGATCACCTCCTTTAGGACAGTTCAAGTGTCTTCTCCTCAAATGGGGACCTTCCCCAAAGAGTTTCTTCAAATGTATTCCTTTTCTTCCCACCTCAGTCTGTCTGTTTACGGTCCAGGTACTGGATTTATAGGCACACACCTCTACACTAAAGGCCTAAGCTGACAATGTTCCTCTCAGTACTTCAAAGATATAATTTCCCAGTCTTCCAGATTGCCTTGTTTGTGATTAGTCTTTGCTTTCGTTACATAATTTGATGCTTTTATGATTTTTCTCTTAGTCACTTGTGACCACACATTTTTATTAATATTTGTTTGATGTGATTTATTTCCCTTTCTTCCTAAAGTCTGGATGCTTTATGGACATATGACTTAACATGATTTCTCTAATTTTGAAAATCTCCACTCGATATTTCCTCTCCAAGTCATCCTAGAGTTCCCCTTTAAATGTAACTCCAGTCATACCCACACTGGTCCACCTAGCATTGCCCCCACCCACTAGTCTGTTTCTCTCTTTGTCCCCTTTAATTCTCTCTTTTGTTTACTGTAGTTCCATCACCATGCCCGCCTCCTGTCCACTATCTCATCTGCATGTAGTGTCTTGCTGTTATTAATAATGAGTATTTTTCACCTACAACACTGTGGTTTTTTTAAAATTATGTTTGACTTCTGTTTTCATGCTGATCATGTTTACATTTTCACTCATTTCCTAAACATAAACTGAATGTTTATCATAGCTGGCCAGCATCCTTGCCTGTCATTTCTGAGTCTCCTAGTAACTACCGTTTTTCCTTAGTGATCACGCTTTCTTGTTTCTTTACATGCCTGCAGTCTTGATTTGATACAGATATTATGAATTTCATTCTTTTTGATTTTTGAGGTTAAAAAGAAAAACAAGCAAAAAACAAAACTCCTTGTGTGTGTGACTTATGGAAGCCAGATCAGAAGCTGATGTCTAGTGGCTTTTTCAGTTGCGGTACATCTTAGTTTTTGAGACAGGATCTCTCACTGAAGCTGGGGATCATAGATTTGGCCAGGCTGGGATTACAGGGGTGTATGTCCATGTCCTGCTTTTTACATGGGTGCTAAGGATCCAAACACATCTTTGCACATCACATGCTCTATGGACTGAGCTGTCTCCCTTAGCTGATTCATAATGCTCTTATGTGACTTTGTACACATTTCTCACCTTGGACACTTCTTTCTGTTGATGGACTTTGTACTTGGAGGTTGTCTCTTGATGCACTTTTTCTGAGGATCTGCTCTGGGTTCTGTGTATACTTGCTGATAAGGGAGCTGCATCCTACATCTCCCTGGAGATTCTTCTGTGGGCTTTTTTCTTTTGTTTCTCTCTTTGACCTATATAGAGTGTCCTCAATTGCATACAATACCCCGTCATTAGCAAAGGACTCTGGGGAGCCTTCTGGAAGCACAGAGATACTTTTCTGTTCAGTTCTCTGCTGCTCCCATTGGGTCGTCCTTGGGCTCTGAAAGCAGAGCCTCAGCCCTTTCTTTAATTCATGAGAAGAGTACAGTTTTCTTGGGTACTTTTCTTCCTGTTCTGGGGTCTGGAAACACTTTTGACTTACTAATTTGGGTCACTTGTTTATTTCTCATCTCTCCAAATTGATTATTCTACTATGCCAGTTGTCCAATTCCTGACAACTGTTCTTTCATGATATTTTGCCCAGTTTCTTTTAATTGTTTGAGATGAGGAATTAAATCTGGTCCCTGTTATACTCCCTTTTGCCTTGGAGCACATCTTCTGAGAGCTGTTTATTCTAAGCCTGCCTTCTCTCACATCTCTGGCTTGGAGCTCTGCCTCCAAAGCCACGCCTGGCCCTTCCGGAACCTGCTACCTCTCCATTTTCTGTTTATTTGGATTTGTATATATATTTTTAAGAGCTGGATTCTGACTCTACTCATCTTCTGGATTCTTTGATTCCAAATATCTCAGCTAATGGATTCACCGGTTTGTTTAGGGGCTTTGCTCTTCCTCTGATTCAGCAATGCTTCCTCCTTTGTTGTACATGGAAACAAGGTTATTATAGATTTAAAAGAAATCTACAGTATTTAATGCAACCCCATTTGATTTTTGTTTTTCTTTTTTTTTTCACTACTGGTGAAGCTGAATTTTCCCAGCAACATGTCCTCTTTACAATTTTCCTTTCATGAGCAAACACAATTTACTTGCAGTATTCTACTGCCTTTTGTCTGCCTCAGAGGCTCTGCAATCAAGGCTTAGTTTCAGCTGTCATTTAGATAGAGTTATAGGACAACTGGTCATGCCAGAGTCCTATGGTATGCTTTCTCTGGCAAATGTAGACCTTTTAGCTGAAAAACTTTTATCCCTTGAAGTCCTAAAGAGTTCTATTTTTCACTTTAACTTTACTTCTAGATAATTAATGGTAGACAAGAGAAGGGGAGAGAGAGAGAGAGAGAGAGAGAGAGAGAGAGAGAGAGAGAGAGAGAGAGAGAGAAAAGAGATATCTCTTATTGATTTTTTTCCCACATCATTTTACTACTCAAGAACAAGTGTCGGGAGCAATGCCTAATCACTGAACTCAATTTCCTTTAATTAATTTTTGTACTGAAAGTATATTGGCATCCAAGTCTAAATGAAAGGGAGAGGAAAGTATTTCAAGTAATGAATCTGGCAAATGAAAAAGAGTGATAAATGAGGGGTCTTGTGTCAGAGCCTTTGGTTAGGACTGCTAGATGAACTGGTGACAACTGGGAGCTTGACCAGTTGGTAGCTTCATGATTCAAGAACAGGTCTAAATCATACCTGAAGGTTTGCTGAATTTATAGCCACCCACCATTGCTCAAAAGTGTGCGCTACTCACAAACATTGCCATCAAAGTGACTGATACTTACGGTCTCATGAAAGTTGCTTACTTACTTCATTTTCATTCTATGGTGTCTTGGATACATGAACGATTCTGATCCCATCTATGGCTACAGCATCCTGAGCCCACCTGACCTTACCTGAAGACTCTGGTCATCTCTACATCACACAATGTAACTATCTTTGCATTACATCCAGGAAGACCATTTCTTCTCCTCTTAACATACTTTGATACATAATGGAACTATGTTCTCGTATGATAGCTGAGGAAATACCATCTTTCCAGGTTCTATTCAGTTTCATATTAATGTCAAGACTTGGTGATCTGCAGTTTTCTCAGACTTATTATAAATGAGTACAGTTTCCTAATGATATTTTATTTTTATATATAATTCTCTTGCTACTGGGTTGTTTTTTGGGGGATAAAAATTTCAACATTTATCTTTCCTTTCTTGCTTTTCCAATTGGAGTCTTAGATCATGAAGAATAGACAGAGATCAATGGAGTATGTCAACTGTCTGGCCATTAAAGTGGGATAGATGGCATTCATTTATTGGCCAAGGGGATTTTGTTAGCACCTCTGCACAGGTAGATGCTATGTCCACTCCACTGTCTGTCCCAACCTAGTATGGGAAAAGTGCATGTCTTCCTCATATCAGACCCCTTGACATTAGTAAGAGGGGAAATAGACATACTAGGAATAATGTATGTTCAGTTTCTTCTCCTACATTCCATTAATGGGTTCTTTACTCTCCCTATAACATGAGGAAAAAGAATAGAAGAGAGCTAAATTCTTGCACATGGTCATGTCAGTAATAGAGACTGTGTCCACTAATAATGGCGTACATGCAGATTTTAAGCATTGGTCTGTGATGTACCATAATCAATTCACCTAAGTATTATCTGTTCTTTCTGGAGGAAGCAATGAGATTGATGTTTACTATTCTAGTCTCAGAGCTAATTGGCAGTGATATAACCTCTCCAGCCTCAGTTTTACTTGTTGTGAAATAGAGACAACACTAGCAGACATCTTCCCTGATGAGAACATTCAGTAAAATAATACATAGGAAAGTCTATTATAGAAAATCTAATCATCCTTCAATGTGTTTCTAGTAGTCAGTCATTGCTAAATGACAAAAATCTGCTTAGACAAAATGGGAACAGATTAGTCAGAACAGCTCTCCTATGTGAATGCTTATGTCCTGCCACCATGCCATGGCTAAACACATGTTATTACATGTTATTTTCATATTCTCTAAACATATATTCTCTTTATGTGCTTTCCCATGTTCTAGACCATTCTCTAATAATTATAACAATTGCAAGTGATTTCTTTTTACCAATATTATTTGAGTGTGTATGCTCATGTATGCACATACATGAATATACATGCCACAGTGTACTGGTAGACATCAGAGATCATCTTGCAAGGGCTGCTTGTATCATTACATCACAGGAGTCCTTACTTGGTCATGAAATCAGATCATCAGCCTTGGCAGCAAGTACCTTTACTGACTGGGCCATCTCATCTGCCCCTGAAATGCTATTGATTCTCAGTTCACATGAGAGGAATGTTCATTTCCCTCATGTTCATGTAAGTTTTTACCTTAGCTTCTACAAAACTGTGCAAGAGTTTGGTGCCTTTTCCTTTTTGCAAACAGAAGTTGTAAGAACCACAGAAGATAGGGAAGATAGGGAACCCGGATCTTAACTCTTATCACCGCGGCTTCCAGGGAGGTCAAGTGCATGGATAGGTTTAGAAGACATGGTTCATGAAGCTGGTTTTCAGCCCCTCTAAGGTTGTCAACCCTACTTCCTCCCATCTTGGGACCATTATTTGGGTTCTTTTTGCTTATTTCTGCTGGTCCCTGGGCCTCAAATAGGCTGACTAACTCTGTGAAACAACAGATAAATAATTTGGTAGCAAAACCTACTGAGATACATTATCATAAGTTAGCTATGGAGGACCACGAGACTCAAGATGAGGTTGTTACTTTATACAGGATGTTTCCAAAACCCATCTCCACCCAACCTAAAAGAGGGGACTTCCACCCCTAGACCAAGCAGAGAGGGGCCATCCAGAACCCCCTGACTGGCGATCTGAATTCTTGCTTAGGCTTCGAGGCTAAGCACTGCAAGGGAATATAAATAAAAGTTAAAAATATCTATCTGGGTTCCCTGAGGGACAAGCCTGACTGCATAGGGGTTAATGTCAAAAGTATTCCCTCTCCAGGAAAAAGACATCGGGATGGGTATGGCCCTCATGCGTCACTGGACAACGACAGGGGTACCGGAGCCATTACAAGGTTCCCTTCAATTACTGGAGATCAGGCCTCTATTCCCGCCTTCGCAAGATTAGAATTACCACAGCCCTTCTATACTTAGAGAAGGGAGGAGATGTCAGGGGCAGCCCTGATTACATACAGAAGGCCTAAAATCAGCCGTAAGCCTAAAATCAGCAATAGGCCTGTCATACATGTATACTAACACCAAGTCTTGGGTCTCTATGGAAAAACATTGAAACAGAGGGCTATAAGCTATTGTAAACAGGCAGCTTTTGTGGAAATTTACCAGCCTGAGTTAGTCATAGACTTTGTAAATAGGTAGCCTTGGCAGAGAATACCAACTTAGATAAGGACAAGTGAATCATAGGCAGAGTCATAGTGACCTGTCCCCTGAACCTTCACCCAGCTGATACCTTGTTCTGAAAGATATCTGTATCCCCCCCCCCCGAAAACCCACACTCCAGTGTCATCCACTTCCCCATATCCTGCCTTTCTGTGTTTATAACCCCTGTGTGAATTAATTACGATTTGAGAAAAAATAAATAAATTGTAAAAAAACAAAAACAAAAACAACAACAAAAAAACTGAAGCTGCAATCTGGGGGTCGAAACAAAGCAAAGAGATCTTTTCTGTTCTTTGTGTGGCCAATACTCTCCTGTGTCTGCTTGGCTGTTTTGGTTTATTTGTTTGTTTTGCTCATTTTGTTTGGAGACTAGGTCTCACTTTGCAGTCTAAGCTGGCCTGGAATCACTGTGTAACCCAGGCTACCTTCAAACTCATGGTAGTCCTCCTGCTTGAGCCTGGGAAGCTCTGCGATTGTAGATGTTGAGCTTCCACGTTCCTGCCTCTGCTTCCACTCACTGTGTGGTCCAGGCTGGCCTCGGGCTCGCCATCCTCCTCCGTGTGCCCGAGGTTACTGACATGCCGCATCACATCCAGTACAGCTTAGCACCTTCTCTACCTGACTGGATTGATAGCGATTCTTTCTCCTCTGACAACAAGTGCTGGGGGGTGGAGGCAGGGTTGGGGGGGGGAAGTCGAGGCTTGCCATGCTCAGCTGTGCCTCTCTCCCTGGACTCCTCTCTGCCTGTTACTGGGCTACTTCACTTTCCTAGACCCATCCCTGGGAACTGCTCGGGATGGGCAGGAAGCTGCTTCTTCTCTGATGTGCTTGAGGAAATTAAATACAGTAGTTTGCGTTCCATTCTGGCTTTGCCTCATTAAGAGGTCTCTATAGATTAATTCCCGAGAGATCGAATCTTGTTACTTTACTGTGGCAAAGTGAAATTAGTGTAAAGTAACAAGGAGCCAGATTAATGTGACCCCAGGAAATAATCCATAAAAAACTTATGAGGCCTTTAGCAGGCTGTAAATTGGGTCTCAGACAGGGTGAGGGGAGGAGAAGAGCCATGTTAAAAACAATTGGTTTGTAATGAATAGGGATAATATTTTAGCACTTCGAAGCAGAAGAAAACACCAGAGTAAATAACTTGGGGCACCCAATGGCAATATTTTCTAACATGTGTAAATAATTGAAATGGTGATTATAATTCTAACTGAATTTTTTTGTGCTTTATAGCTGCCGGGAAGTGTATTGTTCATTAAACATCCCAGAATGCTAAAGCAAAGAACAAAGGAGAAGTTGGATGTGGAGGAAAGAGATGGAAAGGGAAAAAGATCTTGTCAGGAATGATCAGTTGTCCAGCCTGCTCTGTATGCTGGAGGGTTGGGGGTCCTGGGTTAGTTGTTGTAAAGTTTGCCAGGCTGCTGGAAACATGCATCCATTCCCAGGCAGAGCCTCAAAAAGCAAATAAGCAAATCATGAGGCCCAAATAATGCTTTTCTAGGATAAACAAGCTTAATTTTGAGAGCGAGGAGAAGTGGTTTAGAAGCAGATATACTACTCAAACACATCTTTCTTTCACACTCCATATTTATTTTGTACTAAAAATTTAGAATGGGATCACTTGCCTGTGCACATATGCAATACATGTATATTACATGCATGTATGCAATGAAACCATTGCCCAAACTAACTTAAACACATACTGAATATGTTTATAACTAGCAAAAAAATAATAAAGCAACAAGATACAATGCAGGATATTTATTTTTTTCTCAGCAGTACCAGGAATGGAGATCTGACAGGTCCTTGGAAGTCAGACTCAACACTCCTGTGTCATGACATTAAGAGACAATGTCAGTCAATCTGGCTGTGTTGAGCATCCTGGGACCTTTGCATTTGTGTACCTTATTGCATTTCTGCACTCCCCTGGTGCTTGATCTCACAGCTTAGCTGAGTGATGTCCTTGAGGCTGATTTGCATGAAGACCACATGCTGCCCAGCATCCTCATGGACAAGAATAAATGTGGCAAGATGATCAGGAAACCAGACCCTTTTTAAGAGAGATATTACTAGCCTTGGGGTGAGAGACTGTTGTTCAAACTAATGGGGACTTGGACAAATGTCACTTACCCATACAGTGAGCTGACTTTGGCCGAAAGAACATTTCCACTCAGGTTTAACTTGGTGAACCAATGGATCAATTGGGTTTGCTTATAGAATCACAGGTAAAGGGTCACTAATAGGAGTGAAGCCTGTATAGCCATATCATCAAAAAGTTTGACCCCAGAGTGAATGATGGTGTTCCCATAATTCCATCAAAGGAGTTCACCTCCAGTTAACCTTAACCTTTCAATATCTATGCATTCTCTAGTACTTCCCAAGACTTTTGTGCAATTGGCTAGGATTACATACTTCTGGAAGGGGGCATAAGCATGAGGGAATAGCTGGAAAGTCTGTTAAGAGCCCAAAGATCCGCTCTACCTCTCCTGTCTATGAGAGAACTTCAGCAGGCCCCAGCTTATTGAAGGTCGCTGCTGGGTAATCAGAGCTGCTCTGATTAAGACAATAATGGCTGGTATGCTGGGATGGAGTTCACAACAGGGAGACAGCCTGAAGTCCCCAGGATCCTGAGACTCAAATGCAGGGGATAAAATACTTAGCTCTCTAGGCTGCTTGGAGCCAGGGTGAACTCTAACTAGGAGTTGTGATGCCATCTGTCAATTGTACAAGCAGTATCTGAGAGAGAATGAGAATCAAGTTTCTTTGTCTAAAGGCAAAGAAAATCCCAGGCCCATCTCCCTAGCCCTGCCTGCCTGCCTGGGTAGTATTTTGAGCTTAAGCAAGAATTTCTATCTTCTTTATATAATCCCTAGATTGGTGTACTAGCTTAATACAATTTAACACAATTCCAACCTTTGAAGGAAAATGTCTCTAAAATTATCTGGAACATTAAATAGGTGAAAATAGCTAATACAATTTTGAAAAAATGAAAGTAATGAGGGCTTCTTATCACATAATAGATTTTTTTTTATTCTATAGCATGAAATATCTTACGTGAGAACTAAAGGGATAGAGCATCTGGACAGGTAGACAGAAAAATAGATCATTACTGGCAAATTAGGTCCATATTTTGATATAAAGGAAAACTCAATCATGTCAATACATATATCTCAATGATAAGAAAAGAAGAAGAGCTTTATTAGTAGAAGATAAAAATTTCATTTGTCTTGTATTAAAAAATTATTGAAATTCCTAGCACTTATTATATAGCAAAATTCCTTAAAAAATGTGTGTGCTAGTGTGTATATTGTATTAAAGTACCTCCTAAAAGATACAACTTTGTTATAACCTCTTTAGGAACTTGGCAGTTTAACATTTACAGGTGCATGTGATTTTGAATTTTAGTGATTTAAATGTAAATTAATTTTAACTGATAAGATATATTTATGCTGTGCAGCATGATGTTTTTATGTAGATATATATGATATATATTAACTCATATACTTGAGGATACTTACTATCCACTCTCTTTGTTGTCAGTCTATAGAATTCATTGTTACTATATAGTCACCCTACTGAAAATAAAATGGCTCTCTTAAACTGACCTCTTGTCAAATGGAAAATTTATATTCTTAAGTTTAATATGTTTTAATGACTAATTTGTACAATAAAATGTTGTAGGTAAGTTGATAGAGATATTTTCCTATAACAGGTATTAAACATTTCACAATGAATACATTATTAAAAATGGAGAGACAAATAGGTCACCGGGGGACAATATGAGAGAATTGAAGGTATATGAAACACGGGGAGAGTTAGATGTGACAGGTAACCTGGCTCTCAGACTTCCTCAGTGTGATCATACTCTAAGAACACGGTCAGTGTGGGAAGCCTTTGGTGGCCTAGTCTCAGAAATCATGTAGTGTCACATATGATGTGTTTGACTGGATATTCAGTCACAAGGACCTGACGGGATTTAAAGAGAGGATGTATGGAGGTTTCTCTTTCTGAGAAATAGACAAGATTCTATGGTCTCCTGTGAGATGGAAGATGTCACTGTCCTAATGAAGCAGGTTGCTACGTTAGAGGGCTGGGACACCCTGTGCTCATTGCCTGGGAGCTGTCTGTGCTCTGCTTCTTGGATTGTTTGCATCTTGTTTTCCTGTTGTATCTCTCTGAACTTTCAAACGTCAGCCAGCCTCATTGCTGCTGTCATTACCATCATCTTGGGACTACGTTCTTGGACATGATGGTAGTATTATTTTGTGAAGTCTTTTGGGGGAAAGCATTGAATGTGATTTCCATCAGGGTAAAAGTGTCTGTGGACCTAGTCTCAGGCAAAAGACATAAGAAGCCAAAAGAAAAAAAACACAGAGAACATTGGGGTTTTGATAGTTTTAGGTAATACAAATTTGAGGAGTTGTAAGAGTAATTTTGAACATGCCACAGAGCCACATATGCAATCTTCCAGAACTTTCTAGATGTGGAGTGGCCACAAAGATTTTTGAGGTTTCTCCACATTGTTTTGGGGCTTCAAGACCAGCTTTACTCCATGAAACCTAAATCACTGTCCTGTTAAACACGTGGCCTGGGACTTTAGTGGTATGAGTTCTGTGACTTCAGCCTCAAGAAATCCCGTTTGTTTGCTAGGACTTCATTCTGCCTATCTGACTTTCCACAGCCAGCTAACTATAGCTTTGCTGTGTAATGAGGTCCTGGGGTAACATCAAACAACGAACTAGCAAGCAGCCTGGCTTGCATAGTCTGCAGAAACTGCCAACTTTGGATTTCCACTCTGTATCACAAGCATCAACTATTTCATGTCATGTCTCCAAGCCAAATTGAAAGAAGACAACTTTGGCAAAAAAAATTATGGAAAGTAAGAGCTTTCATCCCCGTATAATCGGAGCAAGGGTATCTTATAACAAGCAGCTGATTCCTTATCAGAAATGAATTTGTAAAATGTAGCCTCTACCCCCCTCGGTGGGATTCTGATGGCTTCACAAGCCATTTCATCATGGCCTATGATACCCATGGGCTAATTAGATTTTGAAAGAAGCCATTCAGCTCAGGGTCAGAAAATGCTCAGTACCAAATGATTCTGTTTAGTCTCTCTATACTCATGCAAATAAATTATGTCGATATAGGAAGTGTTACGAGGGTAAAGACTTTTAGCTATATTTGTCCAGTCATAAGGAAATTTAAGTAAGGGAACCACAGCCTCCTTTTAGATAATGAAGAGAGAGAGAGAGAGAGAGAGAGAGAGAGAGAGAGAGAGAGAGAGAATATCTAGGTTAGTTAAGTACACTGTCATGAGCTACAGTGCTTATGACTAACAGATTTGTTGAATAGCAAAAAGAAAGAAAGAAATTAAGAATTTAGGATGAGTTCAAAAAATGGTGTTAGAAGAAATTTTGTAGTCCAGTAGATATCTTCATATCAAGACAGTTATATTAAGTCATCAGTGTTCACTGCTAGTGGCTTTGATTTTTCCTACATGCCCTGGATTTTCTTACCAGGTCTTGGGCAGTTTACGGTAAAGGGCCATTTGGAAAAGCTTCCCTTTGTATATTTTACATTGGACACAACAATATATTCTAAAAAAAAAAAACAACCCACGACTTGTGCTTTTGACGATTTTTCCTTCTGGTGTGACAACCACTGAAGAACATTCTTTATGCATCTGATGTGTCTTGTGATTGTCGGACGGCTAGTTCAGGTGGGCTTAGCAGGTTCATTTTGGGATGGAAGAAGGAAGCTGGCAAGATTGTTTCTGCTCCTTCTCTGACTCCACAAAGGGTGGGGAAATGCAATTTCGAGAATAATAAATGTGATGAAAGAAAGCCCTTCCAGATTGCTTTCCCAAGGCACTGGGGACACTTTGAAGATATTAATTAATGCTCGTTAAAGTCCTATGGGATAGGAAGGGGGCAAGGATTATTAACTTGTTTTATAGGGGAAATGAAGCAAGAGAGCTTCAATAAACTCCCTGTATCAAGCAGTAATTACGGAGGAGAATACAGTGTCAAATCCCAAGCCCCCCTTTTCTCAGGGCTCTGCTCAGGGAAGCCTAGTGAGATTGGCCCTAAATTAGTCTCCTGTATATATTTCAGCCAGTCCCGTACTTACTTCTCCTACTTCCGTATCTAGGCCCTGAGAACAGGTGTTCTAAGGCATTTTTACATGGTTCAGCCAAGCCCTCTGATTCCCTTCTCTCAACAGATGAAATTACCTCCTATTTCACAGTGATCCTTGAAGCCATATACGGTGAACTCCCAACCTCCCATTGTTCTGATTCAGAATTTATTTTTATCTTCACCCGTGTTCCGCTTGTTCCTTGTCCTTGTTTCAGAATCTTATCGCCTTTAACATTTGAGCCTGTCTCCCCGTCTTTGGGATTGTATGCATTACAACCCTCTGGCAGAGGCAAGGGGACTTTCCACCCCCTGACACTCCCCCCCCCATTCCTCATATCTTTAATCTCTCCTTTTCTCTTAGCTTTTTCCCATAATGCTAAAATTGGTCTCCAAACTCTCCTTCCCTAAAAATACTTTTTCTTGGCCTGCATGTTCTTTTGTGTAACATCGCTATCTCTCTCTTCCTGTGATTGCTAAATCTCTGGAAAGAGCAGCCTGCGTCCAGTTCCTCCAGGCAGTTTGCAAAGATCATCTGGGCTGTTGTCGTTTGCCTGAGAGGCAGCTGGAGCTTGGATCCAAACTGCCTAGGTTCAAACCCAATTCTGGCAAGACTATGTCCACAAGCAAAGTGATTGCTAACACACTGTCTCTTCACACACGGGTTTCCATCCTTCTTACAGAGGGTAGTGTCTCTGCTTGGAGAGATGCTGCCTCCGTTTTATTTTTAGATGTAAATGCATGCCTGAGATCGTGATTTATCTTTCCAATACAATTCCGTTGAGTTTGGACATTGTAAGAAGAACGACTTGCATTTTGAAAATGTAGAATTTTATTTTTTTGAAAAATTCTAACAGGAGGTGTAGAAAACAGAGCAACCACCACAGCAATGTGGAAAACACATCCTTGTCTTGTGGGCTGGCTTATACTCATAGCTTTTCAGTTACTATCTGTATTCATAAGATGAGATGACCACTCGGGCCTTTGGGGAAGTGATTTTTGTCAAGTTTCAAGTAAAATAAAGCAATAATAATTAATTTCTCAGTTCCTTGGAGATCTTCTAGCATTTCTTTCCTATATTTGGTTTAAAAACAACTGATTGAGTACGTAATGGAAGTCTCAATGTGTTACAGAGATCCACTGTTGTACGGCAAGAAAATTGTTCTGTTCAATGGAAGACAAGAACTGGCCAGAGGCAAGTGAATGCTATTGGTGGTAGTTACTTAGGTAGCAAAAAAAAAAAAAAAAAAAAAAGACATCATTAGATTAAAAATGGAATCTGATATCATTTGTAATGAGTGATTGACAATTCAATTCTTAAGTAAAAGTGGGAAGGTGTCAACTGTTGCCTATGATTGGTGGCCAGCAGGCAGACGCTCATTTCTCAAGCAAACATCAGGGGAACCCCTTCTAAACTTGGCATTGAGAAGGAAACCCTGTCCCTCATAGAGAAAGAGATCCAGTAGACAAAGTGGTAAGTCAGGAAGTCACTGGGAGATGAGCCAGAGGAAAGGAGGACATAATATGAGTAGCACACTTCTTGGTCAAAAGATAAATAACATGGGCTCATTTGGAAAAGTGCTTGCTTCGAAAGCAGCAAGACACAAGCTTGATTCCCAGAACCCACATGTTTGTGATCCCACAGCTGGGCAGGTGGAAATAGGTGGCCCACAGGGCTTGCTGAATAGCCAACCTAGCCTTGGCAAGCTCCAGGGCCTGTGACAAAATGAGGTGGTCAACATCTGAAGAATAACATCTGAGATTCACCTCTGACTTCCACAGATATTGATACAAAGGAGCATGTGAACCCCCCCCCCACGTGCGCACACACACACACACACACACACACACACACACTTATACACATATACATGCACACACTAAAATGACATTGAAATATTACCGATGGCCATAAAAGTGAATATAAGAAATAAAGAATCGAATTAAGAGTCAAACGTCACAAATGAAAACTTCTGGTTGAGAACAAGCAATTGTAACCCTGACTTATAAAATCTTGGGAAATGACAGTAAAATAGTCTGTGTGTGGGGCTCTGTGACCTTGACATGAGCACTATAGACTCATGAGTCCAGTATGCTTTAAATGGGCTTTGTAGCTCTAAGACGAAGTTCTGCTTTCATGCATGCCAAGGTTCTATATTGCACATTCCAGGTACATGTTCCGCACTGGTACACACACACACACACACACACACACACACACACACACACCCCTTTCTTTCTTATGCCTTACTGAGGATAATGGGGACTAATTGGAAGTCTGGCTTTGTTTGACCTTGACCTTGAGAGACTAACCTTGAGACATACCTTGTGGTTGTAAGGCAGACACGATGCTCCAGGCTGTGTTTGCTCTGTGGGCAGCCTAGCTTTTACCCTGCTCTTAGCTTTTTCCCTGGGGATGATAGCTCTCCCAATCTGAAGCCACTCACCTTTGTGAAAAGGATTTTCTCAATGAAATTGGCAGTTTTATGAAGAAACAAGCAGTGTTTATAAAGGAACAAAGAGCCACTTCTTCCCCAGTATTACAGGGTGTGGAGCAACTTTATAATGCTTGGCAAATGTTTTTAAACATGGCACTGGGAAGGAAGATGAAGTAAAACTTCTGAGATCATTGTTTCTCTTCTGTTCAGTTGCATTTGCGCTGTTGGAGCCCAGATTTAAACATGAAGCAGAGAAGCAGCATGGGTGCACCCTTTGTGTTCTGTTAGTTTTGACCCGTGTTATACACAACAGTGCAGCGGGAGAGAGTTGGGGAATATTGTTATCCCACTTCCTTCAGAGAATGTATCCGAGGACCAAAAGGTTAAACAACATATAACAGGCAACATAACAAATTAGATAACTCTAATAATAGATTTATCAATAATAATAATGCCAATATTATATAATGCCAATAAGGCCAAATTTATATAATAATAATGGCCTAGGGTATATTTTTCTCATGGCACTAAATATATTTATGTATCCAGGGTGTCCTCATTCTATAAAACTTTTATTTAGAATAAAGATCTTATGAGTGTCATTGATATGAACTATACAACAAGTAAAAGTGTGCCTTTGAGAGAAAATTTCCAGTTGACAATATCTGTAAATCAGCTCCCAGAGCAAGACATAAAGTACCATTGACTTCCTTAAAAGCTCTCATGTTCCTACCTAGGCATGACCTATTACTTGGGGAACAAAAATATCTTACTTTTATCGTTAGATTACTTTTGCATCTAGTATTCAGAGTCCTATTGTCTTGTTTCTTGCACTCAGTCTTATGCTTGTAATATTAATTTGGAATTTTCATATAGAGATTTCTCATTGCTCTATAGTACTCTAGGGTATGAAATTCATTTAAGATATTGTGAAAAATCAAGATTGTTTATTCTTACTACTGTTAGGTATCCTATGAATGAATGAAATTCACGTATAATGTTGCTTACAGTTGGCGATTTCTCATTCATCCCTTTGTTCTTGAAATAGCTAGAAGTTTCCTGCTGTTTGTGATAGAATGGTAACTAACTAAAGATGTCCTCATTCTAATCCCTCTATGTGTTACCTAAGGAGGCAAAAGAGATTTTTACAGAGGGCATTAAGTTGAGGGTCTTTAAATAGGGACATTTACTGCATCTCCTCACCCCCATAAATCTCCATGAGAGGAAGGTGAGGAAGTCAAGCTCTGAGGGAAGATGTGATGGAAACAAGAAGCTAATGTGATATGCCTTTAATGTGGGGAAAGGTTTCAATGCAAGAATGATCGATAGCACCCAGCATCAGAAATGGCAAGGAAACAGATCTACTCTTGGCTTCTCAAGAGGGACAGAAGTTCCATTGACTCATGGTTTTTACCTAGCAGACACAATTTAAAATGAAGAACTAAAAACTGTATGAAAACATATCTGTGTTGCTTTAACCAGAAAGATCAAGTTATACCATCTTCGGGAAACTGATACAAAGTGCTTATGGGAAGTGCCATATGGAAAAATTCTAGTGCATGTATTTTGGTATCAAATAGCCGTATTCTCAGAGGAAGATGACTGAGTATGTGAATATTTCAACTGCAGGTGATGATGCCAAATAAGTGTCTAGTGTGGGAACACTTAGATGCCCTCCCATGGGAAGGGATAAGCATTCTGACTCTTCCCATGTCTGTCAACATTTCAACTCTGACTTGGATAGAAATTCTGTGATTGTAGAGTGGTATCACTTTGTGATTTCAACTTGCATTTTTCTGGTGGTGACTAATGTCGATAGGTACTCTTTCAAATTATTGAACCTTTGAATATTCAGATTCAAGTGTTTAGCAGCCCCTTTCCTTCTGTTGGTTATCTACGTGTTCCAATTATTTTGGCTGTAGAAATCTACTCAGATCCTTTTCTACTGAATCAAGTACATCAAAGTTGTTCTTCTCCATTATTTCCCATTCTTCTCTCATTTCTTCAGTTGCCCAAAAGGAAATACTTCATAAATTGACTCAGTCTTAGATGTGACTCGTTGTAAGAAATTTGGGGATTGCCACTTTTTAGAGCTGTGAAATTCTAAAAGAGGATTTTTAGTCTAACTCAATGGGAGTAAGCAGTCATTTTCTGATGGATTTAAGACTCCTCATAGGATGAAACCCATACCTGGCAATATGGATAGCTAGACTCGGCACCATCCCTAGAGGAGAACCTGTGACTATTATTTTTCTAAATGCATATACTATTAAACAGAGTTCTAATGACTTATTGTCATGCTCAGTTCTCATCAGAAGGTTCTATTTGCAGTGGCTGGTGAATAACACAGACCCACAACTAGACAAGGTACAGAGTATAAGAGACCACAGAGTGCTCAGCCTTAATGGAATAAGGGCTAAGGCTCAGGAATCATTGCAGAAGAGGCAGAAGGAAAGAACTAGAGTTGGTGGATGGCTGTAAAGAAACTGTCTTGTGGAAACAACAAAGTAGATGCACATATGAACTCGCAGAGGTTGTGACAGAATGCACAAAGGCCGTGCAATCCCACACCAAAGAAAATTCCAGCATGCAGAGAGGAATTGAGGAAGAAATATCACCTCTAACCAAGAAACTATTGGCATTTGTTAGTTATCAGAGAGGGCGGATCTTTCTTTTCTATCTCTCTCTCTTTCTCTCTCTCTCTCTTTCTCTCTTTCTCTTTCTTCCTTTCTTTCATTGGATATTTCATTTATTTACATTTCAGATGTTATTCCCTTTCCCCATTCCCCCTCAGGACCCCCCTATTCCATGCCCCCTGCTCCTGCTTCTATGAGGGTGTGCCTCTACCTATTCACCCACTCCTGCCTTCCCACCCCCGAATTCCCCCACACCGGGGCATCCAGCCTGGGACCAAGAACCTCCTCTTCCACTGATGCCAAACAAGGTCATCCTCTACTACATATACAGCTGGAGCCATGGGTGCCTGTGTGCTCCCAGGCACAATTTAGACCTTGGGAGCTCTGCTTGGTTGGTATTGTTGCTCTCCCCATGAGGCCTCAAACCCCTTCAGCTCCTTCAGCCTTCTCTCTATCTCCTCCATTGGGGACCTCATGATGACTTCCATGGTTGGGTGCGAGCATCTGCCTCTGTATATGTCAGGCTCTCGCAGAGCCTCTCAGGAGACAGCTATATCAGGCTCCTGTCAGCATGCACTTCCTGACATCCGCAACAGTGTCTGCATTTGGTGACTGCACATGGGAAAGATCCCAAGGTGGGGCAGTCTCTGGACAGCTCCTCCTTCAGGCTCTGCTCTACACTTTGTCTTCGTATTTGTTCCAGTGAGTATTTGTTACTCCTTCTTAGAAGGACAGAAGCATCCACACTTTGATCTTCCTTTTTCATGAGCTCCATGTGGTCTGTGTGTTGTATCTTGGATATTGCAAGCTTTTGGGCTAATATCCATTCATCAGAAAGTGCATACCATGTGTGTTCTTTTGTGATTGGGTTTCCTCACTCAGGATGATATTCTAAGAGAACCATGTTCCAGGAGACCATGCCATATAATCAGAAATTTTTGGCAGCACTAATTCTTTTTTTTTTTTAAATTAAATCTTAATTTTTACTTATTCACACAGGGGTTATAAACACAAAAGAGCAGAATGTGGGGAAGGTGATGACACTAGAGCGTGGGTGTTCAGGGAGAGTACAGATATCTTTCAGAACAAGGTATCGGCTGGGTGAAGGTTCAGGGGACAGGTCACTATGACTCTGTCTTTGATTCACTTGTCCTCATCTAAGTTGGTATTATTCACCAAGGCTACCTATTTACAAGGTCTGTGATTACTCAGGCTGGTAAATTTCCACAAAAGCTGCCTGTTTATAATAGCTTATAGTCCTCTGTTTCAATGTTTTTCCACAGAGACACAAGACTTGGTATTAGTATACATGTATGACAGGCCTATTTCTTATTTTAGGCTTATGGCTGATTTTAGGCCTTTAGTGTATAAGCAGGGCTGCCCCTGACATCTCCTCCCTTCTCTAAGTATAGAAGGGCTGTGGCGATTCTAGTCTTGTAAAGGTGGGGATAGAAGCCTGTCCTCCAGTAATTGAAGGGGACTTTGTAATGCCTCTGGTCCCCCTGTTGTTGTCCAGTGAGGCATGAGGGCAAAACCCCTCCCGATGTCTTTTTTCCTGGAGAGGGGATACTTTTGACATCAACCCCTATCCAAAACCCATCTCCACCCAACCAAAAAGAGGTGACTTCCACCCCTGGACCAAGCAGAGAGGGCCCACCCAGAACACCATCTGAATGGTGATTTGAATTCTTGCTTAGGCTGCGAGGCTAAGCACTGGAAGGGAATATAAATAATAGTTAAAAATATTTCTCTGGGTTCCCTGAGGGCAGCACTAATTCTTGATGAAGGAACATAGAAAGGACAAGAGATTTGGCCGATTGGGAATGGGAGATAGTTCTAAGAATTCTTGGAAGGGTTTATATGATCAAAACAATATGGCTGCTTAGATATGACCTAGATGACAGTAATATTAATGGACTCACTAACTCTGAAGGTGCAGATCTCACTGGGTCCCACTTCTAGACAATGAACTACAGGTAACTAATGGCTGCTCAGAAAGGGGAAATCACCTCTCCCATTGATGATTTGTTATCCTGTACAAAGGTACTAGTTGCGAAATAATACACACGAGTCATACTAAATGCACTTAGCAGGTTTTATTTATAGTTTATAAATATTTATTATTGTTTATGTATTTATGCAAATATACACATAGTGAAACTAATTAAAACAAATCATCAGTTTTAGAGGAAATAAGCAGAAGAGTTAAGGGAGGGGCCTAGGAGAAAAAGAGAGATGTAGTATTTTAATTAAAAATTTCAATAAAAGATTTAAAGCACCTTTTTACATTTATTTATTGTTTGTTTTCTGTGCAAGCATGTGTGCCATTGCACACATACGGAGGTCAGAGAACAATTTTGGGAATCAGATTCCTCTTTCTGCTATGTGGATCCTGGGGACTTGAACGGTGGTTGCCAGGCTTGACAAGTGCCTTTCTTCTCTAAGCCATCTCACCTCTTATATCTTTCAAAATAATTTACTTTTCACGTAGAAAAATAATCTTAAAGATAGCAAATCTATAAGGAAAAACAAAGTTCTGTCAGGATTTAATTAGAATTTAGTTCATTCTATAATACAATTTTGCGTCGTTCTTTACTATGCCCAACCTCCCAACCCATGAGTATAGTGGTCTCTCTGTTTATTTTTTTCTGGCTTTGATCAGTAATTTTAACTTTCAAGAAGAGGGAACCTGCAGTGGTTTATAAAATCTATTCCTAAACTTCATTTAACGCTTAATATGATTTATTTCTATTTCATTTTTGTAATTATTTATTACAAAGGCTATTTTAAACAATTTATTTTCTTATTTTTGTATTGATCATCTAACGAAGTACAATAATCATGTGTTGATCTGTCCTCTGCAATATTGATGAACTCACTTATTTGATTCAGGAGATTTAAAAAATATGTTCATAGAGATTTTTATATTTATATAGCTTTTTAAAAAATACTTGAATAGGAAGAGTTTAGTCTGTATTTCATTACTGTGTAGGAACAGCTTTAATTCCTTCCTTCCAGTATATAAATTCCTTTTTGTCCATTTAACAATAACCTTCTGGATAAGATTTTCAGTAAGATAATCAGTAGAAGTGGTGAGAATCAAAACTCTTGTTTTGTTTCTGATCTGTCTGAGTAGGAAAGCAGTTTGTTTCTCGGTTTATTAAACATGACATTAGCTATAGAATTGCTAAGAATGCTTTATGAGTCTGATGGAAATTTGAATGTTTGTATATGCTGAGGTTTTCCTTTAGTTCATGAATGGATGTCAAATTTAGGTCATAGATTTCTTTTGTACCTTTTCCCTTCGCTCTAATCAGATGTATGCTAGTCCCATATAATGTATTGGAAACCATTCCTTCTATAAAATGACATATTCTGTCTTTTCTGTTTTAAGCAGTATGAGACTGAGCTTGGGACACTTCACTAGTAAAACCATCTGGACCTGCAAATCTCATTCTTGATGATTAAAAAAATTTCTCTTATGGGATGATTTATATTATTTATCATCTTAGATGAGCTCTGGTAATTTGTGGAATTGGGAAACTGGTCCCTTTCATATAAGTTAAAACATGTATGTACATAGCGTTATCATGATGTGCCACCAAAATGGCCACTGTGTCTATAGTGATGTCTCTTTATGATGGTGTGGACTCTTCACACTTTCTTCCACTCTTTTTATAACTGTTCATCTCGGTATGAATTTATATGTCTTATTGATCTTTCTAGTAACCTTTGACTCAGTTATTTTCCTTACCACTTTTCTATTTTTAATGACCTTAACATGTTGCTGGGTTTTATTTTTTGGATACACATTTGCTTTTCTCAGTCTTATGGTGCAAGCTTGCACTGCTGATGCATGATCTTTCCTTCCTAGCTTTTCATCTCATGCTGTAATGCAAACTTTGATATGCTAAAGCTTCATTTTTTTGAGCTTTTAAACTTTTCAGACATTAAAATGTCCTGCTAGATTTCTGTAATTAATTCATAATTCAATTAAATTATGTTGAAAGATAGATTTTGTGTTATTGATAAGCACATGAGTTTGTTTTGTAGCCATGGGTATTATATATTTGGATGACCAATCCATGTGATTTGAAAAAAAAAAAGAACTGATTCAATTTGGAGTCATTTTGTCCACAGTTAGGGTAGGTTGGCTCCACATCCTTAATGGCTCTTTGTCTCCTGAAGGAGAATCATTATTAGGCTCCCCAGGTAAAGTTATGGGACTCAGTGTTTCTTAGTTTAATTTTGCCATTTTCTTCTTTTTGTCTCTCAGAACTCTGTAAGGTTTATAAATCCATGTTTATAAGCATTAACTCCTTTAGGAGAGTTGACTCTCTCATCATTTCCTCAAGGATGTAGCTTAATGTTTCATCCATACAAGGAATTAAAAAGCAAGACTAGTACATCGTGGATTCTTTATTCTATACTTAGTCTTGATTATATTTTGTTCTTTTTTGAAAGCTACCTCATAAAGTTCTTGATTCTTTGTGCTTACTGGCCAACACCACCCGATTGCTCACAATTTCATGCTAATTGGCTGATGCCACCCACTTGCTCATGTCTTCATGGTAATTGGCAGACACCACCCACTTGCTGGTCATGTCTTCAGAAAGGTTAGAGGAGGTGGGCACTGAAAACCAATCAAGCCAGACAAAATTCCTACATTGGGTGAGATTCTGCTTCTTCTCTTCCACTCCAAACATCATCTAGGATGAAAGGCTTGGCTTTGGATTGTGAATGCTGAGTAGATAAAAATATTGCTCTCATAGTAGTCCTTTATGTTTTGAATGTGCTCATCTCTGCCTCTGGGAAGATCAGCAGATTTTCCAGGAGATTGAGTATCTGTCTTTGACCCAGGAAACCAAGGAAGATGGGCAGAGGCAAGGAGATACGTGTGACAGTTAGGGATATGGAATCTTTCGAAACATTTTACCCTTTCATCGGGAATCTTAAGTTTAGGCTGCTTATGCCACTGCACTTCTGATAGATGCATGGTCTGATGGGATGTGGCAAATACAGTCGTGTCCAGACTCGACAGTAGAAAAGACACAGAGCCAGCAGTCTCTGAAACAGCCTTTCTTTGTCCCCAGCCTGCTATTGAAGTAGAAAATGACCATTCTAGAGTGCCAGGTAGAGGGGGAAAAGATATTAGAAAGGTGGAAGAAAGGGCAAATGTCCCTGAGAACACTTCTTTTACTTCTTACACATGTCAAGTTAATTAAGCTTCAACTAAAATAATAGTAACCAAATTGAACACCATCCTGAAATTCATTCTCAGCCTTCAACTGCCATAGATTAACTGCTTAGGTCTGAGCTTTAGTTTATAGCATCAGCATAGCCCTTGAATGAATTATGGACTTGTATTCACTCCAGAACAATCTATTACTCACCACATAACAGAAAATGCCATTTATTGCAATTTGTGCAAACTATAAATCAATACAATATTACTTAGAGGCATGTAAGCTGTGGCTACGGTGCATACCCTTGTACTTGGTAATGCATGCGTTTATGTATTAGGGCTTGGGGGAGGAATAGATATAGATTTCTTTTTTACACTTCATTTAAGTACTTGTAAAAATTTCTAGTAGACTTAAAGGTGGCAGCTGTCCCTTTATGTTTAAAAGTTGCATTCTGTCCAGGCTTATCTCTGGGTCTCAGGCACACTCTTACCATTCCAAATCATAAAATTTTGAGTGTGACTTTAAATTGGAAGAATCGATTTTGTGCATTTTGGGTATTGTTGAAACCATCTTGCCAACTTCCAGTGCTGGCTGTAAACTGAAATTTAATGGGCGGTGGGACAGACTTTGCAAAACACTGACGCCCATGCCAAAGTCCAACCCATTCTAATCCAAACTCTGGGGAGACACACAGAATCCAGAACTTAAACAGGGTCACCTAGATCAACTCAATGTGAAGTCTGGTGCATTATCTTTGGTGAGCACAGTAAGAAAAGGATGAAAACAGGAAATGTAAGAAGAGTACAGTTGTGGGCTGCAACTTTCTCAAATCCAGAGAATTTCAGACAGAAATGAATCCAGGAGATGTTGCTCAGTGTATTTCCATGCACATTCCAAGGAATGCATTAATAATTTAAGTGTCACTGCCATAACACAAGTGACAATAGGATCTTGTTTTCTTCCCTTTAAAGGACAGAGAACTATTAATAATAGGGACCAAAAATGTGTCAAAAGAACACACCATCTTTGCATAAAACTTTATCCCTTGGGCTTGATCTTCTCTGCTATGCTTCCTGTTCCTCTCCCAGATGCACAGAAAGTACATTCTTGAACCACGCAATGGAGTCAAAACCCAGGCCACACTGATATGTAAGTGCTTAGTCTGTCATTTTGTTCTCAGAAGACTGGGGCAGTTTCAAGACTTACTAGGCATTTCTCGACTAAAAGTATCTCTTAACATTTGTTTACTTTTATGTAAAACGTCAAGGAGACACCCAGCCACCAAGAAGGATATCAACACCATAAGACAAGAAGCTGAGAAGAAATCTACAGGAAATAGTATGAACTAACTACTGTGTTGAAGTACTCTGAAGTACAATGAGACGGTTTTCCTGGGGAGATATAATATGTGCCTATGTACCCTTAAAAGGGAATCCACACATACCAAAGTAACAAGTGCATGGAAATCTGACTTGGTGAACCAGAGAATCTATGTTGGGGTTATTAACAAGTATGAGAGACATACAATTTGCAGGAGTAAGAATGACTCCAAAGCAGGTGCATCCCTGGAAACCTCATCCAAGATGCATCACTTACAAAAGCTGTATCCCTGGAGGTCTGTACACCTTTCAGGGAGCTCATCAGGTCTGAGAATCTCCTCTCTGCAGCTTGGCTGGTCAGTTTCCTTCTCCAGTAGTTGCTGATGCTTCTGTGGGTCTTGGTATGGAGATGCTTGGGGAATATTGCCTATCTCAGCTTTCTCAGACACGTGCAGTTTGTTTACTTCTGTGTCTGGCGAGCCTCTCGTCTCCCTCCTGGAGGGAATGTTTCAATTCAGAGGAATCTGCTACCCATGTGCTTGCTATACATCAACAACTTTTCGTATTTTGACCATATTTAAGTGGTCATATTGTCTTCACTTCCTATTTTCCAGAGAGAAGGTCAAAATACAAAGAAGTAGTTAATTTTCTGTATCCATGACACTCACCATGATTCTGTGTACTCCCAACAGTCTCCAATCAACTTGCTCTCTTCTTCCAGTCAGTCGTTCTTCAGCTTGATAGAAGCCAAGCCCTGTATGAGCTACAATGCTTTAGCTTCAAACTACCCGAAACTTATTTTTTTTAATATATCTTTCTACATTTATGTTTTATGTCAGAGTAAGGAAAGAGTGTTCGGAGACAGGCATGTAGGTGGTAACACTGGTGAGTTAGAATCCTGAAATGGCTGCAGTTAGGTGGGGTCCAGTCAGGCACAAGGACATCTTGGGCAGGAACTGAGATGATGTCTGACAGCAAGAGTCCTGTACAGCATGGGCATCTAAAGATCTCGACTTCCTACTTGGCTGTACTGAAAACCAGCTAGTGACTAGGAGCCATGTGCAAATGATGTAGCAGATTGGTCCAGTCGATTTAGAGATTTATTCCTCAATCTATCTACAGGAGATTGTTGGTTTTTTTTTTTAAATCTCATTCTCAAAGGTAACAAAATAGACTTCCAGAGAATGATTGAATCTGTTCCCCTATGGAACACAGAAAAAGATATTCTAGAGTCAACCTGTTCTAGTTTTGCTTCTTGTTGCTATGCTTTAATTGATAAAGAGTTTATTTGGCTTACGATCCAAATGAGGTTACAGCCCATCAATGTGGAGAAGTCAAAGCAAGAATTTGAAGCAGTCAGTCACAGCTACACTCTGGAGCAGAGAGACGATAGGTGCACACATGCCTACTTGTTAGATATCCTTTTCTGTTGTTCTGAAGTCCAGGATTTCAACCCAGGACCCAAGTACAGGATTGGTACTACTCACTTTCAGGGTCTTTACACTGCAATTAAAACAATTTATAAAACATTTTACAGGTGTGCCCAATTTAAACCTGTTATTCTACATTGACTTCATTATCTTCACAAGTGTTTCTAGATTGTGTCAAGTTGACAAAAGTAATCACGACACAAACTAAATAATATTCTCTCTTTTATCCCTCCATTTTACATTCTTCCTGATATCATACTTATAATCAAAATGATTTTGACATGTCTTCTAAACTGAAACATTTGAGGAAATTGAGGGTAGGGAGAGTCTACTGACTTTGAGCTGGAATACCTGATAGAAGAGGGACGTCTCAGAGCAGCTTTCTCATTTATCTGCTGTGGAGGTTCTAATAAAAATTGCACCCCCATAGGCTAATGTACTTCCAGATGGTGGTACTTTTGGGAAGGTGATGGGGAGATGCTGCTTTGCTGGAGGATGTCCATCACTGGGACTGGGCTTTGAGGTTCTACGATGGTGTTCCTCAGCTTTTCTAATACAGCGACCCTTTAATACAGTTCCTCATGATGTGATAAGCCTCCAAGTATAAAATTGTTTTCATAACTGTAATTTTACTACTGTTATGAATTCATAATGAAAATATCTGCTATGCAGATGCTTTTAGGTGGCCCCTCTGAAAAGATTGTTCGATCCACAGGTTCAGAATCTCAGGTTTACAGCCTCTCTTCACTTCCTATTCATTCTATCTGCTTCCTGTGTGGGGATGGAGATGCAATCTCTCAGCTTCCTGCTATGACCTCATCCCATCATATATCACCATCTATTCTCTCACTGGAAGACACAGTCCGAATATACTTGTCCTTTGATAAATTTCTGTGATTCTGACGTTGGATCGCAGTGACAGGTAAGTAAATACAACACCAGCCTCCCATTTCAGGGTACGAGTGTGTTATTCCTGTCTCTTAATCTCTACTCTCCTGAACAGGGTCTGGGATATTTTTCCATTAGTTAATTCATTAACATCCTGAACACAGCTTCCCCTCCCTCCTCTCCTCCCAATCTTCCCCTCTCCCCTCCCCTAATTACATACCCATTCCCTTCTCCTCAGAGAAAGGGAGGCTTCTCATGGATATCAACCAGGCTTGGCATACCAATTGCCATAGGACTAGGTGTATCATCTCCTGTTGAGGCTTGATAGAGTCAGAGACAGCCCCTGCTCCTGCTGGTAGGAATTCCATATGAATATCAAGCTGCACATCTGTTACATATGTGGAGAGGTAGTAGGTCCATTCCATGTATGTTCCCTGATTGGTGGTTCAGTCTCTGTGAGCCCCTTTGGGCCCAGGTTAGTTGGTTCTCTATATTTTCTTGTGGTGTCCTTCACCTCTCTGGCTCCTTCAATCCTTCCTCACCCTCTTCTACAAGACTCCCAGAGCTCTGCTTAATGTTTTTGGCTCTGTGTCTCCCTGCATCAGTTTCCATCAGTTCCCGGATGAAGCATCTCAGGGGAAAGCTATGCTACAAGTTCTTGTCTACAAGTATAGCAGAATATCATTAAAAGTGTCAGGGGTGGGCTCTCTCTCTCATGGCATGGGTCTCAAGCCCAGTCAGTCATTGGTTGGCCATTCCCTCCATTTCTGCTCTGTCTTTATCCCTGCATATCTTGTAGGCAGGATGGATTGTAGGTTGAAGGTTTTGTGGCAGTTTCTTTAATCCTGCTGGGTGAATAAGCCATGCTCAGAGAGCATGAGAGACAGCCCTAGCTCTGTTCTAGGAGCTATGGTAAGAAGACTGGTGGTACCTGCTCTTATCTAAGTCCTAAGAT
Organism: Grammomys surdaster; assembly: GCF_004785775.1. Classification (NCBI taxonomy): domain Eukaryota; kingdom Metazoa; phylum Chordata; class Mammalia; order Rodentia; family Muridae; genus Grammomys; species Grammomys surdaster. The sequence goes on along the minus strand of NW_021604565.1, from coordinate 27,132,807 downwards.
AGATTTATTCACATGTTTGGGTAGCTGAAAGGCAGGAAGGAGAATGAAAGAAAGACAGTATTTTGTGCAAATTGGGGCTATATATTTGTAGTTAGGTGGGGTCCAGTCAGGCACTAGTATGTCTTGGGCAGGAACTGAGATGACAGCAAGAGCCCTATACAGTACTGGCATCTAGGGAACTAGATTTCCTGACTGGCTCTACTGTGACCATGAACCATGATGTCCAATTGATTTAGAAATCTAGTTTTGAATTTACCTACAGGAGAATTTTGAATGTTTACCTTCCCAATTTACAGTTATGGTTTAAAAATTAGGCATGGAAATAAAGCTCAGAGATGTCAAGATCACAGAATACCTTTGTGACCAGAATAGACGAGCCTCAAGACAGCGTTGCAGAAGCCCTTGCAGCCTGAGCTGGGGACTTGAGCTCCCCGAGTCTTTTTCTATAAGCACAGAACAGCATTTTGGAGATGGAGGCTCTGTTGAAAACCACAACTGCAGTCAGACTGAATCATGAACTAGACCAGCCATCCTAGAGCATTAGCTACGATATATTTCAAAGTTAAAACATAGGCTCTGGTGGTGGTATCAAAGCCTGTAATTTAGGATGCAAATGAATGGAATGAAAAACGGCTCCTGGCTACTAGGACAGACAGAAGACTATGTGAGTGAAATAACATGGCAGTTATGTCAAAGTGGGAAGAATAACTGTCTTCTAGAATAGTAAATTATCATCACAGCTCAACTAGTGGAATAAGTCATAAGGCAAAATATTGTGTGTATGCCTTTTCTTTCTTTCTTTTTTTTTTTGGTACCTGGATAAAATTACATTTTCAATTTTGTTTAGTCCTCCTTTAAAACCTTAACATTCCTTTTTGAAAATATGTGTGGAACATAAGGTGACATTTGGAAAAAAACCCCATAATTTTCAGAGAATACTAAATCCATTAGTTCTTATATTACAGATGCCAATGAATTTAACTGTTATAGTGTTGCTAGCACATGGCAGGCATAAAATGGACATTCTGCTACCCAGAGTTTTCAACAGTGTCTTTAGGAAATTTCTGAGCTTCATAAAATGTTCTGAAGAGCATGCTGTGACATTGAGTTTCATGGGCGCAAGCCCTGTAGGCAGAGTAAATCAAAATTTCTAGCAAGAAAGTCTATAGCTATTTGTAATTGGCTGAGTGACTTTCTGCACCTACAGAACTTTTCTTAGCTCTCGAGAGTGCAGAGAATGATGACTTTCTCACTGGGACTCAGAAAGCCTGAAAATGATAACGTGGGTAGAGAGCTTAGCCTCACCCTTCACAGAGTTGGACACTCAGCTGTCATTTCATTTTCCCATGCATAAGCTGCATTAAACTGTAAAAGGTACAGTTTCAGGATTAATAGGCTAAATCCATCACTGTAAGTCCAATGCTTTGTGTTATATGTCACTGTCACACATGTTTGAAGTGACTTTGAAGATCTTTGTGTATAGAGTGGGTCAGCCAAACCTCTAAATGTAGTGCTTCTACACTTTAAAAAACTAATCTACTGGAAAAATATCACGGTTATATAGTATTATTTTTTAAAATAGAAAATACACAAGTGAATATAACTCCTTGAAACTTTTTGTCCCAAGTGTCTTGTTTTGTAGACATGGTCTGCTGTAGCCTACTTTGGTCTCAAACTCATTATGTAGGTCTGTCTTCCTGATCCTCCTGCCTCTGTCCATTGAATACTAAAATTATAGGCATGTGCCACCATGCTTGTCATATGTTTGAATTTTTGTGTGTGTATACAAGTTTTTAGCTGCCAGAGGGTCATGTTGGGAGTCTTCCTTGATATGGTATCTACTTTAGTCATAAATGTAGGGACTCTTGATTGAATAGAGACCTTGTTATAGATGATGTGCCTTGTCAGCTTGCTCTGGGGGTCCTATGTCTCATGTTCTGGAGGCTGGAATTATAGGTGGCTTATCATGACATTTAAATAGACACTGGGGATTTGATCACACTTGTTTGGCAAGAACTTTTTCTGTAGAAACTTGTTTATAGCCATGCGATTCCTATATTAATTAGGGTTATTTTTTTCATCATATGTGCTAGAGATTAAAGACAGGGCCTTGTGCATGGGTACCATGTGTTTTGCCACTGAACTATGTTCATAGCTCTATGTTAGTTTTAATTAGCTAAATATATGTAGGTATAAAATAAATAGATTCATTAATTTCCTATCCTAGGAAGCCACAAACAGCCTGGCCAATAATGTAGATAGAAGGTAGGGCTTTGGAGTGAGAAACACTTGGGTTTGTTTCTTGGCTTTTCTTCTTGCTGGCTGTGTGATCTTAGTCCAAGTCTCTGTGGACTTCATTTACTTATCTAGAAAACCAAGGAAAGAGCTAGGGTACTAGAAAAGTCTTGTCAGGACTAAGATGCATATAAACCCTAGGAATGGTACCTTTCTACCTAGAGAGTGACTGGTTTTAGGAGAGTGATGAAGATCCTGACATCATTCTTGGATCAGAAGGGGCAAATATTTACAAAGTAATTTTACAAATAGAAATCACATAAACATCCAAATGATTCTTACAAAATACTTATAAGAATGAAGATAGTGGAGCATGTGTCCTTGTTATGTGTTGGAGCAAGAACACATGCTCCACTATGTTCACAGCAGCCTTATTTATAATGGCTAGAAACTGGAAAGAACCCAGATGTCCTTAAACAGAAAAATGGATACAGAAAATGTGGTACATTTACACAATGGAATACTACTCAGCTATTAAAAACAATGAGTTCATGAAATTCTTAGGCAAATGGATAGAACTAGAAAATATCCTGAGTGAGGTAACCCAATAACAAAAGAACACACATGGTATGCACCTTCAGATAAGTGGATATTAGCCCAAAAGCTCATAATACTCAAGATACAACTCACAGACCACATGAAGCTCAAGAAGAAGGAAGACCAAAGTGTGGGTGCTTCCGTTCTTCCTATGAGCAGCAAAATACTCAAGAGAGCAAATTCAGAGACAAAGTGTGGAACAGAGACTGGAGAAGGGGCTGTCTGGAGACTGCCCTTCCTGGGAATCTATCCCATGTGAAGTCAACAAACATAGACACTGTTGTGGATGCCAAGAAGTATGTGCTGACAAGAGCTGTCTCCTGTGAAGCTCTGCCAGAATCTGACATATACAGAGGCAGATGGTCACAGCTAACCATTGAACTCATCATGGAGTCTCCAATGGAGGAGATAGAGAGAAGACTGAAGGAGCTGAAGGGGCATATGGCTCCCCTTCAGCTCCATGGGAAAAGCAACAATATCAACCAACTAGAGCTCCCAGGGTCTAAACCAACAGCCTGGGAACACACATAGAGGGACTCATGGCTCCAGCTGTATATGTAGTGGAGGATGGTCTTGTCAGGCATTGGTGGATGAGGAGGTCCTTGGTCCTGTGAAGGAGGGATGGCTCAGTGTGGGAGAATTTGAGGCCAGGGAGGGAGGAGTGGTTGGGTGTGTGGGGACACACCCTCATAGAAGCAGCAGGAGGTGGGACAGGATAGGGGATGGAAATGGGGAGAAGGGATAACATCTGAAATGTAAATAAGTAGAATATCCAATAAAAAATACATTTAAAAATGAAGATAATTTCTGTGTAGATCATGGGTTATTTTTGTGACTGGATAGGATTAATTACTTGGTATTTCAATCGATTATTTTCCCGAAACCATGGCAGAGAACAAAAAGCAAAATTTAAAATTATAAGCGACCAACTGTACTGTTTTGAATAATGTGACAAGTACCTTTTGTCTCAACAAAGACTTACTATGTCACTACAAAAAAGTAGATTACGATCTTCTACCATGAATAGCAACCTTAGTTGGATCCAGAGCACTTCAGTTTCTGAGCATTTTCTCAGCCGTTACTGCAGTAGGAAGCTGTGGGTAGTGTGAAGGGGGAGACTGGCATTGTTAAATGTGGGGAAAACTAGTAAAATGTTATGGTCTGGGCGAACATTTTTATCGACCTGTATGTGAATATACATGGTTTCCTATCCCAAGATAGTTTACTTTGTCATTGAAAATTTTGGTTGTGGTCTCTCATTTCTTTTTATTAAAAGGCCTCAAATTCAACAATTTGTCCTGGGGTTCCCCCATGATGACTATAATACATTCCCATAATTCAAGTCATACTCAATCTGATTCTGTGGTTTCAAGGAGCTCATACATTTCCTATTTATTTCAAAGGTTATGAAGCTGTCCCCTATGGCAAGTGTGAAGCCCTTTGATATGGTGAGTACATTCTTATATAACAACTGGGAAATAGACTATGACAGCGGTAGAGATGGTACTCTAGTCACAACATCCATCCTGGGATATACGACAGGGGAAAGGACTCCTGAACTGTTGCTATTCTGACACCTCAGTTTGCATGCTGGTGTTAAGTTAGAATCTGCTCAAAAAGTGCTCCATATTTTATCTACTTAGATGACCAAGTCAATGCCTTACCATTTGTAACAAAACTAGTTAATCTAGAATTGCTCCAAGTATCCCTATGGTCTTCTGATCTCCTTCATTGACTGTACTTCACTGACACTTGCTGTAGTAATTCTCTTTTACACGGTCAACATCTTCTTTAACATCATCTTTATGCTATCTTTTGTGTTCAACAGTTCTGATGCTTTCCTGCTGCCTCTTTGGAAGAAAAAGAGACTGAATCTTCTTATCTTGGTCTCCAAGATTCTAGACTCTGACAAGTATTCTATATTAGTACGTTTTGCTTTATGTCCTTAGTCTAGTCTATCCACTGTTGTGTGGAAATATTCTTTAGTCTGCTGTCACAGATAAATCTCATCCCTTTTGCAGGGCTTAACAGAGATACAGTTATCCCTGGAGTGCCTTCCTTGACTGGTGCCGTGAGTTCCAAGTTAATGTAGCTAGGGGTTCTTCTCTGCACTCATAATTCACTCCCTGCATAGCCTTGCTTCCTTGTGCTGAATTTCAAGTCCTGTTGCTTTTTGCATAGACCAAATGCCTTGCTTCAAGGAAATGCTCCAGTATATTACAAAGAAGCATATTTTCAGAGTTCAGAAAAAATTTAATAAATATATTATTTCATATCTCTCATCCTTTCATTCATTCACCCTAGAAACAACAATCCTTGATTTAGCTTTGTCTGGATATCTGAGTCTATGCTGGACATAGGAAAAGTTCCTTTATGAAAATGTGGCTGGGAAACCAGGCTTCTTTATATTATGAAAAATTATACAAATATAGTGGAGCATGGAGTTCCCTATCTAGTCTGGAGGTAGTGAAAGTGAAGCAGAGCTGATTTACAGCTCTCTGTAGAGAATTAGCACGTGGAAAAGAAGCACTGGGGATGTGGGCACTGTAAGGGGGATTTATGCACACATATTTTCCTCTCCAGGTTGACTGATCTGAAACCTGGCATTCAGTTGTGTGAGAAGGGATTTCATTTGTCATATGTACTGGTAATTTTTAAATTTTCATTTATGCAGGCTGCAAACGCACCCATGGGAATACAAAAGAAGGTGTCTCCTGCCCTAAAACATCTTGGGAAGTTTGGAAAATGAGACAGGAATAGAAATATCATTTAGAGAGTAAACCGAAGGATGGGAGGTACCCTAGGGCTGGAATCTCAGCTCTTGGAAGACAAGATAGCTAGTTGGTCAGTCTGGGCTATGCAAGCAGTTCTGAATGAGTGTATGCTACGGTACCCTGTCTTAGCTCTGTTCCCTACCCCCCAAAATAAACAGAAAAATGATCACTTTAGAATGGACACTATATAGATATTTAGGTAAGGGGTGTTGAGGAGATGACAAAGAAAAGACTTGTGAATTTCTCACCTGTTGCTCACTATTTTCCATCAATGGACACATTGTTAACTATAAGTGTGGATGTGAGCGAAGCTGTCACTTCACTGAGCAAAGCTGAGGAATTTAGGAAAACTGCAGAATCACAGTCACACTAAATTTCTTGATTGAAAGTTAACAATAAGCTTGATTTTATCAGAATACAATGATATGAAGACACATGTAAATTAACAGGACTCAGAAAAGTAGTCTGATATTAAGAAAATTTATTAAACATCAGAGTTTACAATGGATAGCAAATGTGTGTGTGTGTATATGTGTGTATCCACACATACTCACATGTGTGAATGTAGGCATGTAATATATGGAGATAAGAGAATAAGGCCACATGTTGGCCCTTGTCTTCTAGCAACTTGAGATGTCACGGTGTAAGCTAGGCTAGCTGACTTGTGAGTTTCCAGGGCCTCTGCCATCTTCACCTCCTAGCTTTCCTTAGAAATGTTACCATTGCAAATATGCTCACTATCTTGATTTGTTACTTCTGAGGATTTGAACTCAGGTCCTCATGGTTGTGAAACAAGTGAATTTATTCAGTAAACCAACTCCCCCATCTCAAACACCAGGTTTTTACAGGAAGAATTAAGTGTGGGTAAAATTATTCCCTGGACTCAGGGTGTAACAGTGTACATAAAAATAGCATGGGTAAGGTTTTCTCAAGACCCAGAAGCTAACACAGTAGGAAGCAGTAGGAAGTTAAGGTACATTAGGAGACAATCTCTAGAAGAAACCAGGCATGTGATGACCAGAATGTGTGCCAAGAGAGGTACAGCAGGTGCTCTCCAAGACTTTGCGAGGAATAAGAATGATATGCTATGGATTAACTGTTATAGATAAGGTTCTGATGTGGTTCCCATTGTCTCATACCTTTGTACAAGTCTTTTCTTATACATGTGGGTGATACATGTAAATAGGACATAGATTCTTTCCCATAGTAAATGTATTTTATGTGATGACAAGCATTTTGTAGAAATAATTCAGGTAAATGAATCCATTGATTAGTGGGAGATTATCTTGGGTGGATCAGACCCATCTAAGTGGGTCCTTTGTAGAGAAAGGAGTAGAACTATCTCTTGTGTTGATCTTGAAAATTCAGTTACTGCAGCGCGCAGCCTTGCTGATAAGGAGAACGCCACACTCAGGATTCTTCTGACAGCAATTTATTGTACAGCTCTTTAGATGGCAGTGAGGCGAGGGACGCCAAGCCCGAAAAACCTGTGGCTTATATAGAGCCCTAGGAGACGTGCCACACACTCATTGGCTCTCACGACATCGCCAATTAGCATACTGGTTTTCGCGCCTTGCGCAGGCGCACATTCAAGCAAGGCTCTCAAGAAGAACCAGGAAGCAGGAAACTGGCGCCATGTTGCAATGGCGAACGCGGCTCCTAACATCTCCCCCTTTTTTATTAAATTGCTACAACAATTTTTCAACTGTTATTTCACCGATCAAGCCCACCGTTCTACCAGTAAGGTGTTCAAGGCAGTTAAACAGTATTGAGACCCTCCACACTTATGTCCCGTGCAATGGGAACCCGAGCCCTGGGAAGTGTGAAGGACTACCACTCAGGATTCCTGGTGCAATGGGAACACGAGCCCTCAGGGTATCCCATTGAATGATAGTGTCTCATTGTTTAAGCATATTTAACCAAGCTTGAGGGCATGTTCCCTGCTCTGAGGCAAGCAGTGCTTGAGTGATAAGTACTTTATCTCTATGATGTTGTTTTTTAAATTTGCAGAGCAACCAGAGTGTGATCAGCACTTCCCCAAAGATCATACAGCCAAACATTCCCACCCCCATCCACTCCTTAAAAAGGAGAAGGTGGACATGAGCCAGGAAGTGAAGTCTCTGACATCAATCGGATTTATTCTGGTCCCATTCAAAACAGCAATCTTGAGCAGGAGTTCTTCTTGTAGCTCCTCAGCCTGTTGTGACCGATTTCCTAGAGTTGCAAAGGCTGATAAACTGGTAGCAGCCCCCGCTAAATTTGTCTTCAGGGGTTGGTGAGTCCTCTTTCACAGTTCTGGTCAGTCTGCTTGGTATCCAGATTGGATTTTCTTGATCCTGTGGAAAAACACAAACAGCTCCCCTGGATCTCACCAAAACTGGATCTGGGCCCTTCCATTGGTTAGTTAAGACATCTTTTCATTTAACATATTCTTTTTGAGGACTTGGAGCCACATGTCTGTCAGCAGCAGATTGCCCATCAGAATCCAGATTTAAAAAATTTAAGGTAAATAGGGCTAGGGAGATAGATGTCTTAGGTCCCATGTTGGGGCCTATTCCTCCCTTTTGTTTTTGTAAATGAGTTTTCAATGTGCCATTGGCACGTTCCACAATCCCTTGTGCCTGAGGATTATATGGCAAGCCAGTTTCAGCTGAAGAGGCTTGCCCCAAGCAGCCCAGGCTTCAAGGCAGTGAGTAATAACATGTACTAGTAGTGCCAGGTGCTCTACATTGTCTTTGTATGTGTCCCAGTTTTCCACACCTGAAACATTTAACATTAGAGGCCCTCTGAGCCGCTAAAACAGCAGCTGCCAATCCGGCATTAGATAGAGGTCCTCCTATTTCTCTACAAGCCTTCATCCATGCATTTAATCCTTTCCCTTTCCAAAATGTTGGGGTTTTTTTTTTTAACTCTAACTACTTCCTCCAATGGTGGGGCAGATGGGGCATACCCCGGTGCATAAGGCGAATCCAGCCCGTATCTTTCAGAGTCATAACGGGCTGCTTCTTTATCTAACTCTGCCTGTTCCTCAAAATCTAACACACTATCTTCTTCATCCCCCGAGGACGTCTCCTCAGAGGCGAAGTCATTAATTCTTAAATTCTGAAACTCAGTTAACACAGGATATAGTTTTCTCTTAGGCTCTTCCTGTTTTTTATGTTCCTTTTTTGTAGCTACTTCTTTCTTAATTTCCTCTTTTTTCTTTTCCTTTTTCTTTATTTTATTTTTAGTGCTCTTATCCTTTTCTGCTTCTGATAGGCCACCCTGGCGTTCTGCTAAAGCTCTTTGACCCTCTCTTACCTTGTCTTGGGTATGGTAGTTAAAACAGAAGCAGAGCACAAGAACTACCACTGCCCAAACAAGGATAGCAATAGCAAAATAGACAGGATCCACCATACCTTGCAGAAAAGCATCTAGACTTCTCATGCCGTCAGTTCTGAACTCTCTGTTGAGCCAACAGGGTCCCTTGAAACTGGATAAAACACCGAGACGTTCGGCTTCATTCCTGGGTTTCGGCACCAATTTGCAGCACGCAGCCTTGCCAATAAGGAGAACGCCACACTCAGGATTCTTCTGACAGCAACTTATTGTACAGCTCTTTAGATGGCAGTGAGGCGAGGGACGCCAAGCCCAAAAAACCTGTGGCTTATATATAGCCCTAGGAGACGTGCCACACACTCATTGGCTCTCATGACATCGCCAATTAGCATACTGGTGTTCGCGCCCTGCGCAGGCGCACATTCAAGCAAGGCTCTCAAGAAGAACCAGGAAGCCGGAAACCGGCGCCATGTTGCAATGGCGAATGCGGCTCCTAACAAGTTACCACCTCTTTAGACAAACGGGCTATGTGACAAGGATGCCATTGTGATCATAGGAGCTCAGACATGATCCCTGGCTATATGTAGGAGCCAGTCAGAGAATGCAAAGTTTGGATATATCATAAGTAAAGAATTCTTTCATCAGTTAGTATGTTCAGGAGGCTTCTGAGTTGTAAGGAAAACCATAGCCTTTGGAGATGAGGTCTTAAGATCCACACTGTCATCCCAACCCTATGTAAGATTTGAGATGTACCTCAACAACCTGTGTTATTTTTCTTTTTTAAGCTACTATACTCCTGGTAGTTTGTTCTCAGGAATAAAAAAGTAATCCACTTACCCTCAAATCTGTCTACCCTAAACAGATCTCATTTGAATCCACAATGTTTTGATCATTCCCTAAGTAAACAGAAAAGTCTCTTCAAATTATTTTGTAACACTTAGTTCTGTCTTTCTCTCCAGGAAATGATAGGAAGTCTTTAAGAAAAAAAGTAGATGTAGTGGAAATGTTTTGAAATCCTGGTTACCTATCTTTCGTATCTGGCTTCATCAGTTGGCATAGCCTGACTTCTGGCAATCTACTCAACCTTTCCTATATCTGCTTTTATTTTCAGAATGACAATAACATTACTAAACCGGGTGTTCTAATCCACGGATAATTTTGCACTCACCCAGGCCATATTTGGTAAACTTAGAGTTATTTTTTTTATTGTCCCAGCTTGGTGTGGGGAGTGCATCCTTATTTAGTGGGAAGTAGCGTTGCTAAACGGCATATATTGCACAGTACCCTGGAGTCAGGCCATCTGGAAGAGCATCAAGCACCCTTAGTCACCGAGCACAGTGTATTGACCCACAGTGGCACTGGAACCAAGGCTCAGAAATCCTTCCCTAGCCTAATAAAATAATTATAAAGAGTGTGAAATGACTTTCGTAGTATTTCATTTTTAGGGAGGCTGGTTACAATTTCACTATGAGAAGACTTTTAAATTTCTAGGGGGAAATTTTATAAATGTTTACATGTGCTTTTGGTTCCCCTACTGGGTCTTAAAAATCTAGGCAAATCCCCCAAATTATTGCATGTATGAAGAGATGTTACACACGAGAGTTTGTTACATGAAAACTAATCTAAAAATCAGTGTCTGTAAAACATATCTGGCTCAGAATGCTCCTCTTTCTGTGTTTTATAATTTTTATCTTCTATTTAATGTAAATGGTATCTGGAATTTGCAAATGATTACTATATGCCTGAGTAGGTAAGCACTCCCCTTTAAAAATGATATTTCCCTATAATTTATGGTCTCCCTAGCATTTCACATCTATGATGAAGCGTTGGTGATTTACCATTATAGCAAACGTGATACTGCAGTAGAAAACTGTGCAACCTTGGTTCATGGACTCAGTACTACTAAACTGGCTTTTTCTCCTGCTGTAAAGATATGTAGAAAGCTGCAAACGCCTTTCATCTTTCAAGAGTCAGTCCAAACCCACCTCGTTGGAAGAAAGGCCTTTGGAAATTCCTTTGATGATCATACCATTTTACTAAAGAAATCTTACCTCCCTTTTGATTGATTATTAACATACAGTATATTACAAATATTTGTGTACCCTTAAGAATTTTCTCCAATTAAGACATTCAAGAAATGTGTTTAAAAAAATTTATTTTAATCTAGGCCAAGCTTCACCCATACAATGATCTGGAGTAGCTGACTAGCACGAGACAGACTCTCTCTCTCTCTCTCTCTCTCTCTCTCTCTCTCTCTCTTTCTGTATGTGTATACTATTTGTGTTTGTTTTGATTTGGTATTTTTGTCATCATTATTATTTTTTAAAGAGATATAGAAAGAATATGAAGCTGGGTGGGATAGGGAGGATTTAGGGGAAAGAAAAGGATATAATCTGATATCTGATATCCAGAGATGTTATGTAGTGGAAAGCTGAGTTTCACCTTTATATTATTCCCCATGACTTCCTCTGTCTTGTTTCCATCTATTGAAAAGAGCATTCCGTGCACTGAATTGCACTGGAATCCTTAACATTCAGTTGGTCATGTCTGTGTATGTCTGAGTTCTGAATTCTGCTTTATTAACCACTGTGGCTATTCTTCTGCTAATACCAATCCCGATTACTCTAGCCACATAATAGTTCTATAAGACTCATTTTACTTATTTTTAAATCTATGTGTGTTTGTGTGAGCATAGGCTATATGTGAGAGGATACTTGTGGAGGTTAGGATAAGCTGTTTCATCCTTCAGGGGTAGAATTAAAGGTGGTTGTGAGCTATCTGATGTTGGTGCTGGGAACCAACCTCTTCAAAAGCAGAAAGCACTCTTAGCCACTGTCTCTCAAACTCATGTAATAGTTCTTGAAATTGAATAGGCTGATTCATCTCCATTTATTCTTTTCTTTTTCAAAAAAGTTTAGACAATTCTAAATTCTTCAAAATATCATACAGATCCGGTAGCACAATCTTTATGTATATACAGTCTCTCTTCCTGTGACACTTGTGGGACCTGAATGTATCTTTGGGGACAATTGTGGCTTATTGTGTTCCAGCTTGCACTGTATGAATATGCTTGTGTTCTCCTCTACTTTGATACTCCTTGTTTTATTTGAACGACACTTTACAATTTTGAATATTTAAACCCTACACAGGCCTTCATAAACGTACAGTTCAGTATTTCATTTTGAGCACTTAAATATTTTATTATATTTTAAAACTTGGTTTTTGTATGCTCATAGCTACCATGTAGAAATAAAATTAAGTTTTGAATGTGTGGTTATTATTTTACCACATTGTTGAAGTAATATTATCTCTTGGCTACACATTTTGTAGGCTTTCTGTGTAGATTATGTCACTTGCAAATAAAATCAGTGTTGGTTTTTTTTTCCTATTAGTCTACAAGGGTTTAATTACCCTTAAAAATCAAATTGTCTTTTCCCTCCACCCTTGTGTTTTATTTTGTTTGTTTGTTTGTTTTTTAAAGACAGAAAGAGTCCTGCCCCAAAAAGACATTATGGGAGAAAGACTTCTTCTTTTCATCTGGCTGCAGCCAACAAGTGAGCAGAGATGGTTGCATATGAATACATCCAGGAACTATGGAGGAAGAAGCAGTCCTACATAATACACTTTCTTTTGAGGGTCTGCTGCTGGCTGTACCACCAGCACTCTGCGCTGCACAGGGCTCCCCAATTTGCGGGACCTGATGAACAGCGAAGACTGGGATACAAGCCGCAGTAGGGTTCCAGGTTGTCCTATTCCTACCTCAGCCTCCCAAGCAGTTGAGTTGACAGCCTTTTGACAGCAGACCCTGCCTTTCTCCAATGACGAGTTTTTATCTGTGTGAATGTGGAATTCTGTTAAACCTTTTGGAAGATTGATATAATCACAATTTTACTCTTTTGTTTACTAATGAAATGAGTTACATTTTCCCAGGTAAACTTTACTTGGTCATGGTATATTTCCAATTTCCCTGCATTTCCAACTTAATATTTTGTTAAGAATGTTTACTTTTCCAATGTCTAGGTACATTGTACTGTCTGGACTAGTTTGAGTATCAGAATATTAGGCCTATTAAAATGAACTGGGATGCCTTCCTTCCAGCCTCTTCTATTTTCTGCAAGAAATTGTGTTCAACTTTTCAGTCATCTCATAACACAGAAACTACCCGAGTTTGACTATTTACTTTCATTTTTGCTTTTTAAATAATAATTTCAACCTCCTTACTTACAGGACTGTTCAAATGATCTCATGCATGTTAGATGGGCTTTGACAGTTTGTGTTGTTTTGAGCGTTCTTTTATGTCATCAGAGTTGCCCCTCGATGTATTCAGAATGGCTTGTACTATTTCCCATTAGCTTTCTAATATCTGCAGTGTTTGTAGTGAGACCTACCCTTTTACTCCGAATAAATTTAAGGTCCCCTCTTTTCTTTGTCTGCATTGCTGGGGATTTGAGAATTTTATCAATCTCCTAAAAGAAGCATCTCTTTGTTTATGTAACTCTTGCCTTCTTGCTTTCAGCTTCATTGATTCCTGCTCTCTCCTGTCTCTGCATTTCATCTGTTATTTGCTTTAGTTTGCTCTTCTTTCAACAGGTTTTTTAGCTCGGGAGCTGTTTATTGATTTAGATGGTTCTTCTATTCTTTTTCTTTCTTTTCTAATGTATACACTTGGTCTTAAGGAATTCCTCTCAGCCCTACTTTTATGATGCCGCTCAAATTTTTAACAGATTCTATTTTTATTTCCATTCAGTTCAATGCATTTTAAAACCTTTTCCTTTGAAACTACTTTTCCGACCTGCTGCTTAGTTTTAAGTGTGCGACTTACTTTCCATGTGTTCGGAGGTTATCTTCTTATCTGCCTATTATTAATTTCTAGTTTGATTCTGTTGTGGCTGGAGGATGCCCTGCATGAGTTTGGTCCCTTCATCATTGTGAAGATGTGTTCTAGACCTTAGGAGAGGAGAGTCTGTCTCATATATTATTCATAGATACTGGAAATGACCTGTATTCTATTGCAGATAGATTACTTAATACATGTTGATTTGGTCCCTGGTTGCAGATACTGAGTGCCTCAACTCCTTAGTGATGTTCTCAAGAAAGGCATTTGGGTCTAATTTGGGCTTTCCTGGTCAATTTAATCTCCCTGTCTGTGACTTTGTCTGTGTCTCTCTGTCTTTCTCTTTCTCTTCTATAATAATCATTTGAGATTGCCTTACTTTCATGGTAACATAACATTTTCTTATGAGCTTGTAATATTCTTTTCAGTCTTTGGTAGTATCCTTTGTTCTGAAGTCTTCTTTGTCAATTAGCTTTCTTTATTCCATGTAGATATGTCCTATCCTTGCTATCCTTTTGTGACCTTTTAATTGAGCATATACTTGGATGACAGTTTTAATCTACCTTATGTATTATGAGACCATTCTACTTAATACGTATTTCGTTTATTTTTCTCAAAACCTCTTTTTTTGTTTGTTTTTCCTGCTTTTCTGTAGATTACTTGCAAATTTATAGTGTTATTTTGATTTTTCTCTAGTGTTTAGGAATGCGTATTCCGTATAGCATTGTTAATGGCTTGTCTAGGTTTATGGGGGGACTGAAGTGCTATATCTTAGCCAGGTGTGAGAGTTGGGGGTTGGGTAGTCTCTCTGCTAGTTCTTCGCTGCAGTGCACAGTGATGGATCTATTGTTTATTTATCTATTATATGTCTGCAGTCTTTTGTTGGAACAGGGCAGTTACTGTCTGAACGTTTTGTCTTTCTAACATGCCCCTTAGATGATAGAGAAAACATTTTTACTTTCGTCAGGCTCATTTCGTTCCCAGGCTGATAGCTAGCTTCTTTCAGCTCCAAGTCTGTATATAGGAAGCCAGACAAAGGCCTGGGAGCTCTGTACTGTGCCTGTGGCCCAAGGTCCCTGATGTTTGTTTCATTCTTTCTCTTTCACAGTCATCTTGTATTTATCTTATACGTATCTTCCAGGGTTTTGAATGTTCATATCTCCTGTATCTTTCTAGGAGCAGAAATCTTTGACTGTCATTATTTTTTTTATAACACTTCCTTCACAGGCAGGGTATTTTTAATGAAGGCTAAAAGATACAATGGTGGAGAAATTTTCGTTTCACTGTGAAGAAATAAATAAGGACACTGTTTTCTTGTAATTTACATTTTTTCTTATTATAGAAATCAATAAACTTTCTATTTTTGAGGAAAAAAAGTAGCTGATTTTAAGAGTACTATTATTATCTTTCTTCATTTGCTCAAGCATTTGCTCTAGTAAAGTGTAGTAGTCAAGCCAAGTGATGGCCCCTAGGGATATAAATGCCCATTTATACAGATAAGTTGATGCTAAAAAGACCAACATTCAGCTCAAACTGAATGTTAAACAGGCATATTAGGGAAACATGTTTAAGTGAGGATTGCCTCTTTTGAATTAGGTCAGGGAGGGGGCCTCTTTATTTCTGTATTAAATTAGATCAACTCATTATTTTATCTGGACGTCTATCAGATTTGGATGGCTCTGAAGATAGCATCTCTCAAGGGTGGGTAGTCATACGCCTGATGAAGTTTACAGGTCTAACTGTCACATCTCAGCTGTGAAGACTGTTAAGAATTGTTACCTTCTCTCGAAGAGAAACAGACAAGTGCCATTTTATGGCATAATTCATAACTACTTGAAGAATATTTGCAAAGCAAATTCTGTTAAGGTAGATTGCATTCATTCATTTGGAGTCATTATATGTTAGAGATAAATGTTCTGCAGGGGTTGAGTTTAGCTCAGTGGTAGAGCCAAGGATTCCTCAAACCTGTCCTCATCCCCAGGACTGAAAACAGAATAAAACGGACCAGCAGTGACTGTAGTAATAATCATGGTCATATACTCTGGAGTCTTCCTTTGACTATACGTTGTATATTCCTTTACAACATCCATTTCACAGAATCCTAAGAAATACCTGTTTCTACGACTTTGTCACAAGGCCAAGGTGAATGTTGCCTTTGTCTGGGCATTTGTTTTCACTAGAGCAGTTTTCTTCATTTGGCGCTTCCTTGAAGGGATACTATTCTTGAATTGAATTATTTGAAATGCAGCACAGTGATCTTATCTGAGTACACATTTTGGTTTAACACTGGTGTTTATTTATCTGGTGCTTCTATTCTGCTGTTAGAACTACTCAAGGAAAGCATCTTCCTTTTGCTCTTGTCTTTTATTCACTGTTTAATTCTATCCCTGGTGAGTTATCAGGCTTCTTTTTGGAAAATTCATGAACCTTATTCCATTTAATGTACATTGTTTTTCAGCATGACTTCAAGGATTGACCTGTAAAGAGGGTGTTGTAGGATTAGTGATGGATGGTCTTTCCTCAGTGCGCAGTCTTGGTTTTCTTTGGCTTCATTGAACTTTGTTATTTGGTTGTGTTTCAGAGACTTGCATGGTTGTATAAATCAAGCAGCCTGATGTAAACACAACCAAGGTTCTCCAAAGTTGCTTCTCTAGCTCCTGTGACTTATCCCATAATTAAACTGGTGGATGTCTTTCCCTCTTCATACAGTTTCCCCTAACATCTCAATAATCCAGCTTAAATGTCTCCTTCACTGCGAAACCATTTTCTGTGTTGGGTAACTTTCTTTCCACTTGCTAATAGTTCTAGCACTCTGCATGTGCTACCATGGATAGTTAGGAAATATTCATATTAACACACCATGCACATTTAGCACTTATCAAACATCGATAACGTGGCAAGCTTTTATTATATTCATCTGTGTACATTATTGCTTTTAATTGTTTTTTTTTTCTTTATAGATTGAGAAGTGTGCATACACTATGTTTGAATCCAGGAGAGGTCAGGAACATTGTTTTATTGGCCTTTGTTGACCTTGCATCCTTGTTTTAGAATGGTGCCCTGAACATAGTTGGAATGTAGACTCACTCACTTGATGCTTGAATGAATGAATGAATGGAAAAATAGGCAAGACTACCTATGGTGTTGAGAAAAGACTATGTGTTGTTGCAGGCTAAAGGATGAGTTTGTCTCTGCTGTGCTGTCCACAATACAGTTCATTCCATCACAGATTCAGCCAAATTGAAACTCCTGAGGCATAGAGATGTTTCCTCTCAATCAGATTATGTGCCATTTACCGTATACTTCTTGATGCCAAAATATGCTCCCCTGATGAGCATGACATTTTATTTGCATGCACATAAGTGAGTTCACAGTGTCTAATTTGGAAGTGCAACCCCACTAAGACTGCATTTGTCTGTATTTATTTAGATACTTTGTTTAAATGGGCTCATGGGGAGTGATCTGGAACATGGCAGCCTGGAAAAGCTGATGAAAGCTGGTTCTCCCTGCAAGGCATTTGTGATGAAGAAATGTGACCTTTAATCACCTCAGACCTCTTTTTGTTCTTGTTCCAGAACGTTCTATGAGTAGAAGCTCATAGGCCTCCCCCTGCTTTGGTCTGGATTTTTATATGCCTTCGGTGTTTGAGATGGCTTTCCTGGTATTTAGAAAGAGTATACGTGAGGTAAGTTTGCCAATACTGACCTAATATCACTGTTCCTAACAGTTGAAGAGTTGCCATGTCCCTTAAGGTGAGTTTTAGAGATTACCAGTCCAGGAAGGGAACTTGACATCATTTCAGACGAACTAGGTCTCTCATTTTTTTTTTCCAATTTTCTTAAAGGATGTCATAAATCCAGTGGATGGAGCAAGTTGCTTGCCTTTCTCTGATTCAAGCTTGCTTCAGAGTAGTAAGGCTGCCTGTTGTTAGTATGTTAGGTTGTTAGTATTCCCTCTGTTGAGGAAGCATGAATAACAAGAATACATGGAAGAAGAGAAGGAAAAATAGAACGGGGTCTTGGAGAAGATGGAGAAGGAGATTTTGCTTCTGTCGTATGACATTTTTGCATGGTGACCATATTTAATGGATAGGTGTGAGAATTTAACTTGTATGTGGAAAGACTTACATAGGTAATGAAATAGAGTCCCAAGGCAAAGCTCAGGGAAAAGGGATGGATCGTTTGACCTAGTCTAAGCATCATGAAAGCATTGCTTTCACATGAAGGGAGCAAAGGAGGCAACCTCCTGCTGGAAGATAGTTATTCAGCAATTAATCAGGAAAAAGGGAATTTTTTATGAAGCTCTTTGATTGAAAGCTTGTAACTTAAATGGAAGCTACTGTTTTTTAGAATTAAAGGTACTGAAAAGACAATTTTCATAGGTTTTAGTTCTATAAAGTTAGTTATGGCGTATATTAGCCTATACTTCTGTACATATAAACCATTTCCTCTTCTATGCCAACTTTAATGTCATGCAGAAATACCTGAATTCAACCACAATATTGGGAGTGAAAGTTGAACATATACTCACATATACTCTTAGGTCCTAGAGAATGTTTTTCTTCTTTTAGTCTCATGAAAAATCACTTATGACCAAACCAAAGAAAACCTTGAGTTACTAGTGTGGTAAGATTTATTATTTTACCCCAAATCAAGCTGGTTGGAGGGATTATATTTGGTTCTAAAGTTTGTCCAAATCACTGTGGTTTGAGAATCACCTGATACTTGAGGTGTTTCCTTTTCTACTTACACCAGTCTCTTATATTCACTGTGATCTGTATGAGGTAATGGGACTTGAACAGAGCTTTTGGCTTATGGTTTGGAAGGCTACTAAGATTAGCTCTCTTGTGGCCATCTGAGATTTGCTCATGTAGCTTGCCGTTTAACATCTTCATACTTTTCTGGTGGCTTCTGTCTTGCTTCTGATGGGGTGGTCTATATTTTAATATATAATTGCTTTGTTGTATCTGTGGGCTGCTTCCCCAGGAAATGTGAATAAAGTTGGTCAATTACGTTTACCAGCTAGAAGACAATAATTATAATAACCTACTTTTGTGTAGTGCTCTAGTTTGTAAGCACTTTCACATAATTAAATCATTTGATCCTTAAAGCAGTCTTTGAAGTTAGCAAGGAGGATATTATTATCTCCATGTTATAGAGGAAACAGGTTCAGAGGGGTTAATTGGCTTGAATGAAGTCACATGGTTAGTACTAGGAATATCCAGTATTAGAGAGTGAAGGTCTCAGCTTATAGCTGTCTTCTTGCCTTTAGCACTCATCAGATCTGCTCTAGATCAGAACCCAAGGAACACAAGGCCTTAATGAACTAAAAAGAGTTCTTATTGCTTATTTCCAAAGTCAACAAATACAGTCTTGAAGTCAACAATATTTGTTAAGAAAACAACAACAGTGAGTTGTTTTAAGAAATGGATTGAAACCTTTAGGGTTGTGCCTTCTAGTGGTATTTGCAAGGGGCTAGTTTAGAGTAAAAGGCAAGTTTTGACAGTGCTTATTACTTGCAAAAACTGCTTGAGTTCTCTGCGATGCAGACTTCAAGATATACAAAGAATTACTGGGAAAAATTGTCCATGGGAAAAAGGTGCAGAGTTGGGCAGAGCCTTCAGAACATATTGCAGGGTTGACCTTTGGGAGGGAGAGAGGTCAGGCAGGTGGTATAAAAAGAAAAATCACAGACTGGAGTCCATTTCTAAGATTTGTAGCCAGAGTAGGAGGGAACCTTGAGCTTAAATATTCTGGAGTAAAGCCCCATGCCTCACCGACTGGGATCTCTTTTAACACAATCACTGGGCTTAGTCACTAACTGAGACAAGCTTGTGGAAAATGTGTCCTTACTATGAATGTGGCAGTGAATTTAAGAGCATGGTTTTCAATCAGTTATAGGCTCCACAATGAGATATGTAAAGCAGTGGATGTTTATGGTCACCACATGTGTGCTATGATCAACATTCATTTTCTGCATCTTCAAGACTAAGAAATAAACAACAACAATACATAGCTAAATACAGAACACTAACAATAAAACTAGACCCTTAGTTATCACTATTATGAGATGTGGCTGTAATGGATGGGAGAGCTGGCAGGAGAGTTATTTCTATTTTATTATTTTCAAGCATGTTTCAGTTTTTTGGGTGTTTTGTTTGATTATTAAACAGTAGTCACTTTTAAGTTCTTAGGGTTGAAAGCAGCTCAGGACTCATAAGAATTCATTAAAGCTAATCTTCCCTGGCATAGGAACTTTGGACTTGAAGACTCAGCCTTTGCACATGCTGTGCTTTGCAGTCTATTGATAGGTTAGCTTATTTTTCAAATGTTACTCTTCCTTACCTTCTTTTTTAGGGAGTCCATAAGCTTAGAGATGGTAAAGAAACAGATGAAGACTTGAACCATAGTGGAGGTAGGACTTGAAGGCTTGAAGGCTATACCTTCTGGTGGTATTTCCAAGGGCTGGTTCACAGTAGAAGGCAAATTTGACAACGCTTATTGCTTGACTAGAGTCCTTGATATTTCTGAGAAGGAGACACCAAGATACACAGAGAATTACTAGTGAAAATGTCCATGGGAGAAAGATGCAGATAGCTAGAAAAAAGTCTATCCACAACAAGGTCTATCCCTAATAAGGTCTATTCCTTGTTCTCTGGCTTCTGTTTTCTTATCTGGAGTGGTGAGTGGTACCTGCTCTGAAGCATTATTGAGAGGACAACATCCCATATATACAGTTCATCAGAATTTTAAAGTGTAAATGTCAATCAAAATTAAATGCTTAAATAATTTGTTCATGATCTTTGGGGGCATGTCAAAGTTCATTTGAACAGCATGCTTCTGAAGAGTGCATGTTTCTGCCAGTGAGATCCAGAATTTTTCTTTTTTTTTGGTTTACCAAGATTCTTTTGTTTGTTTGTTTGTTTTACTTTTTGTTTTTTGTTTGCTTGTTTTTATTCAATATTTTATTTATTTACATTTCAGATGTTATCCTCCTTCCTCAAACCCCCCCCCCATTTATCCCCTATTCCATTTGTTCTCCTCCTTTTTTGCTTTTATACCATTTAAATTACATGCAAGTATTAAGGTCAGTTCTATGTTGAGGAACTAGCAATACAGTAGATGCAAATAGTTAAGGAACAAGCAATACAATAAACACAAATAGTCAAAGAAGAAACGAGGCAATAAACAAATTCTGTGAACACTTTCACGATTACTGTTTCTGAGGGCTTATCAGGATGACCAAAATATCTGAGCCTATTTCCCTGTCTAGCCCAAAGTCATTTTCATGTCGGAAGCCTACTTCATTGTTCTAGCCTAAGATTTAGATTCCTACCTGAAATTATTTCTTTTTCTAGCCTAATATTTAGATTCCTGACTGAAATTACTTCTTTATTCTAGCCTAATGTCAGATTCCTGCCTGAAGCCTACTTCCTTGTCCTTGGCCAATGTCATATTCCTGCCAAGCAGCCCATTTCCTTGTCCTTGGCCCATGTCAGCTTCTTGAGATCCAGAATTTTGTCCTAGGCTGTTTGCACACATTTGAGTCTTTGCTCTCTTCCCCAAGTTATTGAGTACTCCCAATTTCTGTGTTACACGATGATCTTTCCAGAAGAATGTCTAAAGCACCCTTATTGATGTGAGCCCCTGAGGCAGGCCACATCATTTCTAAGAACTTCTCAGTATGTGCTCCCAGAGAACAGCCACGTGTCCTTGGACTTTGGTCTCCAATCTACCTCTTCCCAGCCATAGGATATTAATAATCCTCATCTACTTTCTTCTAGTCTCAATAATACCATTGATAAAATGAACTAAAAGGAGTCTTCTCCAGGAGTGGAGATGGACATTGAGTTTACGGCAAGTAGCCACAGTAGACTGTGTAGAAACCCTAATCCCGCCAGCTTGTTAATCATTTAAACAGTTTTAAAAGAGTTGGTCTCTTGGCTTTTTCTTACCTAAAGGGAAAGAATGAAGGTCAGCCAGAATGGGATGGGATAGTGGGGTCTGACTAGAAACATCTACGATGACCTTAGCTCTCCCTAGTGACTGCTTCTCTTAAATCAACTTTCTCTAGCCTAGTTATATTAAGAGAACAACCCCAAGGCTATCAGGCCATCCTTTGGGATCCACCACTGTGGCCTACACCTTCCTAAAGAAGATCTCCATTTCTTACTATGCTCCTTTACTCACAGTTCCTGCTATGCCTTATGCCTCTGCTATATCTTATGGCTCTGCATCCAGCCATATCTTCCCACCCCAGGTACCTTCCTTGTTTCTGATATTTATAGTGTTCAAGACCCAGTGTTCAATATCCTTCTCTCTCAATCAGCCCAACCCTAGTGACTCCAGTCTTTATTGCTTCCAGAATGATCTTTCTGTTTCCTCACCTGCAATAAGGAATCTGCCTGCTTCGAAACATTGGTGAGAGGACAATATTACTTATATAAAGTTCACGGGGGTAGCTGGGAAGTCCAGAGGCATATTCAATATTAATCATATTTCATTTGCCTACCCTGGTATAAACTACTTTGCACAAATGAAAGGTATCATTATGACCACATATGATAGGCTGGTGAGCCACCCAACACTTAAAATAATTATTCTCCACTGACATATAAAAAAGTATAGCTTTTAACCAACAGAGCCAACTAATCTGGACCCTTGGGGCCTCTCAGAGATGGAACTGCCAACCAAAGAGTATTTGTGGGTTGGACCTAGGCCTCCTGCATATATGTAGGAGATGTGCAGCTTGATCTTCATGTGGGTCCTGAACAACTGGAGTTGGGGCTATCCCTAAAGCTATTGTCTGTATCTGTGATGTGTTTTTCTAGCTGGGCTTCTTCCCCAAGCCTTGCGGATACTTGATGTGCCAGGGTTTAGGGATACCTGGGGGGGTGTCACTACACTGTCAGAGAAGGGGAGTGGGGAAGGAGGAGAGATTATGGGATGGGGGACTTGAAGGGGGCATCGAGCTGGATGTATAGTGAATAAAAAAGAAAAAATGACCTCATAGAGAGGAATAAATACGCAAATATTTATGCAAATATGCAAACAAACATAAAAAGCTACTGAAAATCAAAAAGAAAAAGAAAATACAGCTTCTTCCATGAGCCCTGGAAAATGTTAGAATTTGGTCACCCAGAATTGAGAATGTACTATATCTTACATCTACTTGGGAATTAATATAGTTTGCAAAATTAGTTTGATTATCTGTTTAAGAAAAATAAAATTGTATTTCCTTTCCATAAATTTTTTTCAACAGTTGAGGGCAAAGGTGGCATTATTGTTAGTGTCAAAGTAGGTTTTGTTTTGAAGGTATACTATAAATATAATAAATTCACCCTTTGTATGCATACACAATAAATGACGTGTTTAACTGTATATGGAAGTGCTAACATATATTTCAGAATGTCTTTGCCATTTTCGCTTCCACCACTATGAAAATTTAGTTACTCCGTGTCCTTATAAGTACTTGAATGAGGAGGGTGCTGTTCACATGGTAAGCACCAGATGTGTGCACGTGGTGGCTTGATTTCTGTTGCTTATAGTAAGTATATTGCTCTTGGTGTACTGAAGCTCTCAACTATCCTGCAAACACTGTTACTCAGCTTTCCTCTGGAAGTTAGCATGTGAACCAGCACGTATGTGTGCACACATACCTATCTGCTGTTTCCATGTATCACTTACATACCTGTTCTGGCAGGAAAAAGACAGATGGGCTTATCCTTCATTAAAAGCCAAATAGTCATGCATGCATGTATGTGTGTGTGTGTGTGTGTGTGTGTGTGTGTATGCAGGAGAGGCAAGTTGAAGATGGGTAACTGTTTCTTCCATTTCTAGGATGTGAAAGAATCTCTGTTAGTTCAGTTGAGCGGAAGTCTGCTTACTTCCTTCATTTCTCTATACCTCATGTCTTTCTCTGGCTGATTTCTGTGAGCAATGGTAGTTCTTTCCTTCCTTCCCTCCTTCCTTCCTTCCTTCCTTCCTTCCTTCCTTCCTTCCTTCCTTCC
>NW_021604565.1:27105020-27109030 GCF_004785775.1 Grammomys surdaster | reverse complement strand
TCCTTCCTTCCTTCCTTCCTTCCTTCCTTCCTTCCTTCCTTCCTTCCTTCTTTGTTTTTCTTGTCTAGTAGGTGTAGTGAGGAAGGGTGTATGCGCAGAGAGATAAGTAAAGAAGTGCTAACTAGGTGCTAACCATGGCATACCAGAAGGAAAAGAATGTGGAAATGTGATAATGAAGAGCTTTTAATTAGCTTTCCCTGAAAGCAAAATTTTCAAAAAGACTTACTAGGAAGAGTCTGTGATAAGGGTGGGTTTCCTGTGCATGGGCACCAGTGCCAGGCTGAGGTAGTTGTAAAGGCCAGTGAGGAAGAGCTGGGCAGAAGAAACTTACTGTCCTTCTGAACTAAATATCAGGGAATTCACAGAAAGCAAAAGCTGCTTCATTCAGAAGAGATTAGAACCCACCCAGAATTATGCACTGAAAATTAAAAGCAAAGGCAAATAAAAGTTAAAGGGTTCCGTTTTGTTTTTATGTTACCTGTTTGAACAATCTTGAAGAATATTCAATGTGACACACTTTTGGCCTCTTAGTCACCATCTATTAGAAGATAGGGAATCGAATGAGTAAAAGAAGCTAAAAATCAAAGAGAAGTTCCTTGGAAGACTGTAATTATGGCATACATGGTTGATGTGGAAGAAGACTCTTCTTTTAGCAGATAACATTTTGAAGCAGAGACTGGCAAAATCCAAGACCGGACCTGGATTGTAGCCAATCGAATTAATTTTAGGGAACTAACTCCCTCAGTTTCCTCACAGATGATATCAACATATCTCACTGGATGCTTTTAATGATTAGCATTAGATTTATGATCCCATTATTCTATAGTGTATATAGAGAGTAAATAACTGATGATTTCTTTGCAAATAAAGGCAAGGGCAAAGAGTTAGGCATAAATAGCTCCCTTTTCTGGGGTGTAAGGAAGCATGAATCCACAAATGAGAACTGGTTCCCTTAAACTGCTTTAAAACTCAGATGGATATTTCATAGCTCTTTGCATTGTACATTATTGTAATTATTTCCTAACAAAATTTTACATCTTTATTGTCTGCAGACCAGATTGGCCAAGAGAAAGCACAGCACAACCATCATGAGACTGTAGCTGGAACAGTATGCCAAAGCCACTTCCCTTTTCATTACCACTGTTCTATGAATAGCTGTACATAATCATAATTTTAGTTGCTCTCTTTCTTCATTGACTCATCTGTTCTTCGACTTCCAGGAGTATGAGGAATGCCTCTTGTGCTCTGATTTGGTTGATGGCTTTTTTCCAATTGCTTTTTTTGTTATAGTGTAAAGGGAAAGGGTCTGAAAGAAACCAATTGCTCTGGGGCAGGTCAAATCGGACTGCATTCAGTAGGGAAGAAACTATCAAGAGGAATGAATGACAACGTCACATCAACTGCCTTTGCTCTCTGAAACTTCCTTTCCCTTCATTTAGGTCATGTTTGTAGAGGCTGGTATGAGTAGCACATCACCAAAGATAAGCTGTTCAGTTTTACTGGTGAGATTGATATTGGTAAATGGTGCTTTGATGATTGTGTAACGAGACTCCTGCTGTTTATGAAAAATAATCCAATTCAAGTGATGATGATCTATTATTTGACATCACAGACAGGTAATTCAAACTGGAAAGGAGGAGTGAGAATATTTCTAGTTAGAGAATTCTTCAAGTTTAAAGTTCACCTCAAGACACAACCCAACAGTTTGCAGAGACCAAGTGTTTTTACTTACCATACATTGCATGCCATTTTTACCATCAGTGTGTAGATCAAATGAACAGTGCCAGAAGTGACATATCCTTTTATCGAACGATGTTGGCAAAACCCTATGATTCAGAAAAAAAGGATATATAAGGATAGTTAAGACTTCCTTTTCATTTTGGTGCTGTATTTCAAACCCAGGGCTTCATACATGCTAGGCAAGTGCGGTGCCACTGAATCAAAGATCAAGCCCATAGCAAGATTTTGATTGTGGCCAGCTGTAGTACTAACTACAGACTATGCATTCATGAAATATTTAGAGTATAATCTTTCTGGCATTATCCTTCAGAGACAGGTTGTTTTTTTTACACATTTTGTTTTACCTGTCTGATAAATTGGCACTGTGTTAGAAAGAACTATACCTATTCCCATAGTTCATTAACTATCTGATTAGTGACCTAGCTTAGTCATTTTAGCATATCCAGAACTTTTTTTTTAATCATCTACCAACTATAACCCACGGGTCATATCTGACCACTATGTTTATATGAATAAAGTTTTATTGGCTAGAGCCATGCTTATAACTTTGCACACAGCTTGTGGCTGCTTTTATCTATGATGCTGAAGGTAAGCAACTGTGACAGGCTCAGTCTAAAGTGGTTAACCTTCAAGTACATTTTAAATACTCTAACTGAAAAAAACTGACGATGCTGTGAGGCCGTGTATATGTTAATGAGCTTGGTTTAGCCACTTCACTATATATATAATCTCAAAATATGTTGTAAACTATAACGAGCTATAATTTTATCTGTCTATTCAAAGTAAAACAAAAATTACATAAATTTAAATAAATTTCACATCTGGCTCTTTTCAGAAGAAGTGTCTTTTCTTTTATTTAGAACACAAGGGTGATGAGTCATGAGCTTTTGACTTTTTAAAATTGGTAAAACTCCTTTTTCAAACAAAATCTTATGTAAAACTCTCATGTACAGAACAAGGCAAAACGAAGTTCATGTGGTCTGAGAAGCCTTTGAGATGGAAGAAAGGCATGTAGCTTGGCTCTCCCTCTCTTTTAAGCTACTGGCAAGGGCAAGTTGGAAAGCGTACCACATGAACATCTGCAAGTCTGTCAGGACACTGAATCTCCCCAGGTAGACCTTAATTTTGTAAAAAATATGCATTGAAGAAGTAGAATCCAGTGATAGGTTAATCTCATTTCCCATCTCCCATTCTCAGGCTGTAGGAAGGTTTCATTTGTCTCTAAGCCAATTTTAATCAGTGGATCTGTTAGTACTGTGCTGATCCTGAAACACACTGTATGCTATGTGGCAAGTCCTAAAAGTCTTTGTGCCTTTTGGAAAACTTTTGTCTACTGATAAAAGAGAAATTGAAGCTATAGTTTTAAAACAGACCCCAGGGGTGGAATCTATCAAAGCATCGTTTCCCAATGGTTACATGCAAGTTTTTGTTTTAAAGCATACCCTGATGAGTAAATTGTTTATTTCCATACACTTTGAGCTGGCTTTTCTGATGATGGAGGGAGCAAAAGAATTGGATGTGGTCTAACAGCATAATAAAATCCAATTCAGTTAGTGTTTATGGAGTGCCCACGGGGTGCGGGCTATTGTGTTAGACAAGATAAAAACCTCTGCAGTGCTCAGTGCTCTCTAGTGAATTTCAAAGGCTTGTGTTGCCCTCCTGAATAGCTTGGAAACTCTCAGCTCAATGAAGACAGTGTCCAGTGAAGGCTTTATCCCCTACCTCTTGGCTTTTTAGTGCATATAGGAGTGAAGGTAGGAGCAAGATGGAAAAAGGATAAAGGAAAGAAATTAATAAGCCAGTGACTCTTCTTTGAATACTCTACAGTATACTCTTCATAAATATTTCTCTATTATTCCTCATGACAATTTAGAGGCAGAGCTAAACTTTCAAAGGTACACAAGTACATGGCAGAATAGGCTTCTAAGTCAGGTTTCTGAAACATCAACTTGTTGCACTGATTAACTATTCAAATACCCTAAACACCTGACATTTAGTTATGCAAATGCCCATATGAATACTTACATTGACACCCCCCCTCCAAATCACAGAAATAATCAAAACACACAGGGCCACAAGTGATCTGTATATAGCGGGGAGCAACTTTGGTTTGAATATGTAATAGGGAATTATCTTAGAAAGGGATTGATTCCAGTACTATATTTTTCTAAGACCAAGGATTAGCAACCATTTTTTCCTTCTTTCTTTTCTTTCTTTCTTTTCTCTTTCTTTCTTTCTTTCTTTCTTTCTTTCTTTCTTTCTTTCTTTCT
>NW_021604565.1:27102563-27105010 GCF_004785775.1 Grammomys surdaster | reverse complement strand
TCTTTCTTTCTTTCTTTCTTTCTTTCTTTCTTTCTTTCTTTCTTTCTTTCTTTCTCTCTCTCTCTCTCTTTCTTTCTTTCTTTCTCTCTCCTTCTCTCTCTCTCCTTCCTTCCTTCCTTCCTTCCTTCCTTCCTTCCTTCCTTCCTTCCTTCCTTCCTTCTTTCCTTCCTTCCTTTCCCTCCTCCTCCCCCTGCTCCTCCTCCTCCTGTTCCTGGTCCTCTTCCTTCCTTTGCTTGCCAGTACTGGGGACTAAAGCTAGGGCCCTATACATGAAGGCAAATACTTTACCTTTCAAGTGCTGTTTCAGCTTCTACAAACATTATCTATAAGAACTGGATGGTCAATTGTCTTAGGCTTTGTAGCCTGTGCAGTATTAATAATATTATAATTGATATTAATATTAATTGTAGCCTCTGCCATCTTAGTGCAAGGCAGCCATAGATGAATTCAGGCGAGACTATCTCTGGGTTTCAGGATGTAGGTTAGTTTGTAGACTGCTTGCTTTGCCTGCCTACAGCCTTGGGTTTGATTCCCAGCTCTGTAAATAACAATCATGTCTGTAATCCTAGAATTCAGGAGATGGAGGCAGAAGGATCAGGAAATTCATAGTGTCTTGAAAACTGAAACAAAATCAAAAACCAAAACACAGAAAAACAACTGTTTATGAACAGAGTTTTTATGTCATTAAATATTCTAGATTTTATTTTGTTTAACCAGTGTTTAAAACGTTATTAGCTTCTGGGCTATCCCCAAACTGAGTACAAGTTAGATTGGTCTGTCTTTTGACCATTGTTTTGTCAACATCATGCTTTAGATCTGTGACCTCAAAATATTGCATAAAGGTCAATTGAAAAAGGGTTCTTAGGTGTGACTTCCAAGGCTCCCAATTTAGAAAGTCTAGGGTAAGGTGTAGAATCTGCATACTTTAGTAGCACCATGGATGACTCTTAACTTACATCAATTAGAGTTCCAAGTGGAAATAAAAAGCACTTCAAAGTTAAGAAGTCTCACAGAGTTGCAATTCTGTGAGCATTAATTTATTTTACAATTAGAATGTAGGTCAGGGACAAGCCAGCTGTAAGATCGTGTCAGAAATCCAGTGGCATCAGCTGAAGCTCTGTAACTGCTAGGCAGAAGGAATCTGAGAAGAGGAGCCATTAGAATTTGGGAGAGAGGGAATTGCTGGGAAGATCATGTGTCTATGATGTTGAGAGACCTTCCATCCAAGGTGACCTTTTCAAGTGAGGGCTGGGGAGATGCTGAAGGGCAAGATAATTTGAAAAGAAGCAGAGATAGGCAAAATTTTGGGTAAAATAACCCTTGTTCATCTTATCTCTTGAATAATACTTACATGCACCTGTCTTTTATTACCATGACTCCAAGCAGTAATGTCAGACACTAACTGACTCCACTGTCAGCAGTGAGCTGCTGTGAACATTTTGACAGTTTGAGGTGCAGTATTATTACATGTTCTGATGAGTACATCGGGCTCCAGGGGACATAGGGAATTTCTAATGTTTGTAATTGGTGTACTAGAAAGAAAGACATAATCTTAGTTTACATAAGACATAATCTTATCATAGCCATTTTCTTCCTTAATTCTTTTATTATCTTTATCAATGCCCATATACAGGGCCATACAATGCAATTTAGCCCAAGAAGAAGGAGGTGCCTGGTATATATAAGTCAAAGGCTGAGAGCTAAATCTCTTGATTTTGATTCCTAAGGCTTGTGTGGCTCAAAGACCAGAGCAAAGAGAACATTTCTTTGAGAAGGCGCCACTGTGGTCTAAAAATTTTACATATCCATTTGGCTTTTGCTATTTGCATAATAACCATCCATTTATTTTCCCATTTGTCTAAATTTACACATTCATATGGTTTACTTTATACATAAGAAGCGATCACTCCCTCTTACCCCCCATCAATATGAAGCAATGGAGAAAATCTGTTTGCCAAATGAAAAATGTAAGGGTTTCTCAAAAGGCACTAATGAATTGATGGTAGTTCAGGAGGAAAACACAGAATGGCAATAATTTTCAAATTAGTTAGCTTCCCTCTTTGTTCTCAGAAGATTTTGAATGGATTGTCTTAACCTCAAGCCAGAGAGTCCACTCTGCTCTCTAATGTCCTGATTATCCAGTAAGTCCTTGCTTTGTTGATGCATCTGTTCATCTAGTCTTATGTTTGGAGGCAAAGCCACTTCCCTGGGAATGTCGAATCAAATCTGCAAATTTCAAAGGGTGTTCACAGAGAAGGTTATAGAAGTCAGTTTTTCAAAGATCCTTTCTTTTTTATTCTTCCTGCTGACAAACAGGGTGTAAGAAATTATTGTCAATTCTGCCTTTAGATATTCTTATATAATAAGATAGAATATATAGCCAGCACTGTGAACTAGAACAAAACAAAACAAAACAAAACAAAACAAAACAAAACAAAACAAAACAA
>NW_021604565.1:27059472-27102553 GCF_004785775.1 Grammomys surdaster | reverse complement strand
AAAACAAAACAAAACAAAACAAAACAAAACAAAACAAAACAAAACAAGAAACTAACTGACTGGTCACCAGAACAGATAAATTATACAAAAATAGATTTCCATTTTTTTCTTTGATGAATTCACTCTAGCTCTATTTGATTAATTAAAGTATATAAAGTATATAAATGAAGTGCATTCTCAGACCCGGAAAGCCACGAGGAATGCTCTTTTGAAAGGTTTAGTGAATTCTACTCTTGGTGAAATCACGGACAGTCACTTAGTCACAGGCTCCTTTTGTTTAGCAGCATAGAGAGGCATGGCACCATAACTCTTAGGAAGTTTCTAAACTGCTTATTTTAAAACACACATGTCAAAGAAACTGCTCTTACTAAAGATATCTTTGAAACCAATGACCTGGTTGATAGCACCTGGCTCTGATTGAAGAATATTCTTTGCGTTATTTGTCCACGTGAGGTTTGTTTTACCTTCTTATTATGACAAGTAGCATGGCTTCTTCCATTTCCAGGATTGCTTGTGTTGCCTGTAATCTGGTGCTTCCTCATCCTATCTTGTAATTTCCCTAGAATTTCTTCTATAAATGATGGCTAACGTAAGTCTCTTCTATGGCTTTATGATTTGATCACCCTATAACTCTAATTGCTCCTCAGCTGGAGGAAGAGAATAACGGCAGGCATGGAAACTGTGAGAGAAGGGTCCTGAGATGGTTCTCTTACCTCTAAGGTCTTTTTCTTATGTAAATGTATTTGAAAAAGAGTTGATGTGATGGAGAAGGGAAAGAAGATGAGCCAGATGCTTGGCTGGTCTGTTTCTTTCACAGACCATTATTTCAGAGAATAATTTCTTTTATTTTTTTCTTTTTCTTTTTCTTTTTTTTTTTTGTTTTTCGAGACAGGGTTTCTCTGTGTAGCCCTGGCTGTCTAGGAACTCACTCTGTAGACCAGGCTGGCCTCGAACTCAGAAATCCGCCTGCCTCTGCCTCCAAAGGGCTGGGACTAAAGGCATGCGCCACCACCACACAGCTCTTTTCTTTTTCTTTTTTTTTTTTAAATTTATTTATTTATATTTATTTTTTAAAATCAAATCTTAACTTTTACTTATTCACACAGAGGTTGTAAACACAAAAAGGCAGAACGTGGGGAAGGGGATGACACTGGAGTGTGGGTGTTCAGGGGGAGTACAGATATCTTTCAGAACAAGGTATCGGCTGGGTGAAGGTTCAGGAGACAGGTCACTATGACTCTGCCTATGATTCACTTGTCCTTATCTAAGTTGGTATTATCTGCCAAGGCTACCTATTTACAGGGTCTATGACTACTCAGGCTGGTAAATTTCCACAAAATTTGCCTGTTTACAATAGCTTATAGCCATCTGTTTCAATGTTTTTCCACAGAGACCCAAGACTTGGTAGTAGTATACATGTATGACAGCCCTATTGCTGATTTTAGGCTTATGGCTGATTTTAGGTCTTCAGTGTGTAAGCAGGGCTGCCCCTGACTTCTCCTCCCTTCTCTAAGTATAGAAGAGCTGTGGTAATTCTAATCTTGCGAAGGTGGGGATAGAGGCCTGACCTCCAGTAATTGAAGGGGGCTTTGTAATGGCTCTGGTCCCCCTGTTGTTGTCCAGTGAGGTATGAGGGCCATACCCATCCCGATGTCTTTTTCCTGGAGAGGGGATACTTTTGACACCAACCCCTATGCAGTCAGGCTTGCCCTTCAGGGAACCCAGAGAGATATTTTTAACTGTTATTTATATTCCCTTGCAGTGCTTAGCCTCAGATCCTAAGCAAGAATTCAGATCACCAGTCAGAGGGGGTTCTAGGTGGCCCCTCTCTACTTAGTCTATGGGTGTAAGTCCCTCTTTTAGGTTGGGTGGAGATGAGTTTTGGGAACACCCTGGATAGAGTAACATCCTCATCTTGAGTCTCGTGGTCCTTCATAGCTAACTTATGATAATGTATCTCAATAGGTTTTGCTACCAAATTATTTATCTGTTGTGAGAATGATTTCAAAATCATACAAAACCAAACAAAGTAAAAAATTGGAAAGACATCTAGCGTCTTACATTCTGTCCTTTACTGTGTCTTCTATTTTCAAATACATTTTTTAAATTGATCATCTTGGAAATAAGAGGAAGTGGAGTGGAAACCTACAGAATCTAGAGTAGCAT
Organism: Grammomys surdaster; assembly: GCF_004785775.1. Lineage (NCBI taxonomy): Eukaryota > Metazoa > Chordata > Mammalia > Rodentia > Muridae > Grammomys > Grammomys surdaster. The sequence continues at coordinate 27,100,387 of NW_021604565.1, read as the reverse complement.
CATGGATGGAGGACAGGGTCAGATGTGCCTGTAAGGAGGTAGACAGCTACTCTCTTCTAGGGGGAACTGGAGAGATGCTAGGTGGTCCTAGCAATCCTAGGGGACTGTTACTATGTAGGAATTTGTCTCAGTCTTTTCTGATCTCTATTTTGTCCAAGAAAATATGGAAATAAGAATTTTATGTGAAGTTTTGTGACTTTTTAAAAATTTAAGATCAATTCAGTTAAAGACAAAATATTCCAAGTGCTGACGGTTCACACATGCAGGACACATTGAGGCTCCAAGACACCACTGTGTAGTCTCTGACAGATTGTCTTCTCTTGGAGAGATGCTGGCTCTGGGGACTCTGGTAGTATGGAAAGAGAAACTGCTGTTCATATGCTTTGACTTTAGTATAAGCAGCCAATGAAACTGAACAAAATTCACAAGGACATGCGTTTACATGAAAGAGACCAAATATCCAGTGTCTTAGCAAAGAAGAAAGGCAGACTTTATATTTATTCAATTTTCTTTCCTAAAACTTATTTAAAAGTCTTCTTTAGCTCATGGAAAATTATTCTGCTTTTCACAGGGAGCTTTAGTTCAAACACTTTTAGCTTTATAGGGGTATCTGTCAAGTATTTCCCTTTCTTTTAGCTTATGTATGTCTTTAAAAGTATACTTCTGATAACCTCCTTTTTTGATTAGTATTGTTACATCCATCCATCCATGTGTACTTGTGTAGAGTGGGAAGGCATAGGAGGAGTGGAAAGAAAGGTACCCGAGAGAGGAGGCTGGAGGGAGGAAGGGGAAGATGGAACGTGATGTAATTCTATGTCAATTAATAACATCAATATATAAATAAGTAATGTGCATATGCATGTGTATTTGTGCATGTGCATATGTGTTCACGTGTGTATGCATGTGTGTGTGCATGTGCTTGTTCTCGAATGCTGTTTAAAAGTATTGGTTAACATAGTTACTACAGCAGAACTTGATTGACTTTTTTGCGGGGAAAGGGAGGAATTGGTAGGAAATGTAATGCATACACAGTCAAGTTAATAAAAAAGGCAGGATGAGGTGGTTACAAATACCAGCTTTTTGATGAAAAGCTGAAACACTAATGGTTAAAGGGTTCATTTTGAATTAAGAAAGACAAGTGATTGAATCATACATTTCTTCATTTACAGAATGTGATGAATCATGGTACCTCTCCCACTTAAAGACAAGGTCTCCTGTAGCCAGTTTGACTTGCAACTCACAGAGAAGTTTTGACCTCCTGGTTCTCCTCCTTCCACCTCCAAGGTGTTGGGATTAAATGCACCTCCATGCTCAATTTATGTGGTGCTGTAGTGCTAGGGAATTGAACCCATGACTTCCTGCATGCTAAGCAAAATTTTTAACAGGTGAGCTACATCTTCAGTCTGGTATGTAGCATCCCTTTAAGATGCACAGATGATCAGTCGGAAGTACTACTTGTGTGTTTTTAGAGATATCAGACAAATAGAACTTCAATGAGCTACTGGAGATGAAGACTGTGGCAGGAGCAGCTAGTAACAGGGGATGGTCTTTAGTGTATGTCAGCAATTTGGAGCTTATTTTGGTTCTTGGAGTGACCCATGAAAGCATTTTAGCAGGGATAGCCCTGAAGAATTTTAGAGGGAATGCTTTATCAGCAGTGCCTGGGATGACACAGATGTGGCTAGTTGTTATAGAGGAGATAATCTGGATTAGATTCAGGCTGTGTAAACAAAAAGAGGAAGATATCTTTTAATATATTACTAGACATGACTTTCAAGTATGAAGAGGCTCAATGTCCAATTCTTATGTCTATGAAAAAGCTACACAGAAGCAGATCTATGAATCATAGGATTCCTTTAAACATAACGTATAGTTGATGAGGAAGAAGAATTAAAGATCAGAGGCCTATGTCCTAGAACTCAGCAGTGTCTACTAGTTAGAAATGGATAATGACAAAATACTCTAGAGAAAACCTACAAATTTGAAGAAATGGTGTACCATAGTAGGAAGTTCTTATTTCAACAACACAGTATTTATATGTTTATTTCTTTCAAGCCGTGGATATGATAATCCATAATTTACTCTTTTTTGTTAGTTTGTTTTTCAGTTCATCTTTTTTTATTGGATACTTTATTTATTTACAATACAGATGTCATCCCCTTTGCCTATTTCTCTTCCCTAGACCCTCCCATTCCATTCTCCCTCATGCTTTATACTTTTATACCATTTTGATTACATGCATGTATTAAGGACAGTCCTAAGTTGAGGTTTAGCAATACAATAGATGCAAATAGTCAAGGAACAAGCAAGACAATAAACACAAATAGTCAAAGAACAAGCAAGGCATTAAACCCAATTACATAAACACTCCTGTGATCACTGTTTCTAAGGGCTTATCAGAATGATCAAAGTATCTGAGCCTATTTCCCTGTCCTAGCCCAAAGTCATTTTTACGTCTGAAGCCTACTTTTTTGTTCTAGCCTAAAATTTAGAATTCTGTGTGAAATTACTTCTTTGTTCTAGCCTAATATTTAGGTTCCTGCTGGAGATTACTTCTTTGTTCTAGCCTAAGATTTAGATTCCTACCTGAAATTACTTCTTTGTTCTAGCATAATGTCAGATTCCTGCCTGAAGCCTACTTCCTTGTCCTTGGCCAATGTCATATTCCTGCCAGGCACCCCATTTCCTTGTCCTTGGCCCATGTCAGATTCTTGCCAAGCAGCCCCAAAGGCTCTCCACCTCTCCCACTTTTTAATTTGATTAACAAGACTGAGCCTGTCTTAGGTTGTTCTGACAAGAATGTCTTCCTTATCCATCATGGAATATTCATTATGAAAAGCAATGCACTTACGTCTTAGGTTGGTAAGGCTCTGTGCAGAGTCTTACCCATCCTTGGTTTGCTTGTTAATTTAATAACTAACTCTGTCTGGGGGTCCATTTTCAGGTTCAAGCCATGTACTTGGGTGCCAACATGTTGTTGTTGTTGTTGTTGAAGAAAAGCTTTTACACAATGGGCAGGAATAAAAGTATTCCCAGAACAAAAAGTGCTAGCATGATCAAGCTATATATGCCATGTTTGAAGCTTGACCAAAATAGAAATACTGACCTCAGGCCATGGGTAATTTTTTCTGCAATATCTACTGCATCAATGCTCAGCAGAGCAGCATTCTTAAAATTCATAAGCTCCCTATGTATCGTTAAAACATCCCAAAAGGTGTAAGAATTATGCCAAATACACTGCATGTGTCATTAAACTTCTTCCTAATTATAATGACTACTACTGTAAATTGTAGAAGAAACATGAAATATGAATCAAATGGTATTTGGTATGACACTCAACATTGCTCCTTACCCTTAAATTCTGAACCTCCAGTATGATCCCTCCTTGCCACCTTTTGCATGTTGTATCACTTTAGAGACTTTCCTTCTTGATTTCTTTACTAGCCACCTGCTTTTTTTTTCTTTCTTGGAATTATGCTGATGAACAAGATCTGGAGCACCACAGGCTGGTGTTTTGTGCTGCATTTCCCTATGTTGTGTGTTTATAGTATCTGCAAGGAGTTGAAGCTTATTTCACATTCTTCCTCAGTAGTCTTATTATTTTCAATTTACTCAACATATGACTGCCAATTCTTAAGGACAGAGGCCTTCTGCTGTTTTTTCTATTCAATAAAATTTTCTATTACACTTGTGATGTTTTCTAATGAAATAGTAAATTGTGAATATGTTCTTACCTGTGTGTGTTTGTATGTATATATGTTCCTGAACAGAAGCATGCCTTTATCATCTTGCCTATCTCTTGCCATATTTTGAAAAGACTGTTGTAAGTTCAGAAGTCAGTATTTGAAAAACATTTATTCATGCCTTCCTAGATATTTAATTTGTTATTAATGTTAGTGAATCGACATGTTTATTCATTTGCTGACTCTTTTCCCTGGCCATATTAACTACTGTTAGATCAAGCCACATCTTTTCCTGGCTTTCTTCCACATGAATTTGTCACTACCACTGTTTAGGAAACAAGCGATCTACATCCCTATACCCTCTCCATTGTCTCTTCTTTCTAATTTCATGTATCTCTCACTGTAGTATCTAATTTTCTTTGCTTAATTTGATTTCCTTCTTAGCTTCCTGAGACCTGATTTTGATTCTTTTCTTTCCTGTATTGTAGCATCTCCTTTAGACCTCCATCTTGTGTATTTTCAAGATTGCACTGAAGTGCTGAGAAGGAAGAGGCTTCTTCCTGGCTCCATAGCCCAGGTTAGCTCAGTGTTTCCACAGATATGTATGTAATAGATGAGTCTGACACACACATGTTCTGCATCTTTTTGAGTGTGAAACTGTTAGATCTTGGTATACAAACTTAAATAAGGTTTGAACTTGTTTCCACCCACCTTATTTCTAGTGCAGAAGTGACCAATCAAGTAAGCCATTGTATAAAGATGGTTAGAGAGCTGTTTTAGAGAACTTCGTGGCTGGGAATTCTCAAAGGCATCTTGGAAGGAGTTAGCACTTTCTTAGTTTTAAAGGACAAACAGCTGTAATTATTATCAGAAGCAATTTAATTCAACCTTAAGTTGTATGAGCAGATGATAATGTAAGAGGACATGGCTAAGAAAACTACTAGGGAGACAGATTAGGTAGGGCTTTTAAATGACTGAGTGAAAGCCAGAATGTGGAGGAGGAGATCAGGTGTGGTTCTGCCATGCCTTGGATAATTAAGAAGATAGCAACTGCTCTGGTGTATATAAGGATTTATGAAGAAGAAGTGATACTAGAAGAGGTGAGAGAGAGAGAGAGAGAGAGAGAGAGAGAGAAGAAGGAGGGAGAGAGAGAAGGAGTGAGGGAGAGAGAGAAGGAGGGAGAGGATAAGAAGAAGGAGGGATAGAGAGAAGGAGGGAGGGAGGGAGGGAGGGAGGGAGGGAGGGAGGGAGGGAGAGAGAGAGAGAGAGATCATGCCGGGAATGGTCTTCACTCCTGAGCATCACACCTGTGTCCTGATAAGAACATTCTGCCATATATTTGTGGATTTCTCTCCAGGGAGATGATATTGGATTTTGGAAGAGAGTGGAGATGAGGCACCTCAGTATTATGAAAGGAAGGCCTTACCTCTGTCATCAGTAATGTGCAATAAGGCAAACCAGCTTCAGCTCCTGAGTGTGTGCCTATAACTGGTGATTGAGTCAGATGGGAAACACTGATGGCAAAAAGCAACCTGCTGCACCCTGTTCTGCTAGATGCCTGGGCTGTTGTGGGTCTTCTGATGCAGCTCATTATTTCCTCTCCTTCTGTAATGGTTAATTTTGATTGTCAACTTGAGTCAATTAAGAATTACCCAAGGAATTAGTGTCACACATCTTTGGGTGTCTCTGTGAAGTAATTTCCAGATATGATCAACCGAAGTGAAGAGATGTATGTTGAATGTTGGTGGCTCCATGTCATGGGCAGGGGCCTTAGACTCAATAAAGAGAAGAGGAGTCGAAGTAATCTGATTGTTAGCACTCTTGTTCCCTCTGCTTCCTGTTCTACTGGGATGTGAGCAAGGAGCCACCACACAGCACTGTCATCTGGGAGGTTTGCCAGGCACAATGCTTTCTACACAGTGTAACCTCTCTATTTGCCAGACTAAGCCCCTCCCCTCTTAAGTTGTTCCCTGTTAGGTATTTGGTAACAGCAAGAAAAAAGGTAAGCGATGTGTATGCCGTCACTTTCCAATTGTGATGGCTGAGGCCATTCTGTATTTCCACACCCTACTGTTTGCTTGTGTAAAGCTCAATCTGTACATGAACAGAAGGATGGAGATCTCTTTAGGGATCTCTCCCAGTGTCCCTGGGATTATGCTGCCTCCTCTGTCTGTTTCTGCAATGTTTTCAGTCTCCTCCAAACATCTTTGTACTAAAATGTTAGTGGTGGTTTTGGGAGATACAAGAGCCTCTGGATGGTGGAGACTTATGAGATATGTTTTTGTCACATGGTACAGAGTTTTGCTATGCCCTCCTGCCAAAGTGTTGCATGTTAGTAAAGGTCAAATGTATTGAAATTTGGATCGAGGCTTAGAGAACAGTGAGCCAAAATAAGTCTTGTACCTGATAAGCTAGCTATCTCAGGCATTTTGTTATAATGGTTAACATGGGTATTTGAAGAAAGGAGTTTGGAGAGTATATCCTAGAATGCAGTGGAGGGAGGGGCCGCAGTTAGAGTCTCCTTGTTAAGAGCTTAATAGGATGAGCTAAGGTTGCCTTGGCTTGGGAAGAAACAAAACTGAGAAAACAAGTGCATAATTAATTTTATGATTGTATTAAAGGCACTTCCGATTTCCAAGAGAGCTTCAGTGTAAAACCAACCTATTACTCCAACTGTTCTAAATGGAAGCCTACTTTAAATAAATAATTCCAAAGAAATCGTGGGAAAGTTTGAAGCAAGTCTGGCTGCTATGGACAGGAACCCTTTAATCTCTTACTCACCGAATGCAGTGTGATACTAGTGTAATGCTACCTTGCTTTAAGATTGCATGTTTATTCTCCCCTAAGAATTTCCTGAGGCACTTTAACGCATTGTCATTTTTTTTCTTTATCTCACTCTTGACTTTTCTCAAGTGGGGGAAGGAAGAATAGAGATAATTGAATCTTTAATAGCTTATGTCCCATTTTTTTAATTCAACTGTCTCCCCAATCCACCTGTATTATAGCTCTGAAATAGTCCTAAAATGGTTTTTACTTCCTGTCTTTTGACAGACTTGGGGGAAGGTTGTTAGAATGATGAACGAAATGACTTGAATGAATAGAGATGTGAACGGTTGAAAGAATAAAGGTTCATTCTACTGGAGACTGAGTAACTGACAAGAATAGTCTCCCTTTTGATCATCATAATTGATTCAATTTCCCAAGCTTTTCTAATCATTAAAAAGCTTCCTTTTCCTTCATGATATTTGGATATTTTAGTAATGTGCTCTGCATGGGCCCTGTCAATCATCTTATATATACATTGACTTATTTGTATCCCACAATGATTTTGGGCAGGACACCCCTTACTCTTAATTTCATGGAGACTGCCACTCTGCCTTGAAGGGGCCAAGTAAGAGGTCCAAGGTCATGTTGCTAGGAGATCCTTGCTAGGATTTGAATCCAAAATCTATTGCCCTCCGAAGATGGAACTTGTGGCAACAGTGTTTATGAAATCTCCTTATGTGGAGCTCTGTTGTTTGCAGCTGCTTTGCTGACTCCACAGCTGAAGTAATGGAATATGTGTACATCTGTGTGTATGTGTATGTGTGTGTGTGTGTGTGTATACAGTTTCTATTGAAATAGTCCTTCAGAGATCAACTTTATAAATGTATTTGAAACAAAACAACTTCACAAATAAAGCCCCTGGCTTCTTCCAGATATTACATCTTGCTTCACTCCCCATTGATGGAAACCTTTGGCTCTTCCCGTCCAACATTAGGAAGAAGATTTGACAACCTCAGGGATGACATAAAAATATAAAGGAATAATAAACAATAAACATTGCACAACTATGCTAATTCATGCCCCACAGGGAGAACAACAGGAAAATCTTCGAGTTTGCCAAGTGGAAAAAAACAACTAAACTGGTACAGGCAGAAATGTTAATTCAGACTTCCAGATGATAAAAGACTTCTTACAGACAATGGGAATTGGAAAAATTAAAAACTGTACTCATCCAGATTCCTCAAATATATGCAAGCAACTAATTCTCAAAGAGATAGATGAATGTGTCAGTTTCTTCAGTATAATGAAGACAATTAGACTTTGCACGTTCACTATATTGTTTTTTTTTTTCTGTGTTCAAGTCCTTTTGTCATTAGTAGTGATGAAGCAACTCTAAGAAAGTCAAACAATTGCTCTGCAATCAGGGCGTGGAGTATGCTCCAAGAAGAGAGTGTACGCAGCTCAGGCTTTGGGTTTGGTATATCTTCTCTTCATCCCCGACTGGAGGGTTGGAAGTACACATGGAATAGCGGTCCCTGTTTTTGGATCCACACTAACCCATTATTAATATATGTTTGTTCAGTATTGTTATCCTTGGCGCAATCTTCCCTAAATTGCTACCTTCTCCATCTGATACTACTTAGAACAATGTACAATTAGCCACATTTCTTCATGGAGAACTTTTTATCAAAGAAAATATGATAAACTTTGGTAGCATGGTATCCTTACAAATAATGCTTGATTGAGACAGCTTAATTTAGTAATTTATTTATCAGCTTCAGTGTTCCCAGTTGTCTCTGAATATGTCAACATCCATTTGTTTTGTGAATATATTGGGGTCAAAATCAGTGCCTTATTCATGGGGATATTTATCTATACCCACAGATGCATCGTGTTTACATTTGATATTGCTGCATGCTAATCTATAAGGAATAGTTGCCTCATAATTAACTTGGTTTTATATTCTCACTGTGTGGTGCACAAGCTTGCATTGTTCTGATAGAATTATTCTTATTTATTTTATTCTCTTTGATCAGATTTTAAACAATTAAGGGGTGAGGGAGAAAAGAGAATTTGTATTTTTGGTAAGCTTTCTCCTCACATAACCCATTAATTAACTATTTTTAAGTTTTGTACTCGGTTGAGGTAGGTTTCCAATAAGTAACTATTAGAGAATTTGGCAGATTTGTATATTTGGAAGTAGCATTAGAAGAAGAGTTAAATTTCTAAAGCTTGAGGTATAAAATGGATACAAATGAAAGATGCAGTTGGAGGCTTTGCAGAATGCTGAATGTCAATCAAGGGATCCTGACCGTCCCAAGGAATCAATGAACATTTCAGTCTGTCAGAGAAGGAGAATGCTTAGTGGTATAGATGAGGAAGGGGAACCTAACACTAGTGAGCCCATAGAACAGGTATTGCCCTGAGATTGGTCATTTCCTTGACTCATCTCATGCACTTCAACTTTGAACAGCTACCATTTCTTTCTTCACTGATTCTCCACGATCTTTCCATCAGTCATGTTATTACATTACTGTCAGCTTGTTAAAGGGTATCCCATTTGCAAGATCTGCTTTGGTAGAGTCCATCTCAGAATTTCTATGGGTTTGTCTTTCCCTTGGAACTGAGAAGAGTGTAGTTGCCTTAATTGCTCTTTTCTTTTTCTGGGATAAAAGACGATGACCAAAGCAACTTAAAAAAGAAAGGATTTGATTTAGGGCTTATGGTGTCAGAGGGTTAGAGTCCATCATGGTGGAGCAAAGGCATGGTGACAGGTAGACCTGAGAGCTTACACCTTGATTTACAAATTGGAAACAGAGACAGACACTAGGAATGATACTGTCTTCTGAAACCTCAAAATCCACCCCTAGTGACATAACCTTCTTTAGTTAGGCTGCACTTCCTTTAAACCATCTGTATCTCCAGTTCCAGGGGATCTGTAACTCTCAGTTGGCCTTCTCAGGCATCTGTACACACATGCATACACACACAGACACACAGACACACAGACACACACACACTTAAAATAAAGATTTTAAAAACAGAATGCTTTGTAGATTACAATGGATAAATCACAGAATCTTCCATTCCCTGTTAGAGTAATCATATTTCCCTCCAATCTTTGTTCAGCTCCAAAGTGACTTTGGGGCAGCTTCATTGGTAAGTTGTAGAGAAAGAAAATCCTGAGTATAGCCAGGCTTTGCTGATTGATTATTTCATACTTGTGAAACAATTTTCTGTACCAATTATGTCTTTGCAGATGACAGAAACCATTTAGTCTAATGACCATAATAATTAATTTTCATTATGAAGCAGATTGGTTAATGATGCTGAAGCCCAGATTTCATTATGGAACTAAAACACAGTATTCATCCACACTCCCAGAACATAACTTTTAAGTTTGTTAAACTAAGTAGTAAATGCTACAATTACCCCCTTCTTTCTCTCTTCTCTTATTCTTCTTCCTACATTATAGAGTCATCTCAGGCAGAATCAGAATGAAGGGGAGAAGTGTGTAGCCATGAGTGTTTTGCTCCATTGAAATGAAATGAAATTCTCAAAATGTGACCACCAGCAGCATTGAGAACTTGCTAGAAATTAGGATTTGGGGGTCTTACCCTAGGCTTATTGAACCAGAAGCACTAGTATGGGGTCCAATTATTTGGGTTTGAGGGACTCCTAGATGTTTCTGATACAAGTTGAAACTTGGGAACCACTTTTCCAAAGGAGAAATTAAAGGAGGCTGCTAAGCTTATCCAAAAAGATTTCCACTAAAAAAAAAAAATAATTCAAGCACAATTTATGACAAGCATGTTACCTAACATTTGGAATGTAAATAAACATAGAATTTAATAGAGATTCAGAACTAGTAGACCAAGGGGTTTCTTTAATTGCTAAGACATCCAGGAGCAGGCTTCAACGACTTTACAGTCCTAGTGAACTTGCAGGGAATGTTTAATGTGTTTTGTGACTTTTTATATGATATTGACAGAATGTCTTTGTTGTTTATTTCTGGGGTGCTGAGGCCTTCTGTGTGCTACATTAAAACTCTACCACTGAGTGTTCTCCTTATGCCTCACAGAGCAGAATGTTGGGTAAAAACATCTTGTAGATCATAGAGTCTCTTTAGTGATCACAAAGTCAAAATTGCTACTTAGCAATTTTGTTCCAGGATTCAGTGTCACTTGGCGAAGAAAGAAGAAATCTATATCCTGGTGTGGAATTATGTGCCCTGAAGATAGACCAGTGAAGGAGATAGAATACTGCTGGAAGGTAAGGCTCTTTTATTTTTATTTTATTTTATTTATTTTATTTTTTTGAATGAATACATGTTTATTATATAAGTTTACGGTATCCCTTCATTACATATAATGAATCAATGAAAATAGATGAATTAATGGAAAAGAGTTGGTCTAAGGCTCTTTTATTTTATGCAGTCCATAATAAAAGTTCTCTTGGATGAGTAACATTTAAATGGTATGAGGAAAGGCAAACAAACCAAAGGCAGATATCTGAGGCAAGAGTGTGAAAGCTTTTTAGGTGTAAAAGAAAGAAATGGGATACAATAGCTGTGTTGATAAACAGAACAGTGAAAAACATGGACGATGTCAGGGAACTTACCATGGAGTTTACACTGATTTCAGTGATCTTGCTCTCTTTCTCCTTTTACTAGATCCACCAGGAGGGGAGTTATCTGAAAAGACCTGGGTCTATGTACTGTCAAAGTCTGTGGCCTCTGCACACTCAGTTGTGATACCGCTCTAGGGTCACCCTGCCTGCACTTGTGCTGGAGATGGTTGCTCGTTTGGGACTGTGACTGACATGGGCATAGTCTATGAAAATGACAGTTATGTAACTTCTCATGCTTTTCTGAGGAAGATCCAGAGCTTCCCTCTTCATGCAGCTGTCTTTGGTGATGTCCTTTTACAGCTGCAGCTGATTGGTGGATATTTGTCAGGTTTTAAGCTTTGAGCTAAGTAAATCAAGCACAATTCTTTCTTTCAAAACTAATTTTTTTTTTTAGAAAAAAAATATTCATTTGGACTATACTGGAACACGAGTTTAAGGCAGGCCTGGCAGTATATGCCTAGAGTCCTAGTTACTCTGGTGGCAGAGGCATGAAGATTTCAAGTTTAAGACTACCCTTGGGTACAGATGAGTTTAAGGCCAGCTCAAGAAAGTTAGTGGGGCCTGGTCTGGAAGTTAGAAGTAAAATTACAGCTGAGAATGTAGGTAGGCGATAGAAATCTTGCTTAGAGAACAGAAGGTTCTGGGTTCTATCCCCAGTAGCGGTTTGGAGAGTGAGGAGTGAACCTCACAAGGAAAGTCAGTCAGTTGTATTTCTATTCTTGAATCCCTCTGGAGTAATGGTTAGGTCACAGTAGACAGACAGTAAAGTTCTATTCATTGATGTGTGCAAAATGAAGACATGAAGTCTTTCTATAAGCTTTATAGCTCAGAGGTCAGAAAGTCAGGATTGGAGTCCAGTCTAAGTAGCTTTGTGCTGGGAAACACTGAGATTCATTGAGAATTGACCTGGATGAGAACAGCCATAATGTAGGTAGAAGAAGAAAAGCAGCCCATGGAAGGGCTGCCTAGAAGTGTTGGGCAGCAAAGGGGGCTTCCAAGAAGGAGCCAGGGAAGCAAAGATAAAATACAGATTTTAAAAGATATTATCTCAGGAATAGTAGAGGGGGATGTTTGTTTGCTGTGGAGAGGATTAGAAATGCCCAATCATTGAGCTAGTCAAGGCATATCAAAATTAGGTGGCATATGTATGTCTTTCACTCATGAATCCAGAGGGCTCTGGTGGGTGGCTGGAAGCAGGACCTGTCTGAAGCACAGAGCAGATTAACAAATTCACCATTACAATAGATTCCCCATATACTAGAGTTTTATTTACTTATTTTTCCTTTTATTGAAAATAGGTATTTTTTTCTTGCCTAATATAATCCTTAGTATAGTTTCCTCGTGCTCTACCCCTCCCAGTTCTACCCCATCTCTTCTCTCATCCCTTTCTCTCTCTGACTAGACAACAAATGGGCTTCTAGAGGATTAAAATAAAATATAATAAGATAAAACAAAACCTAACACATTGGAATTAAACAAAACAAAACAAAACAAACAAACAAAAGGGAAAGAGCCCACGAAAAGGAACAAGAAACTCAGACCAACTTGAAGACCAACTTCATATCTTCAGGAATCCCATAAAAACACTAAACTAGAAACCATAACACATACTCAAAAGACCTAGTGCAGACTAATTCAAGCCCTGTGCATGCTGCCTCAGTCTCTCCGAGTTCACATGTGTGCTGATCATGTTGATTTGGAGGGCCCTTTGCCCATCATGTTTTCAATTTCTCTGCCTCTTACACTCTTTCTGCTCTTCCATGAGGTTCCCTGATCCTTGAGGAGCAGATTTTGATGGAGGCATCCCATTTAGGGATGAGTGTTCCAAATCTTCTCACTGCATATTTGCCTGGGTATTTGTTCCCATTTCCTACAGGAAGAAACTGAGCAAGTCACTGATCTATGAATATAGCAAAATGCAATTAGAAGTCATTTTGTTGCTACTTTTTTTTTGAACTCTTCATTCCTGGGCTATCTAGTCTCAAAATGTTGTTCACCCAAGCAGTGTCAGGTATGGCTTTCATCTCCTTGAGTGGGCCTTGAGTCAGATCTGATGTTGGTGGTTTTCTCCCACAAATTTTGTTCCACCAATGTTCCACTAGTATATCTTGCAGACAGGACACTATTAAACATTCTGTATATGGACTGGTATAGTGTTTCTCTTTCAGTAGCCTGAAAAGTACTTTCCCATACTCAAGACACTAGAACATGTTCAATGAGTTGTGTGGGTGTGATGAAGTAGACTTCACCCCAGAGATGTAGTGATGATGCAATATATGAAAATCAGTAAATGTAATCCACCATATAAACAAAGGCAAAAACCACATGATCATCTTATTGGTGATTTGATCATGTGCCAAATGGATTCTCTTTTCTTGTCCAGTCTATTTTGTTTTCTGTATGCTTTTTGTACCTTTTGTACCTAGATAGCCATCTCCTAGGAAAATTTTCTTTTATGGATTTTGTTGAAAATATTTTCTGTACCATATTAAAGCCATATGAAAGGGCTTTTCTCCTCTCTTTATTCCAACTATTCTTAGATTTTTCTCTCTTCATAGTATTCCAGATTTCCTAGATGTTTTGTGCCAGGCAGTTTTTAGACTTACCAGTTTCATTGACCATAATATCCATTTCTCCTGTTGTTTTTTCAGTGTCTGAAGAAGTGTGTATGTGTGTGTGGGGGCATGGTTCCATGTAAAATGTGTTCCTAAGTGTTAGGAGCTGACACCTGGGGATGTGGATGGACTATGGCACAGAAAGGGTACAGAGGAGGTCCAAAGAAGGAAAGCAAGCAGGATATTCCAAAAAAATATGGTTAGTTCTGTAGTGGTCAGTAAGTGCAGAGAGGTCACAGCAGATAGTAATAAGTAGGACACAAGACTGGTTTATTTGTTTTGGGGGAGTTGAGGAAGAGGTGAAGATCTGTAGTTAGCCTAATTGCTTCTATGACGTGAATGACCTGTGGGTTCATAGGAATGCCTGCTGGAGTTGGCAGGTGGAATAAAGCAATGAGTTTGAGGAAAGAACGAAGGAACCAGCTTAACATTATAAACTCCATTTTGCTTTCAGACTCCATTTTATGATTAACTCTGAATGAACTCAACTACTAGAAAACTTCCAACTTGTTCCAGCAGCCATGTCATACTGGTAACAATCACAATTCCCCTGGGTACTACACTCCTAGTAACAACCAATCAGTTCTAAAGGGGAAAGTACCTAATGTCTAAAGTAGATTGATTAAGCTAGCAATCATTGTTCATACCAAACTGAAATCACTACTAGCCAATAGGAGTGTGCCAAGCAAATATAAACTAATCATGTGGCTGTGAAGCTGAGAAGTCTCTCACCCTGATACCATGATAAATAGGCAAGGCTTGTACCAGCTCAGCACCTTCCACACCTGCCATTGTGCTGGAGAGGCTGGAGGGTTCAAGCTTGAGCTTGAATAAAGACTCTTTGCTTTTGCTTGCTGTTGGACCCTTGGTAGTTTCTGGTGGTCTGTAGGGAACTCGTGATCTTGGCATAACAACAAGTTAGGAGGGGAAGATCTGTGTGACCCACTGGAAATGGAACTAGAAGGAAAAGGGGAGCCACAGCAGGTGGTTTGCTATGAGGCTGGGGGTTGGACTTGGAAGAACTGATTGAGAGGTGAATATCTGCAGTTGGCCTGCCTGCCTCCATGCTAGGAGTGGCCTGCGGGTTCCTAGGGAATCTATAACAGAGTTTTAAAAGCCTTTCTTAAAGATGGGATTAGAGAGAATACCTATGTGGAATTGGGTTCTCTAGTTGTTATTGTGGCCCTAACACTTCCTGCCTAGCTCAGTGTGATGAGGCTGGGGCTATAGCTTTGGCAATAGATGGTACTAGAAATCTGAACTGTGTTTGTAAACCCACCTTGGTTGGGAAGGGTATACATAGATTGTTTTGGCCTGAGAAAGTAGGTTATGAGACTTCTGTCTCCCAGGATTGTACCTTTGGCTTCCTTGATCTTCCTATCCCTCCAAAAGCTTAAAATCCAGTGTATGGGAAAGTTTGGTCTTAGGACAGAAGACTGAAGATCTTCTGTCATGTCATCTTTTATCCCCATAGTAATTAGATTATTTCTGATCTATGATAGCCATCACCAACTCAATTTTTTAATAACATATTATTAGATCTGTTGATAACTTCTTCCAGAAAATGTTTTCACAATGAATTTTGTTGCTTCTCATGTCATAAACATCATCACTGTCCTGAGTCTAACAAGACTAAACTTTTTATAAGCAGTTAGGCCTTACTGGAAACAACATCTCTGTATAGTTTAGGAAGAAAAAAAAAACCCTGTTAAATAAGGTTGGGATACCTAAAATAGACTGTTTCCAGTGAAAGTAGTTAGTTGCTTGACATGTTTTAATATTAAGTATCTTGGTTGTCAATGAACATTTCTCTTTTATAAGAAGGTTATAATATTAACTCTGATGGGAACAAATGGTCCCATTAATATAAGGAGGAGAGAGCATCCTCACTGTTGCCTGCATTCCTCAACCACAGACCCCCACAGACAGCCTTTCCTTGTGTAGACAAACTGTGGCAAGGTGGGGGGTACTCTGAGCTGAGGACTCTGCTGGAACTGCTCTTGCAGTTCAGGGGGTTAGATGGATGCAAGCCATGGCCCTGAGGACTGTCACTCAATGCTGGTTCAAGTCCTGGGCATAAAACTCCAGGTGAGATAGGAATGCAGAGAGCCACTAGAACTTTCACTAGTTCCTCTAGACCCTGACATTATATCTTTTATTTCTTCATGGGTTTGCAGAATTATGGATTATTTGGTTTGCGTGTGAAAACTTCAATCTTTGTCCAGGTTATGATAATCCTTTTACTTTGGTTTTCACTGCTCCTGGGTGGGCAAGCAGAAGCGGCCTTATTTCTCGATTTGGCATTAGTTTTGGGAGTTGTATTTACTGACTATAATCTTGGCAAAGATAGTAATTTTTTCTCAGTAACAAGACACTACTTTCATTTTTTACTTGCAGGGCCTCACAGCAACCAGGTGGAGAATACATCAATAGCTTACTGAAAAAGGAATATATTTTGAACTATTATCCTAAGCCATTTATTTGCAATATTATTAAACTGGAGAAAAAGTTTAATGAAAACCCAGCTTTCTGTAGTGGAATTAACTAAATCAAAATGGGACTTGTTTTTGGTCAACTTTACAGAAAGTCGTTCAGCTTTCCAAGAACTAAAATATAGCTTCCTGTCTTGACTGCTTAAAATGGGTTACTGTCATCTGTTTTGGATGTTAAAGGATCTGATTTAATTTCGGCAGTAAGGTCCCTCTTTTTCATTTGGCAGGTGTTAATTATTTAAACACTACTCATTTTAATTTGTTCCCCATCATCCTTTGGAGTTTTTTGCTTAACAGGTTTCATTGTGTGCATTTCTCGAAAGAAAAACAGAGTGGAAAAAAAAGAAAAGAAAAAGAAAGAGAGTGAGAAAAAGAGAAGTGATGCTCTCAGACGTAAATGGGAAACCTATTGATAGGTGGTGTTGGTGGGGCAAGGCTGCATTTCATGTATTATGACCTTCATGATCTCAGCTGATGGAGTATAATAGACAATACATCATTTTTATCTTCTTCATAATAAAAAGTTGCTCTAGGCACAAAGCCTTGGGTTCTTGCATGCTAATGATCCTGGTTGTCTGGAAAAACTGCATTTCCTCATCTGTCAATTAGAAATGAGCCCCAGACATCCCAAGTAATTGAAAATATAGGAGGGACATTTCTCCCCAGAAAACTACTTCTTCTACATTCTGGGCATCATTTTCTTTGTCAATTCTTACAGCTTTGTTACCCCCAGCTAAACCAGCTTCAGTTCTTTGATGACTCTGGTTATAAACAGCCCTGGGCTCTTAGTTCCCCTCACTCAGATGCTCGTCAGGGCTGCTGTGCTGAGCTGGGATGGTCCTGTGTGTGCTCACGTGGAAAATCAGCTTTGTGCTGGGCAGGCATGTTGGTGTCACTTACATCAGGCTCTAGCTCAAGTTCTTAATGTAAAACTCTTCCAAGGAGTCTAACAGCCAAATTTGAAAAGCAGAAAGTAGGGAGTGTGAGCTTTTAGAAGACCCCTGGGAAAAGAGGAACTGACAACAGGCCTTTCTCTTTCTTTCTTTTTTTAGTTGTATATAGCAAAGTAATTTCATCTCAGTGCAAAATGGAAAAGGTAGGTGCTTGTTTAGATTGAGGCCATTCCGTAATGATTTTAACACTCACTGGAATCCCTTAGCCAAAGTAACCCAAGGATGAAGCCTGCAATGAGTATTTATCCTCCCAATTAAAGTTTCAGTACAAATGAAAATGTTACCTGATACCTACCTTCTACTATTTTCAATCTTTGTTTCGTTTTTTATTTTTCCTTCATGATTGGTGGCCTCGCTCAGCATCTTCTGAGAGACACTACTCTGTTTTGGCAACAGAGCAAATGCCTGTTGGTTCTCTTGTCTGTGACCCCAGTTTATCCAACTTGCTCCCATTTCAAATTGAGAGATTAAGTTTCTGAAGAGAAACACTCCATTCCTGTCCCCTACCTCCCCAGCTACTTAGACTAGGGCATCATTAAGAGTCTTTGTAAATGAGATGTTAAGAAACAGAGGTCTGACTTTTTCAGCACAACTCACTTGTCTATGCTGTTATTCACTGAGCTGTTTCTTACTACAATAGATTCTTTCTGCTTTACAGGTATGGGGTTGCCTGTGGGTGATGTGGTGACAAAAGTATGTGATAGGAATCATACATTTTCAGGAAAAGCACAGTAGCTTTACTTGCCATACCTTTTCATGTGGCTGCAATGAGCCATTGAACATAAAGTGTACAGAAATCATCACAAGATTTGTTGTTGATAGGGGTTCATGAAGATGAGCAAAAAGATGAGAATCAAAGTCTGTTTAAAACCCTTTAATTCCCATTCTTTTACCCTTTCATTTTATTCAACGAATGTCAACTGAAGTAGTTCATAGGACAATCCTTCCTGAAACGAGATAGCTCAAAATCTAGTGACTCAGACAAAACTTTTGTGGCTAAATTTTTGATTACACCACAGGAGATGTAAAGGAAGTTTTCTAGAAACATTTACATCTTTGTAGAAAAAAAATACAGCAGTTTAGTCTCTAATGTGGCTAGAAAGGCTTCCAGGAGGAAGTGTCATTGGACTTGTGTAGTAAAATAACAATACATGTTCATGGTATACAA
Organism: Grammomys surdaster; assembly: GCF_004785775.1. NCBI lineage: Eukaryota > Metazoa > Chordata > Mammalia > Rodentia > Muridae > Grammomys > Grammomys surdaster. Next base: position 27,082,081 of record NW_021604565.1, on the reverse strand, counting down.
ATAGTGATGGGCTGAGATGATGGATGCTGTCCTTATTCTAGATATTTTAGGGGGAGAAGATAGGACTGTTAAAATGGAAAAGAATGTACAGGGCTTGGAGTAATGCCAAGATATACTCAAATCTTGCAAAGTCAAGTAAAGGTTAACCATTTTTCCTACCGCCATGTATGGTCTTCTGGAAGAACTGAGGCAGAAAAGAGTTAGCATTACAGTTGACTATTAGGAAATGACTCAAATTATGGAATGGTGAATATGTTCAAAGGGAGAGAAGACGAGAATGGAGCTGGGCAAACTCTGGAGAGACTTAAACCAGGTGAGGAGTCCAGTCTATCAAATCTAAGACAGAATGGTCTCCATCTGTTGAGGAACGTTTCCTCAGTGACATAGGAATGCACTTATCTGTGAGAAGGGGGCAGCATTGGAAGTTCCATCTAATGCTGACAAGTGTCCAAGATTTTGCAAGGATAGCTAGCTTGTCTGTTCTAGATATACATATAAATACTGACAGAATTTATAAGAGTTTAATGGTAGAGAAAAATAGGTATTACATAAAAATAGGTTATTACATAAAATAATGCCACCACGCAAATGATTTGTACCAGATGTACATAACCAGTGGGGTCAGAGTGACTAAATGAGGGTTTGGTGACAGCACAAGAGAATACTTCAGTGTTTGTTGGTCATATGCTCCTATCATCCTCCGAGAAAGAGAGAGAGAGACAGAGAGAGAGAGAGAGACAGAGAGAGAGACAGAGAGAGACAGAGACAGAGAGACAGAGAGAGAGAGAGAGAGAGAGAGAGAGAGAGACAGAGAGAGAGAGAGACAGAGAGGGAGACAGAGAGAGAGAGATCACCTTGATTATGAGCAACTTCATTTTCCATCAGGATTCTCTATCAGGATAATTCCTCTCTAGATTTATCTGGGGAGATGATCCATTGTTCCTGGTCCATTTCTACATCTGTCTGAAGTAGTAGGTCCTATTTTTCTGATTAACTATGTCTTTCATTCATCAAGTATACTGTGAATACCTGTGTGGGGATATAAAAATACATACAATATTGTTTTCTAATATAAAAATAGAGGAGATATTAAAGTGAAATAGCTGAAATTTACAAAACAACAACAGCAACAACAGCAACAACAGCCCCAACTACCACCACCCAAAAACATCTGCCTGAAGGGTGGTGGAAAAACTTGAAAGTGGCTTAGATGGAGAAGAAGATCAGGAAGCCTTATTCATGAACAAGGTTTTAACTTGATAGAACTAGATAGATAGGAAGAGGAGTGTCTTTACTTACTGTTAGTGTTGGTGATTCTGGTGGGATTTGGGTCCAGAGTGTGTCACACTTTAAAGGTTTTTTTTGCATAAGCTTAACTACCTGAAGATACTTTCCATTTTGCTTAAGTGCCTACCTTTTCTAGCTCATATAAGAAAGTAGAGGCAAAAGGAGACAAAAGTTCCACATGTTGTATAGACAACTTTCTCTTAATAGGCTGTCATGGGATCTCAGTGCAAAAGAAGAGCCAAGCGATGTCTGTTCAACTCAGTGAACCCTAATAATGACCAGTTTGCCACAATAACCATAAGAGTACAGTAGTGACATCCATACTTTGGCAAAAACCAACAACTCTCTAAGACCTGTTCAACAAGAGGGTAGACATACCTGGTACTGGCAACAGAGCCAACTACGCATGCTAGGGAAGACATGGAGGAGAACCTACAACTTCCACTTTACTAACGGAGCATAGTCTTTAACTGCATTCTTAATATTTGTCCTTATGCCCACAGAAAAATTTAGTCCTCATGTGTCTTCAAGGAAACTTCTCTTTACAACAGATGGAGACAATTCTGTAGTGACAGAAAACAGCAGTCAACCAAAATGAAGAGTCAGGGAACTCAGTACCAGTGTATATGTCTACACTATAACTCCCACACCTAAGTATCAAAGATCACTGGGGAAGAGGTGTTTGAGAGGTTGTAAGAGCCAGAGGATACAGGAGTTTGCTATGAGACTGTGTCTCCTAAGAGTGTCAGATATGCACCCATAAAATATCACCGACATGTCTGTAGCGTTTTGATGATTGGTTTACACATGGTAAAGAGTCAACACATGTAAATGGGAATTTCTGTGACTACATCTGCCACTGTATTGACATCTGAATTCTAAAGCCCTCCACGAAGGTGTTCAATATACCAGGTTGAGGCTGCCTTTTCCCTTTTCTCTGCATGTAAGAAGAACATTTATGGTTGACTTTTTAGAAACTGGCAAAATAGATAAATTTTTGGTGTGAGGATAGATAATATTCCTTGCATCTGCCCTCTTCTACTGTATATAGGAAATTCAAAAATGTTTATTCTTAACTAATATAAGGCAAATAGAAGATGGTAGTAGTGTGCATAAACAAAAGTCTCTTATCATTTTACCCTATTAAGTTTAAAATACAAGGAACTTTTTTGAGAGAAATTTGTTTTCTTCTCCTTTGATTTCCTTGCTCAGATTGACTTTTAAGTGGGACCTTTCTTTTTCTTTGGAATCTATGGTATTTAAATAACATTTTATCACCCATGGTGTCAAATGACTGTATATTATCCAGTGTGCAAAGGGTTCTCTGTCTGGATTGTTATTAAAATGTCAATTATGATTGCATCAGTTTGAAAGTTGGATATTTAATCTGAGAAAATAAACTAAGTCTGTACCCCCTCCTGTGTTACATGGCTTTAGAGTCTGACTTCCTTTCTGATATATAACCACTGGCTGCTTAATACATGAGACTCTACTAGATTCTAATGTAATAAATCAAATTCTTGTTACAATTTGTCTTCAGAAACTTACATGCTTTCCATCTTTAGTCAGTTTAAAATATTATAACCTACCTTTTATCTTTAATTATATTTTATATACTAATTGTATATGCTAGTGTTGGGTGAGTTTATACTTCTGACACTGCTTGATGTCCTGAATCCAGGCATTTTATTTCAGATCCGAGCAAAGGCATGGTGGCTTTTCAGGTATAAGAGATGATTACTAAGACAGCTGTATTCTTCTGTCTGGAGATCCCAAGAAGAGGGGTAAGTCAGTGAGAGGAGAAAGTATGATTCTCAGAGAATGGCAGAAGCAAGAATCTTGCTTCTTGGGTTTCAGAAGTGATCATTCAACCTAGAGTGACAGAGAAAGGAATCTGTGTCACCAGCAGAGTTGAAGTTGGACAAAGACTTTGTTCCAAGGTGAATTTTGGTCATGGCGACTCCCCATGTTGTCATTCTTCTACTTGAGTCTACAGAAAGAGTTCAGATGAGAGGAGACCCAAGTGGCTGGAGAAACCGTGACTTAGGGAGGAGGTGTTAATGGAATTTAGGTCAGATTTCATTTCATGGAAAAGAGATCAGCCAATATTATGAACTACTAAATACATCTAGATTGCTTAAGAAGTAGTGAAGATTTACAAACTCCTTGGGTTATTTCCTCTGAGTTGTAGTAGATTTTTACACAGTTCTTGCAGTGCTTGCCACAGTGGGTCAAACGATGGCTCAGATAGGTGCTTATAAACTTTTTCATTTCGCACCTGTTGAACGGTTGTCAATGGTAGGTCTTTTCCTAGTACAAGAAAATATTATTTTCAAATAATTTAGATATTGTTCTGTCTTAAATATTATAAACAAATTCCTTGTGCTTAGGACTTAAAATAGCAGCTTGGCTAGTGACTGGGGTTGTAACAATAATCACAGGAGCTCTGAACACCTGGAATCCTCATCAAATCTTAGAAAACACTGCCACCATTGTCCAGTGGTGGTGTGAGCTAATTGAAGAGTTACTGTGCAATAACCTTTTATTTGGATCTAATAAAATCATAACCCCAATGGAAAGTATGGTGTTTACCCACCGGACTATTGCATATACTAAGTCATTTCTGTGGCAGAGGGAGGAAAAATAAAAGCTGTCTTCTACTACTAACAGAAAAAAGTTATTTATACTTTTTTCCTAAGGTTATGCTTTGTGTGTGCATGTCTGCACATGAGTGTTTGTGTGTGTGTGTGTGTGTGTATGTGTTCACATCTATGTTGGTAGAAGTATGTAGACACACAGTCTTATAAAGAAAAAAATTAAGTTTGGGGGAGCCTTGAATCCAGAACACAATGCAGAGGTTGTGCACATAACAGGCAGGAGGTAGGGTACCTGGCTTTCCTGAAACACCCAGTGCCATACGGTATCCTTTTCAATGTCACAGGATTGATAGATTTTTAAAAAATGTCTTCTAATGTCCTCAAAAAGAGACACTTACTGACAAACAGAATTCATACTTAAAAAAAAATCTTCATAGGCAAAGAAGATGGATTGAAAGAAAACTGTTTACAATATTGGTTTGGAAAGATTTCCACCCACTGTCAAAGCTTTAATTCTAGTGATTAAAGATGATTTTGAGGTAAGGTAGGTCTCCGTTCCTTGCTAGAGATGTCATGAATGCTTTCGCCGGCTCTTTTCTGCTCTCATGTCCAGAGCAATGAATGTGCCAATGCTTCTCATGTTGTTTCCAAATGTGGTTTTTTTTTTTTCATCATTTAAATTTTTCCTGCAGTTTTACATTGTAAGAAGCTCACAGTTTTCCTGGAGGGGAAGCCCTCTCTTAAGTGCCTTGCTTTGTCTCAGCACAGTGACCTGAGGATGCTTCAAAAATATGCCTTTTGGTTTGACTTGTTACTGAATAACTTCAGTAGAGTTAAAGAAGTAATTCTGCTCCCTTCCCCAGCAATAAACAGCCATTAGTTTGTTATGTTAAGGTTGCCTAAGGCCAGCTTTTCAGAATAAAAGTGAGTGTGAACCATCTATCAAGAAAACAGAATTATTTAACACAATAAACATTTTAGTGTACATTTGGCCTAGAGGAAATTTTTTTTTTGGTCTATCTGTATGGCCCAGATTCTTCAAATAACGACTTATTCTTTGTGTTTATGTTCCTTGTTATCAGGGAAATCTAAGTCTAATCTAAAAAGGCAGAAAATGCACTCTAAATATGTTCTAATGGTGAGTGAAATGCAGGGATAATTCGAGAGTGGCTCTTAGAAAAATGTCAATAAACATTCCAACATGCGACCCAGGGCTCCAGGGACTTAGATCTCGGGGTGGAGGCTTGTACTTAGCTCTGCAAGTGATTAAGATTACAGGTTGCTGGAAACATCCCCCTCCTGTGTGCAGAGATGTCTCAGCTTGCAAGGCCCGTGACAGCACGGGGAGGAGGTGCTGCACGAAGTGTGTCTCCTGACCCCGGGAAGCTTCAAGAGTTCCTAATCAGTTGATTTCATGTTTTTAGGCTAATTCCATTTCCTATTCTGAAGACTGAAAGAAAAACATCGCGGGGGAAACAAGGGGGCGGGGGGCGGGGGGCGGGGGGGGCGCTTCGAATTCTTGCTTTTATCTTCCCGAATGTGATTGTTAATGGCTATTTTAGAAACACTTTTTAAATTTGAAGGCATTTCCCTGCTCCCTTCTATTTTTATTCCTAAATCCTGAAGCTGCACCCAGCCTGCCTTCTCTCCTTTCTTCCAGATCCTTCTCTCTTGCTGTTTCATACCCTTAGGCAAGCCTTTCATCCTTTCTGTGTGCCACAAAGTAGAGGAGCTGGTGAGTCCTGTAGGTCTGTGTGCGCCCTGTGTCAGAGGAAGGGGATCCAGACTTCTTAATGCAGGGGCACCTATTGATCAATCCCGCTCACTCTTCTTGTAGCCATCAGCCATCCCCCGCAAATCTCTTGGCACCTTTTCCCTTGAAACCAGAGCCCAAGGAGGTCTGACAGCCTCTCTTGCTCTGCCAAGCACCACTCAGCTTCAGCTGAAGTCATATTTACGTATATGATCTTTCCATGCCATTTAAAATATGTAATGGATACTGTGAAAACAATAGGCATATTCAAGCTCCAACACTGTGCACAAATGAGAGAAATATTCCAATACTCATATCAGGGCCTAATAGGTATAATTTTGCTCATGATCAAGTAATGTGCAGCAGCTTTCCCCAGACTGCTGGCTCAAACAAAGAAGTGGTTGTCAACCTTTTCAGAATCAGATGTTAATGATATTTCATGTCTTTGTTGAGTCTGTGGAAAGCAGCTACTGCACCTAGAAGGGAAATGACTTCCATACCAACCGCCCTCAGCCATAATCATTTGGACTGGGAAAGTTGGACCCGGTCCATATTTACATTTCAGAAAGAGGTGTGAAGGAGGATTCCAAGACAGCATCGACTGAGCTGCCTCCCACTTCCCTCACCCCATGTTCAGTCTTATCAATGCTGCAAGAAGACCTTATTATTTCTAACATATAGACGGGGAAAACGTAGCATAAACAAAGGCCTGGTGTGTTTTGGCAAAGCGGGGAAGTGTTTTCTGTGTTTTGTGTATTTTTGGAAAGCTCTGAAATCCTGAAGTCATACATCTTCCAGGACTGGAGGAAGGTTTCCTCAGGCATCAACAGGCTCCCAGCTGCTCTGAGAACTCTTAACTCAGGCTGCATCTTCAGCAGCGAGATGCTGTGCTGTGCGCCTTTTTTTTTTTTTTCCTTTCTTCTGGAGTCGTTTGTGAAGCATTCGGTGCCGGAATCATTTGCTTTCCTTTTTGTATTCCCCATGTTCTCTACTATGGCACTTCCATGCAAACAGCGTTCGTTTTCATTGTTTTAAGGATAGGTTTCATTTTCTACGGCAAGTCCATACACAAAGTAGGGCCCCTTGGGATTGGGTTCCAGCTGCTGAGATTTGATGGCTCTCCTAAACGGAAGCTTTAGAATTGCCATCTTGAGTCTTTAGACATTGTGCAGTTAAGCTGCTAAGGTTATGGTAGAAACAGCTCTTTGAGGCAGAGTCATATACGTCATTGCAGAACACAGGTTCCACTAAAAACTTATAACCTAGAAAATGTACTACACATCATTTTTTTCCCACCCACGCCAATATTGCAATCTCATTTTAACCTGACAAGAATGAGACATCTTTGAACACAGGTTTTCCTGCCGTTGTCCGAAGTAAGATCTGGTGGTACTTCCTGTCTTACATGTCCGTTTATGATGACAATGTCAGTCCATCCCTGTCATTGTGGAAATTTTATTATATAATTTATTCAATCGTATGAAATCATGAATACCATATATGATTTATTCAATCACAAGAAAACATGTCTGTCAATATGGAGCCTTCTGTGTTCATAGATTTACTCATCTTTGAACTCCACCTAAGTTCTAAAGGACTTTACAGACAGGATTGTCACTGTATCCTGTGTTGAGTAAGATATTTTCCAGATTTGGTCAATTAACAAGACTTTGGTCCAAACAATTCAATCAACTTAGTGACTTACAAGTCTGTTTCTCATTGTCACAGCCTAGTGTTCTGCCCCTAAAAGTGCTGCTTATGGACAAGCAGGCAGCACCCGAAGGCTTTGAGAAACTCAGAAAGTTGGTCCCAAGTAAGACTTCACGAATCAAGTGTCTGTGTTCGTGGTCTCCCAGTATATTAGAACAGCAAGGACCAAGGGCCTTTCTGAGGATCCTAAATTGTGTAGGTAATTTTCATGTTAGAAAGCTTTGGAAACACTTATACATTTTTCATGGTCAGGAGAAAATTATATAACGTAGCAATAGCCTGGCAGTCATAATGTATTTTTCGCTACTCCTTACTTCTGAGGAGTATGCTTTGGGGATAGTCTGACACATCATCACGATCATCACCCTTACTGTCACCATCACCACCACCACCACCACCATCATCATCACCATCTTCATCACCACCACCACCACCACCACTACCACCATCATCATCATCATTTCTTGGAATATAGATCAAGTTGACCTGGAACTCACTGTGGAGCTCAGGCTGACCTTTAATTTACAATTTTACTTTTTGGCCTCCTCATTGCTGTTATTAAAAGCATGTACTACCACACATAGCTTTATAATTTATGGAGAGTACACAAAGAGAATTATCAGGAAGCATATCCAAACATTTTGCAATGTGCATCTGCATTTCACTTAAGGAGAATACATGAGGAGAATACTTATGTATTACGCGTATTAATTAATAAAAAGTAGTCATTGCCAGTACTTATATAACCACACTCCTAGGACTCTTTGTATTTAGTATCCTTTGAATCTTTGTAGACACTATGGGATGTCTTATGGTTATTAGGCCAGATGAAGAAAACTGAGGAACAGCAGGGTAGTGCAGGGTAGTCCTGTGCCCCTTTCTGCAGGGCTAAAAAATAAAGGAGCTGGGAATCTTTTGGTTGCCTCTATATGGCTATCAAGCGATGACTTTGAGGTTGGATGCACTTTTAGAGATATGTGTGCTTCTTGTTCTTCATGTGAAGAAAATGAGAACTAGAAAACCTGTGAGCCTGGCTCACGCTACAGATAAATTAGTGGCAATACCAAGAAATTGGTAATGGAGTTTGCCCATTTAAATCTTGTACCCTCCATGAGGAGCAGGCAGGTTTGCACGAATGTCATAGCAGTGATAGCCCCATTTCATCATGTTATTTCAAAGAAACGTGCTGCTAAAGTTCAGTGGTAATGTCTGTAAATCAGATGTTCCTTGTACGGTAGAATTGCTCTTTTATGTTTGTATGCCCACGCACACAGTGCATATGTACTTGTTTGTGTTGATATTTCCATGTGTACTACAGGTGCTCACGCACATGGATGTGTGCTTTCTTTCTGAGCCTTACCTCAGCCTCGACTCTCCTGGTTATGTCTTGTTGCACTACTTACACTATCTATGCTGTTTATTGACAACTTGGTTGCACGCCAAGGCTGGAGACATAGACATAGAGTCTGAAATACAATTCGCTTTTAGAGCATACCCTATGAGGGCATTAGTACTCCTCATTGAGGGTCAGGAGGTTTGAGCAGCAATGGAGAACAGGAGATCCAAGGTCAACATGCAGGATAAGAACTAGCTTGGTGGAACACTGACTGTGTTGATGTAGGTTAGTACAAGTAAGGGCATAGCTCAGTGTTTAGGTCACTGTTTGTTTCTATAATACAGGTGGAACATCCACCATCTGAAGATGAGAAACTCCAAAATGTGGTGAAATCGGAAATATTTTGGGCACTAACATGACACTGCATGTGAGAAATGCCACACCGGACTTCATGTGACAAACTATCAATCAACGTACAGGTGCGCTAACAAGAGTATATCAAACGATTTTCTCAGTGTGAATGAACTGTTCCTGACAAATGACTTTTGAGCTTAGACGTGGGGTCCTAGCTCATAATATCCCATTTTATATGTACAGAAAGTAAAATCTCTATTTTTCAAACATCTCTGGTCCCAATCGCTGTGGATAATTCAGTCTCTATTTGTCTAGAAATGTTCTTTGTCAATGATTTTGTGTATGCAAAAAGCTAAGTGTGTATGTTCTAGATGAAAGGCAATGAATAGGTATAAAACATCATCTAACTAGTTCAGAATTTTAAGATTAAATTCCAAATTCTTTTATTGATTAAATAAACACTTATTAGTTCAAAATGGATATGGCTAGAATGTTCCCTAAGATTTTTTAGGGGAAGAGTTGCCAAAGGATTGGTCCATATACCCCCATATACTCTAAGCAAACCACAGTTAACATAGGATTCTATATATTCTTTCTCCTGTCCTACTGTGGTCTTTCTCCCATTGCTGTCGCTGAGTACTTTGGTGAGTCCTCTTGGCTGCTGTTGTCTAGGAGATGCAAACCCCAGCTTCCACATGGATACTGAGAGAACTGTGTCAGGCTGCTTCATCCAAAAACTCTCTAGTTAGTAAGGAAAGGAATTTTAAAAAAGAAGAGAGCTTTTCCTTCTTATATTTTGAGATGCCTGCAGATTTGCATTCTTATAAGGGATTAGAGAAGGAGATTTAGCCAAATGGTTTCCACTAACACCATGGTTTCCTTTAGCAGCATCCCCTGCAGCCTTCTACTTGTCCTCCCTTGACCCTTTCCACTCTGGGCGCCTCCTTTGCTTGGCCTTTGGTGGCACAAGTACAGGTATAACCACATGTTTTTCTGTGGTGTTGGGACAATGTCAAAGTTTTCTGTTTTTCTAGGATGCTCCTTTTCTTCCTGGTCCTTTGCCTAAGTGAATAAGCTTACTTGGGCTTTTTCTGTTGCCTGCTCTCTTTGATGCTATTGCTTTAGCTTCCATTCTATAATACATCAGGCACAAAGGAAGTAACTCATTACCATGTTAAAGTCTTAAGACAACCTGCCTTCGTTTTTCTACCTCTCAATGCCTTCTTGTATTGATTTTCTTTTTTCTTTTTTGCTTTTTTTTCCCAAGAGAATGTTTCTTTATGTAGCTCTGGCTGCCTTGGAACTCTCACTGTAGACGGTACTGGCCTTTAATTCACAGAGAGTCACTTTCCTCTGCCTCTTGAGTTCTGGGATTTAAGGTGTGTATCATCATGTCCTGCCTGTGTTGATTTTTATACATAATATTCATGGCTGTTTCTTGTAGCAATGAGAAAATTGGAGAAAATCTGTCCATTCATCTTTTTGGAAGCAATAGGTTTTCTCTATTAGATGCTAACAATTTTTGAGAAGACATAAAATTCAGCCAGTTGTGCATTTAACCATTTGACTGTTGGTGAAGATCTCATTGGTAAATTCAAATTTTCGGAGTTGATTTTGAGCTATAATATTAATAGATATAAGCAACTAGTATGGAAGACTGTTTAGAAGAATTTGTAAACATAAAGGAGTTGTTCATTGATATTCTTTGGGACATTTTGGAGTGAGTGTATACAAATGCAAATAATAATATTACTTAATGTTTGTAGCAATTACGGTTGCTTTCTTAAATACCATATGCTATAGATTCATTCATTCATATGAATAGAGTAGATATTTCTTGGTAATCAGCAATGATAGCACATAGTTTGACACTTTTAACAGGAGCTAATTAAGACAAGCTATAGATAGGAAGATCTCTGTGCTAAGAGGAATTCTTATAATTAATGAATGCTTAGTTACAAGCAAAGTGAATTACTGAGGTTTTCTGTTGGGAGCAATCAGCAATTTTTGCTTATTGACCTTTCATTTTCCAAGGCCCCTGCTACTCCACAGCGTGTCTACAATAATGATTCATAATCTTGAATGTCTACACAACATCAGGAAACCCATTGTTTTTTTAAATAATGTCAAGCCAGAGGTTACAGAAGAGTGAGCCACTGATTTCATTTATACCATGGAAGGTTTTTGAAGTAATATTTAATCTCATAGATTTTTACAATAAACTAAAAGTTTCTATTTTATTGTGGAAAAAATAGAATGGCATAGTAGTGACTAATCTATATTTCCTTGGCTGTGGACAGGTTGAGTTGAGATCTGGCTAAAACCAAGTAGTTTTACTCACTTATGCTTGCATGTCTATTCTGAATAACATTTTACAAAATGCCTTTGAAGTAGATGTATTCTTGTAGACGGAGTAGTATCTGAAGTAAATATCTTCATATAGTCTTATCCTTCAGTATATATTCAGGCACACAGTGGTTAAAAATGTGCATAACTTGAGGTTATGAACTTCTTTAGGTGAAGTTCAAGGTCAGACTTGTTTTGTAGAAAAATTAATATTTGTTAGCCAGTTCGTGGCAGGTAGCATGCTAAGTTCTTGACAAATATAACTCACAATTTTCTCCCAAGTAGCCAAACTTTCAAACTAGGGAAGAGGTTAAGATGAAGAATTTGTGCAAAATCTATACAGAAACCTAAAAAAAGCTCGTGTCCACAAAGGTCTGTCTACAATGAAAACTGTAAACTTTCCTTTAAACTATGTTTTCTTTATTCATTTCAGTTTCTCCCTCTACTTTAATAGGTTTATAATTCATCTTTTTTTTTTTTTTGGTGATACCCCAAGGTACTGTTTCACATGACCCATCTTTTGTGAATCAAGTTTGCTTCTCTGAAAAGGGCAGCTTCCATAGAAGTTGAAGCTATCTTTTGACAGACCTTGCATTCCTATTTTTTTCTTTCTACTGTTGTCCTACTCAAAGATCCCTTGCGTTTCATTCCTTTGAATCCTGTGAGTCTGAAACTCATGTTCTCTCTGTCATCACTCTGATGTCTTGGGAAAGAATCTCGTTCCATATGCTTTTAGGCGCTCAAAGAACCCAGGCATAAAAACTTGGGATTTGTCACTACCCATTTGGCCTCTGCTCCATCAAACCCAGTAGCTTGCCTCCAGGAGAGATCAGACCTGACTCCTTGAAGATTCTCTTTCCTTTACTATAAATATGGTTAATTGGAAAATGATGTTTTTAGGTAAGAGATCCTCCTGCTTCACTTGGAGAGCAACCAAGCCAACCATATGGGAAGGGAAATAATCTTGTGACTGACAAAAGAAGAAATATGGTCCTTAAGCCCCTTTGGATGGCTTTCTATGGACTACCAAGCTTTGTCTCTTTGAACTGTAATTTATAGATCTTACAATGAGAATATCCTTGGATTTCTGATAAGATCTGAGCGAATAATGAATATGCACATTGTAACCCAATCCTTCTCCACAGAGGAGTTATGAAATATTATTCTTTTCTGACCACTAAAAAAATGTTATGGGCTACCATGACATGCACCACAGTGTAAGAGATTTCAACTTCTCTCACTTCATCACTCGTTCTTTTGTGAAAATTATGCTAAGTATTTTAAGGTTTCGAGGGATGGCGTTGCTGTAGAACAAATTAGCTGATAATATCAATGGAAACTTTTGTTCTGTATTTGCCTAAGGTTCTATTTCTAAGGTCCAACATATATCCATTGTCTCATTCCAAAGGTAACTACTGCATAATCAATGACAGAGTTTGAATGTTGTTGACAGCTAAATAAGGAATAGTATTGTTACATACTATGTTACAGTTTTTGGCAATTCTTCTTCATAAAACCTACAATAAATAAACATTTTAAGACTATTAGGGTACGCATATGAACACACACGTACGGGCTCGCAAGTGTATGTGTACGTGTGCTCGCGCGCGCACGCGCGCGCGCACACACACACACACACACACAACTTTCCTGATATCAGGGCTAATGACAAACAAGGTAACAAATTCAGCTATTAAGCAGACATCATTTATTGCCAAGAATTCTCTATTCTAAGGAACAAAAAGAAAAAAGCCTCAATAGCTCATAAAAATTGGAACAATACCTGACTGAATTTTCTAAGCAATATGCTGTCCACTCTGAAGACTGTTACATGTGTAAATAAATCAAAGTTAATGAGTTAAAATACTTATCACTTTCTGGTAACTACAGGACTCTCATGAGACTTTAGCTGTTACTCAGCTATTAAAGTTTTGTAGGTGCTTCAAAGTGGCAATGCCAGTGACTTCACTTAGATTGCTTTTCTAAAATTACTGAACTTTAAAAAGTGTAAGAGATTTCATAAAGTCCCAAGTGGCCTTTCAAAATCTGTCTTATTACTTACCTGAGAGGATCAAACAGTGTTTAATCTAATTCCAGAGACTAGAAGACAACTATTCCAAGAATGGATTAAGAATAGATTATGTTTTCAAAGAGAAGGGAACTAGTCAATCAGGTAGTACCCTTGAGCCTTTTGTTTCTGTGATGCCCAGGGGAAAATATCATAGATCAATGGTAGAGATACATAGTATATTGTTTTGTGAAAATCTTGCATCTTCAGAGAATTTTCAGTATTGACGATCAGAATTGGAAAAAGAAAAACAAAAATATTGAAAGTGTCCTGTGGAGGAGTTGTTACACCAGAAACATAACAGACTCTTTACTTGAGAAGTCCCTCATTGGAAAAAGATTGGTAATGACTATACAGCTCTATTTTATGATTGAATATGCTGTAGTAGTGATCCACTAAATAGAGTATTTCATGATATCATTTAACAGTAGGTCAGCAGCTAACTACTAATTTCCAGTCTATCCTTATTCTTTATAGATTTGTTGTTTTTGTTAGGACTAAGATGCAGAACAATTGGTTAATATATATACATATACATATACATATACATATACAAGAGCTGAAAAGATAGATTAGTAGCACATAAATGTTGGCTGCTCTTCCAGAAGATCCACAACCACATGATACCTCAAAACTGTCTGCAATTCTGGTTGCAGAGGATCAGATAACCTCTTTGGCACTTATGGGTGCCAGCCATTTATGCAGTCCAAGACATACATGCAGACAAAACATCCTTATACATAAAATACAGACTCCTTTCTTGGTAACTGTTAAACTATCATCTAAATCCAAGTCCTGAGAAAGGAAGATACAAATTTGCACTAGATACAAATTCCTGTGAGATGAGCCATGAAATTTTCAAGTGAAAAAAAGAATGTGTGCTAAACCACGGGCACAGGTTTCACTAAGGGAGCTTTAAGCAGTGGCTTAAAGGGCAAAATTTAATGTTTCACTTGAGGCAGTGGAGAAAAGTAACTTACTGTGCCTCTCTTGCAAACCCAGTCCAAGGAAAGACAGGTACAGCTTTTCTGGTGTTATCCCTAGTCACTCTTCGCTAACACATCATTCACTTGTGTGATGGGTTGAAATAACAGGGTCCTGTTATCAGTATTAAAACAGCAACTGTTTGAAAACACAAACACTTTGTATTTCAAACCTAGCAAATGGAAATCTTCACTATGATCCATACCAAGTTCCATAGCAAGTGGCAGCTGTGTACTGTTTCACAAGATGATGGGTCACCATGTTCCTACATTGCTACAGGGAAAGTCTATGATGAGTAGCTTCTCTTGTAAAACATTGTTGAGACTCTCAAAGCAATGCTGGAATTGTAATTATTCTTAGACTTTTCAGTTCTTTTACCTCAATCTGTATGGTTCCTTTTTTGTATTAGAAGTCTTTTCTAGTAGCTTCACAAGAGAGATGATACTGACCTTTTAAAAAATTGCATACTCTACAGTATTCCTGAATGTATCCACTCAGCAATTCTGCATTTTTAAAATGGGCTTGAGCTAGTCACTATTTAGTAATTTATGTTGTTCAAATATTTGTTGAAAAAGCTGAAAGACTCAAATCTCTTCATAAAATCTCATACACATTTTTAATTTTTTTCTTCAGTGCTGAGAGTGAGCTCAAGGGTCTCAAACATCTTAGACAAATACTCTACCACCCAGTTGCATCCCAGTGCTTCATAACATTTTAGGTGCTTATGATCCAATTGATCCAAGTTTTGGAAATTAGTTACAAAATACTTTTAAAGTTAGTACCAGACAAGGTGTTTTTAAAACTCCTGAAACAGGCTATCTATTCACACCAACTCTACACACAAAGCCTACCCTGAAATGACTGGGCTGATTTCATGGGTTAATCAACTAGCACTTAGAAATGTACTGCTAGCACAGCGCTGAACACAAGAGTGCTGTGTAGAACCAGTCCCCATCAGTTTTCTCCCTGATCTAACCATCAATAAAGAAAAATGTGTGTATCAGACAACCCTGAGATCTTTTATTTGTTAAAAATCAGTCTGTGGCTGAGTACTTTGGTGTCCTTGGGGGATTCCTACAGTGGGAGCTGGGGCTGTCTCTGACTCTTTTCCCTGTTTTGGGGACCTTTTTACTCCGACTGGCTTGCCTTGCCCAACCTTGCTATGTTGGTACCTAGTTATATATGATACCTTGTGTTATTGTAGCTTGTTATACCATATTTAGTGAATGTCCTTGAAAACTTTTCTCTTTTCTGAGGATACACAAGGGTGGCGGTGGTGAACTTGTGGGATAAGGGAGGTGGAGAGGAGAGATTTAGGGGGAGGAGAAGCTGCACAGGGTATACGATATCTGAGAGAAGAATAAACGAATCTTATAAACTTAAAAAAAATCAGCTTGTGCTTGACCTTCATGTAAAGTGATACATGTGTTTTTTCATTGTGATCTGTAAGCAAACTATAGCTGCATGTATTTAAGAATTAGATATCTTTTGATGATCTATCGGCAGTGATACATACAGAAACATGAACCTTGAATACATTTCCTCTTTCTCAAAGACAAAGAAACAAAAATGTTTTCCAGCATGTTCTTTGAGCTGGCAATGCACTTCTATGTACAGAAGCAAGATTTTGTTGTCTTCTCCCAGAGTCATGCAGTAGTTGTGTCTTAGTGACTGTCACTCCTTATCCTGAGATGCTCTCCATTGTGGTCTCTGAAACATGGTCTACAGATGTTAGCAGATGAAATCAGTACATATTAAAACACACACAGGGACATTTTGTAGCATCATATATATATGTCAGAGATGTGTGAGTTCCTTATATTTGTCTGGTAACTGTCAATAAGAATGTTCTAAAATATAAAAATATTAAAGTATAAGATGTTATGCAGGTCATGGAGGAGATGCAACAAACACAAGCTAACTCTATGAAGGAGAGAAAGATCTGTTCAAGTCTGAGGATGAATAATTTTCAGTCCCTTGCCAAAACAGGAGGTAGTTCACTCTTTTGAGTTCTTTTATTTTCTGGTGCCAAGGCAGACTAGGTGATGGTTATAACTGGACCAATTATTTATATCTTCAAATGAATAATACTAACAATATTCCTAAAAATTCATCAACCTTGTGAGCAAAGTAGGATTTCCAGTTGTTTCCTTAAGTATCCTTGACATAATTCATATGATGTAGTTGAGTTTGTTAATACTCATGATAAAATCTCTCCAAGTGTCTGTCACCTTTCAAAGGAATTTCCCATCTGTATTTTCAGTCACCAGGCCACATTGTTTTCTTTGTTTCAAAGGGTAGATACAGGAGATATAGACATGAATTTTTGAACCTTGACTCAGATACTGCTGTGAGATTAAATATATAATGTGAATGCTATTACAGTCCAATTCTATCTAGTAGTGAGTGTGCTGCTAGTTGGTTGTGACCCCTTTGGGAGTTGAATGACCCTTTCATGGGGGTCACCTAAGACCATTAGAAAACACAAGATATTTACATTAAGATTCATAACAGTAGCAAAATTATAGTTATGAACTAGCAATGAAAATAATTTTACTGTTAGGGGTCACTACAACACGAAGAACTGAATTAAAGGGCTGCAGTATTAGGAAGTTGAGAATCACTGGGTTAACGGATGGCCACAATTTTAAAGATCACACTTATGCGGTTTAATGACCTTTAAATGCCTGCAGAACAATTAAGAGATCCATCTAGAATTTTCATGTAATAAAACATTATGACAGACTGCGGGATATTGGATTTTATAGCTTCTTTATACAACACATACCACATCGGTCATCTCTCCTTGATAAAGCTTTAATTAGTCAGATTATTTAAATGTGAAATAGTGACCTAATGGAGCTTTACAATCCATAATAGCCAGGTAGACGGGAACATAGGAATAACAAGACCTTAGAACTACGGGCTGATAATAAGTAGCTCATCTTCATAATTAAAAACATTAATATCATTGTAGTGCTTTATTTGCTCTTATCATTTTTCTTTGGCCCAAATTACTTTACTAGTGTATGAAAAATTCTGAAGATGAGTTTGTGGAGTAAAGAGTTTAATATTGTTAAAGTTTGAAATTACACCATATTGATAACTTTAGCTCAGCCATCTTTGGGATGCAATATTTACATATTCAAATAGCACTTAAAATTAAAACAGAACATTAGAAACGAAGTCATTATAACCACAAATTATAGCAAAATAGCTTTCTCCATGGTAGAAATAAGATCATACAACTTTTGAAGCATTCTTTGGGTCTTCAATTGACTAATTGTATTGTTGACACATTATCTTAAAAAAAAAAAAACAGCACAAATTTCAGGGGAAAATCTGTATCTCCCAGGCTGTATGTAGCCACATAATTTATGTAACAGTTGGAGCTATTGAATATGCAACCATAAGCAGTTTATTCATCAGCATTCACATGGCTTTGAATGCCACTTGCCATTTATTACCATAAAAGTGCTTATATTATACAGAGTAAAACAGTAGAGAACCCTGAGTATTGTATTATGCTTATTAATTATTGTTAACATGTATTGTTTATTAATTATATGCACACATGCTTACGTAAGAAATATTTGAAACAGCATTATGGCTGACTTAAAAGGGTTCTGTACCAGGATTCAACAAGGAAACAATTTTGTTGAGAGGGTGTGACTTTTGTATTTGTTATCTTTTGTAAGTATTCTTTTAATGCATATAGTAACCTCATCCTTCAATCCATGTAGAGAAATGATTTCTGGAGAAATTTTAGAATGAGGAGAGAAGGAGAAAGTCAGGAGTTGAATACTGTGGTAGTGGGTGGAGATGTACGTAAGTATGAGAAGAACACTTCTATGGTATACCAGGTAAGTAGGGCAGACAACTTGATGACCTTAAAATTTGGTCTAGATGGCTAAAATTTGGTGAGGAATAAAGTTGTGAAATTATAACAACAATGATAACAAAAACATACTTAGTAAAAATTGAGGAAACATGATAAAAAAAATCAGCAGCCACAACAACAACAACAACCACCTAACCTAGCAACGTTAGGAAAGATGAGAGAAAATACATTACCAAAATCACCGTTCTCTTCGTCAGTTCTTACAACACTGTCTTACTTAGAGTTACTATTGCTGTGGAGAAACACCATGAACCAAGACAACTTGCAGAGAAAAAAAGTTTATTTTACTTACAGTTCATCATCAAAAGAAATAAGGGCAGGAACTCAGGCAGGGCAGGAACCTAGAGTCAGGAGTTGATACACCGTCCATGGAGGGGTGCTGCTTGCTGGCTTTCTCCTTATGGCTTGCTCAGCGTGCTTTTTTATAGAACTAGCCCAGGGCTGGCTCTACCCACAATGGGCTGGACTATCTCCCCTGTTGATCACTAATTGAGAGAATGCCCTGTGGGCATTGCCTACAGCCTGATCTTATTTTCTCAACTGAGGCTCTCTCCTTTCTGATGACTTTAGCTTGTGTCAAGGTACAAGCATTTTCTGTGAACTCTGAAGAGCAAGACAGTTTACCAGAACTGAGGAGTTAGTTAGGTCAGATCCGGAGTTATCTCAAGCAACTTTACTGAGCAGAGCCTATTCAAAGAGGGGAGGATAGAAAGGTATGCAAACAAATCATAAAATATTGAGTTTAAGTAGTGTCCACTTTGAAATAGAATATTCATACTCTCACAATCATAAATTTGGAAAAAAACCCATCATACCCAGAGATAACAAGCTACCTTGAGTTAACCTTGGAAAAATACATAAGCAAATGGCTGCAAAAGATGCATATACAAAAAGTATCAATAAGATAGTTTCTGAGAACTTGTTATGGCTTACTTGATATGGAATTGTATCTATATACATCATTCATCAACAAATAATTCATACATGCTTATGCGTGAGTACAAATAGAGGAAAGTATTTATTAAAGTAGAATGCTTAGCTGTCTTATCATTTAATCATCTCATAGACTCTAAACACTGATATCATGATATATTTTAATATTGTGATTTTCTCCTTCTTTTTTTTTGTTTTTTTTTTTCGAGAGAGGGTTTCTCTGTGTAGCCCTGGCTGTCCTGGAACTCACTCTGTAGACCAGGCTGGCCTCGAACTCTCGAACTCAGAAATCCGCCTGCCTCTGCCTCCCAAGTGCTGGGATTAAAGGCGTGCACAACCACCACCCGGTGTGATTTTCTCTTTTATATTAGATTTTTAAAATTAAAATATAGTTATATCACCCCCTCCTCCCCTCCTGCTTTCACCCTCCTGTATCCTTCCTGCTCCCTCTCAAATTCATGATCTTTTATTTTTTAATAAGTACTGTTATACACACTCATATGCATGTATACACACACACACACACACACACACACAAATATTTAAATAAAACCCACTGAGTCTTAGTTTAGTATCGATGTATGTATGCTTTTAGGACTGATTATTTGGTACTGAGGTTTCATGCATGAGGGAGACTAGTTGTCCCACTTTCCATCATCATTAATTGCAAACTGTTTTTCATTTAGGAGCAGGGTCCCTTGAGATCTCTCCCAAACACCTTGGCAGGTCAGTTGGCATTGTCATAGTTGGGGTTTTGTTGAGGCAGCTATATTGTTGATACTTTATAAATATGGTTTCCCTGTTGTATCTAGAAGACATAATCGTTTAGCAGACTTCCTGGTCCTCTGGCTCTTCTTACACTTCTTTTGGCCCCTCTTCCATGGTGTTCTCCATCTGTGTTGACAAATACAGGAGTCCTTAAGAATCGCAAGTTTCTTACATCATGTTAATTTTACAGTTTTTATAGACTCTGGGCTTTGTGTACCTCATTTAGAGATTGTTTTTATAGTCACTAATTATTTACAAAGATGTGTTGACATTTTATTTGTTTCTATTCTTTATTATCTCATGTGCATAGACCTTAGGTCTTATTTAAAATTGCTCTGGTGTGGAAGTGCTACCTCCCTGTGTTAAGAGCTTGGTCAGTACCTTGTGACATTATTGGAATGTTGTAAAAACTTTAGTAGGAAGTTCATAGTGGGTGGAAATCTATTTTGTGTGTGTGCGTGTGTGTGTATGTGTGTGTGAATGTTTTTTTAAAGGGGTTTGTAGGCTTAGATTTTCTCTTTAAAAAAAAATCTACTTTTAAGAGTAAGAGCACTCAAATGCTTCAACCCCTCTTTAAGTCCACCATCCAAGGGTAGGGGAGAAAAGATGGTAAATATGACAAGGGGATGTGGACAGTTTAGAAGTAGTTCCTTGGAGTGATTCCAATTTCTGTTTGTCAGGATACCAGCAATCCAGGTCAGTAATGTCAGGATAGCAAACACCGATCAACAGCTGTGACACAATCTAGCAGAAACGACCAGGCCTCTGTCAAATTGGCACAAGTCAGCGGGAGTGACCAGGACCAGTTGGGATGCTAGGAGTTCTCTGCAATGCCTTTCTCAATGAAGGGAAGATCAACAAAGATGAAGAAGACCTAGACCAACGAAGCATTGCAAGACTAGCTATGCAAGTACTTTGTGACTGTGACTGTTCATTGAGTCCTATTTATACTCTTTCCAAACATCACATGTCTTCCCACGGTTCTTCCTTCAGCAAAACACCATGTGGATCTGCCTTATCAAAACACCATGTGAGTTTGCATCACAAGACATATCCAGAAACTTCTCCTTCAGGGGTTAGGGAGGTCTTGGCTCATTTTTATTTTCTTTTCCAATTTCTACTATGATATACACTGTGTCTACACCAGATCATAGTGTCAGTGGCAACCTACTGTGAACGAAAAGTTCTATAACAATGGGCTTTCATGAACATTTTCTTCTTTTAAATTGACTTATCTTGAGTACTTATGACAGTGGTAAGAAGCTAATTGTACAGATTGATTTTTTTATTGTAGAAAACAACTAATATTTAGTAAGTTTTTAGTGTGTACGTAAATACAGTTTTTGAAGCATCATTCTGGATATGGTTAGGTAGCTCTGGTTAGAGCAAGTTCTCCAAGAATGGGTTAGGACAGTCACCTACAATCACTTTCTTGTGAAACCAACTCTAGGACTTGTTCTGTGACATAAAAAGAAATGAATTCTTCCTTTCACAAATAAAACTATTCTGATGAAATATTTTGTGTATATTATTCACTGCAGAAGCACATTTGGAAATTAGACCAGGAAAGAACATGTTTATAAGGATAGATAAGCATTTGATTACAATTTCAATCTCTGTTTGCTTCCCAAAGCAGTGGGAAATGGACCCTTGGTCACTTAGAAAAGACATCCACTTAGCTGTCTATCTGGCAACATTAGCCCAAACTCTATCTCTGTGCTGTGTAAGTCTGACTTAAAAATACTTCAAAGACTTCTCCAATGAACTTTAGCTACTCCATCGGATACGAAGAAATTAATCTCAAAAAACCACAAATAAGGGATGTCTGAAAATTATAATAAAAAGGAGGTTCTCTTTTCCTTCTTCCCTTTAGTGGCTCTGTCATTTGAACTGGAAAAAAAATGGAGGCAGAAGACAAGAAAGGACCTCAACTCTGAGGCACGCTGGCCTCATTTCATATCTTAACTCAGAATATTCTATCCTATTTTTGCCCTCATTTCCCTCAAGTTTATACAGTCTTTGTCTTTTTTCCCTCCCTTTCCCTATCTTTAGAGGCCACTGCTGAAGTTACAGCACAGCTGGAGTGTTATATCAATGACCAGGATGAAAGAGAAATGGGACATACTTGTAAATTATACTCCATTCTGGTAAGCTTTGCATAGTGACTATGGAGAGCATGGGAAAACACACACACACACACACTTATTCAGAGATTCTAAAAACTCCTGCCAAGTGGCTGTCAACCAAGTGACTGCAGAATTTGGCACCGGGTTGAATCAATGGTTTGGGCCAAATGATTGTTGCTGAACTCACCTGGGTAGAAAGGTCAGCCTCACAGTGCTTAGGCTGGGCACAGGACTAAAGGCAAATTGTATGGTGAATGGAGGCCCTGAGGCATGTTCTGCACTTTGCAACTGGTCTGTCAGGCTTGGTCTCTCCACTGCTGGAGTCTGCCATAGGCCTGGGAAACAACTGAGCTGTGCAACCTAGAAGCTGGCTAGGCAGCTTCACCAAGGTGCAGTAGCAGCTACTTTTGCTAGTCAACACCTTTACATGCACAAGCACGGGGTGG
>NW_021604565.1:27041917-27059372 GCF_004785775.1 Grammomys surdaster | reverse complement strand
AGAGAAACAGAGAGAGAGAGAGAGAGAGAGAGAGAGAGAGAGAGAGGAAGGGAGGGAGGGCGGGAGGGAGGGAGGGAGGGAGGGAGAGAGAGAGACAGAGAGACAGAGAGACAGAGAGACAGAGAGACAGAGAGAGAGATTGAGATTGAGAGAATGGCCAGTCTAGGCAGGAGAGTCTCAGATAATGTTATGCTAAAAAAAAGTCCTAATTCTGTAAATGACACATTTACTTCAAAGTTTTCTCACTAAAGTCATATGTTAGTTGAGTGCATTCTGTATTAATTTTTACTATAAATATAAATGCTACCAACACAAGAAAATGGTAAGGAACTAGAGAGTGAAGAACCAGAGAACATTAGAAAATCTCTTTCTGGGTGTTCTTCAGTGTGTACACAGGCTCTCAGTGTCTGTGGATTCATAGAACATAAAAAGAACCATTAATTAGCAAAACAATACAGAGAAATGTAAAGAACCACAGTTCTTTAATCATTTTTGTTAACATGTTAACATCCCTTCTAGGCTCCACCGAACAGTTACCTAGCAACAGCTAGGTAGGCTTGGCTTGCTATAAAAATGCCTGGCCTCTCTTAGCTTTCTCTGACCTTTTGCTTTCTCTCTGACCCCGTTCTCCCTCTTTTTCCCCCTCCTGCTCCCTGTTATCTCCCTTCCCTTCTCTCTCTCTCTCCCTTGCTCCCTCCTTCTCTCTCTCCCTCCCAGTCCCCCTCTCTCTCCCTCTCCTTCTGTCCTCTGTTCCCTCTCTTTATCTGCCTCTGCTCTCTTTCAATCCTTCTACCCATGCCCCCAAATAAGCTTCATTCTATACTAGACCTGTCATATAGCCAGAATCTTGTAGTTGGGGGGTGCCTCAGCATGAACCCAGCCCACTGACCCCCCCCACTGAGCTTTATAAAACATATCAATTTTTGTCTATTTCTCTACACAAAAAAATGGGTTTAAAAAAGTGGTAGTTTTCAAAAGAGGTAGCTGAGTCCATGATATACTAACTTCAAGAATGAGAAAAAAAAAACATATTTAAACAGGAACACCTTCAGTGTCTCAGGACTGAATCATTGCTCTGCTACACACGTTTTCTCCTTTTCCACCCTCTGTCCCGGATGTATGGGTTCTCTTTAGTCTACTTTCTCAGCCTAACATCTCAGATTTTCTTGGCATTCAATCTCACCTTTGCAAGAGCTTTAGTCCACCATATTCCTTTCCATCTTATAATTTATAAAGAGTGTTTTTGTGGTTAAGCATGTGATCTTTCTCAAGTTTTAGGAAAAATTTTTCTTAAGTCATAGCACTACCCAACTTTCTTTAACTGGTCACTGTCAAATGCATTTGTGCGTTCCCTACATTTGCCCTCTCAACTGGCATCTCATTTCCTGTCAGAACACTGAAATGTCCACTATTATTATACTCTGAAATTATTTCTATAATTGACTTCTTCTTACCAATGGATCCCATGGTCCTCAGTTCAGCTAGGTATGTCACATTTTGTCTATTGACCCTATTTGACAAACTTTTCTTAGATTCTATAATATCACTTTCTTGGGAGGTGAGGGATTGTTTTTTGCCACTCTTACCAGTTTTTCTTTGATCCTTGTTCATAGAAAGGTGACTCTGAAATGATTTAAATTACCTTAATAGCAGAAGCTTAAAATATGTGACGGTGAATATTAATAAGACACCAGTAAACTTTTGAATATGCAACTTTAAGTCATTCTATTTTTAACCATCCATTCATATGGTGTTTGGACATATGGAAGTTCTTTGCTTCATTTCAAGACTCTTCTTGGTCCACATTTTTTCTATAAAACTGTTCTGCTGGTAGGAGGTTATTTTTTTCTGTGTTTTCACACTCATAGTTAGCCTCCTCTATTTGGAGTTTTCTTTCTAATATTTTCTGTAGGGCTAGATTTGTGGATAGATATTGTTTAAATTTGACTTTGTCATGTTTTCTCCATCTATGGTGATTGAAAATTCTGCAAGGTATAGTAGTCTTGGTTGTTATCTGTGATATCTTAGACATAATCCCATGACCTTTTGACATTCAGAGTCTCCATTGAAAAGGTGGGTGTAATTCCGATAAGTCTGCCTTTCTATGTTACTTGGTCTTTTCCCTTTGCAACTTTTAATATTCTTTCGTTGTTCTGTATGTTTAGTGTTTAACTATGTGGCAGGGGGACTTTGTTTTCAGGTCCAATCTATTTGGCGTTCTTAAGCTTCTTATACATTTATAGGCATGCTTTTCTTAAGGTTAGGAACATTTTCTTCTATGATTTTGTTAAAAATATTTTCTAGGTCTTTCCTATTATTATTAGGTTTCTTCTTTTTATAGTGTCCTGTATTTTCTATATGTTTTGTGTCAGAAAGTTTTTAGACATAAGCTTTTATTTGATAGATGTATCAATTTCTTATATTGTATCTTCTATGCCAAGATTTTTTTCTTATATTGTGTTGGAGATGCTTGCCTCTGTTATTCCAGTTCACTTACCTAGATTTTCCATCTCCAGGATTCCCTCCATTTGTTTTTTTCTTTATTGGTTGTATTTCTACTTTCAGATCTTGAAGGTTTTATTCATTTTTCATTTATTTATCTTTTCTTGGCTTTCTTTAAGGGATTTGTTCATTTCCTCCCATTGTATGTGTTTTCCTGGATTTCTCTACGGAATTTATTCATTTTCTTTTTAAGGACCTCTATTATCTTTATAAAGTTGATTTTAAGTTGTTCTCTTGTATTTAAGCAGTGTTGGAATATCCAGGTGTTACTATATTAGGATAGCTGGGGTCTAGTGGAGACATATTGTGCTGGATGTCATTGATTGTGTTCCTACACTGGCCTCTAGGCATCTGGATTTGAGGTAGGTTTAGGTGCTGATTTCTGAGTTTGTCTTTTTTGGATGAGTGTATTGTTCTTTGGTTTCTATTTCCTCTCTGGTCTTCTGGCCTGAATAACCTGTGGTTGTAGTGACTGTGAGTCGTCTGGTCCAGTAGGGGTTTTGGTGGCCTGTGTGACCTCTGGGATCTTGGGTACCAGCTTTGCCTTTGTGGTTCTGGGAACATTGTCTCTAGAGTTACAGTTACCAGTGTGGCCTCTGGTAGAGCAGGGGTCTTTTGTAGTAGTCATGGGTTGGGATGTGGAGATGAAGGGAGGGTGGTTTTGGGGTTAGCTGGGCAGGCTCTAAGGAGTGTTGGAGTGTTATGGGCATGGTCTTACACAGGGTTCAAGGTCTCTGACAAAGCAGGGAGTTTTATGTCATTGTTAAGAAACATCCATGTTCTTAAGAGCACGTTTACTAACCATTGGCTATTGCTGCACATTTCATCACTTGAATCTTTAAAACATCACTTTTGAAAAAGATAGAATATAGAAATAGCCATTCATTAGCCTAGTTCTTAGAACAACTCCACACATTTAGATATGATTATTTCCCGGTATCCCACCTAAGGTGAGATTTCGTCGGAGTGTATGTAACAACGTACATTCATGCTCATTTAATTGCTTATTCTTTGGTGTAACACAATATCCTTTATAACATCACATTTTAAGACCATCTAATGGCTAAATAATAATTATGTGATCGTTTCTATTCTAAACTCACATTGTTGAGCTCTTAGAGATAAAGTCAATATTAAAGCCCCCCAGAGTACAAACATATTACCTAAGCTACTCAGGTCTTTGAGGCACCAGAACTATTTCTCAGATTTCTTTTTAAAAATTTCTCGTCCTCTGTATAGGATGTTGGTGGTTGAGTTTGACATAACCTAATATATCGAATCTCAAAAATGTACTCTATAAAGACGAACTATACTCTGAGTTCTCTTGTTGTCTGGATTTGGTTACACAGAAATGAAAGAGGAAGAACATTATCAAGAGACAGTTTGAGGTAGCTATAAAAGAGTAACAGGTA
This sequence comes from Grammomys surdaster, assembly GCF_004785775.1. NCBI lineage: Eukaryota > Metazoa > Chordata > Mammalia > Rodentia > Muridae > Grammomys > Grammomys surdaster. The sequence continues at coordinate 27,055,458 of NW_021604565.1, read as the reverse complement.
GGACGCAATCAGCAATTGAATTTTCTGGAGATGATGAATGATTTTACTCATAGGAATTAACTGAGGTCTACAGGTACCTTTGTTTCAACTTGGGGAGTGGATACTACAATGCTGCCAAGCACTACAAAGTACCCAGAACAACTATAACCCTATAACTCAGGACAAACAATTGTTAGGCAGTATATGTCTACAGGGTAGAGGGTCATGAATGTCTGCTGTAGAGAAACAGGACAAGAAAGAGTGCCTTTAAGATTTGGAGTCTGAGTCCATGCATAGAGATTTTATTGTGAACCATTTGAAGTCTAAAAGTTCTGCCAAAGCATAGGATGAAGGAATGAGTCATTTCAACCAGCTCCAGCCTGAGAGTAATGTGAGATTCACCTGGCAGAATCAGAGAACTGTTGTTAACACTAGTGAGTGAGAGAGGAATACAGAGCTTCTTTACCCTGGGCTGATAGCTAGGACCACAAGTGGAGTATGATGTTCAAGTATATTTGAAAACTGAGGAGTAAAGGCATTTTGCTGTTACTTTATAGGCATAAAACCTTTGTCTGAGTAGTGAGTTTGTAAGTGATATGCCGTAATAATTATTCCTGTTTTGCCCATCTGTTTCAACATGAAGAATCAAAATTTGAATATGAGACTTTTTAAAATAAAGTTTCCTGGGAAGATTTAAGTCTACTTATGTTGAAAGTTTACTTTAGTACTACTTTTATTTTGTTTGAAGAAGATGTTATCACATTTAGCCTTTATTTTCATTTAGGGTTTCAGTGCTGAGATTATAACACATATCTGGTAAGGAAGATTGAAAACATTTTGTTATAAATCAAGATGGGGTAGGGGAAGGAAGTCCATAAAGAGGGGTGTGGCCCTTCTTATGGCTCTTCTTATTTTAGGCTTGTCTACTTTTTGACTTGGTTTCAAAGGACTTAATAGTTTCTGCCTATAATTGCTAAACATGGAAACAGTGGAGTACCACACCCTGTGCTGCTTATAATGAATAGTGTCTTTAACGTGAGCATTTTTTAAGTCAAAGCACCTAGAGACAGTAGCCAGCCACACCTATTACTGTATTAATCAACCAAGTTCTATAACTCTTTTTTTCTTTTAGAAACTATGTGGTAGGAGGTGCCCCAGTTTAAACATTGTTCAGCTGAGCTATGACAAATTGATGACCCAGGCCAAAGACTTCTAAATTTGCATCCCTTCCACATTACAAGTGGGCAAGACTCATAATTATATTAAGATGTTTTTGTTTATAAACTTTCGTAGCTTCCTTTATCTGCTTAGAAAACTCTCAGGTTTTTGGAATTGTTGCCGTTGAGTAATGCACTGTGGTCAGGAAAGATAGCTACATGTCTTGTAGAAAGGATGAGTTGGCAACCATAGGGCCCTTCAAGGCCTTTAGGCATTGTGAGAGTTGGAGTTTCTCATGTTGCAAGAAACCAGTTGGATTCCTCTTAACTTCCTTATAAAATTGCTTGACTTTATTGCTCGTGTCTTGTGAGAACTCATAACTTCATTGACTCTGTCTTTGAACAACATTTACAGCTCAGTTAGCCATGGCCTTAAATATGAACTTAACCTTATTGTTTATGTAGACACCTCCAAATGCTGAATAATACATGACCCATGAATGCCAGGAATAAACTGGATGATGGCATAAATTTTCCACCCACACTGATCAGAAATGCGTGGAATGCAGAACTGGATCTCTGCTTCAGTTTTGGTCATGGGGATGACTCTATTGGTAGAGAAAGCCACCTACTCAGAGTTCTTGAGAGGTGTCTGAAGATGAATGTGTGGCAACTTCATTGTAAGGCTGCCACTGTGTTTGAAACCCTTGCCATCACAGTAAATTCTTTATCTAAGACATCACTACACTAGGAAACACCCTGCAAAGATAGAAGCAATACTATTAATGGACTTGCATGTAAATTTTAGCACAAGTAGACTTTCTTTACTTGTAATCTTATGCATCCTTGAAAACATTTTCTGGAGAAAAAGAGACTTTAGAGAACAATTTATCAAGGTAAGAAATTTGCAGCATCCAGGTGCAATAGATACTGCTAGTGGGGCCACTGTGATGGTGGCAGGTAGACCAGATGGATGAGAGATATTATGGGGACAGAGTCTTCCATGGTGATGTCTAAGTATTATTTGTTATATGTAAGGACTTAAGGTTTACATCACTCATTTGTTATCTCATTTCATTCTCACAAGAACCACAGTCGAGAATGGGCAAAACTTCTCTAATGATGACGTTAGTGAAAACGGGAATTTTTAAACAGTGTGGCTTAATTTATATTAGTCATATCCATATTTCCTATTTCCTGTTTCTTTCTCCTTGCTTTACTCATTCTGGATATCTCTGAAACACACTCTTTCTTCATATTCATTTTTCTGTCTAGATGACCTTAACTCTTTTATGTCTGTTAGGATGCTTTGAAGACCAGGTAAAGTGTTGAACAACTATCTCCTTAAGAAATTGTTTTTAATGCCAGTGTCATTCTCCATTATTATCACAGCTAGTAGAATACATTGCCATGTTTCCTGAAAGACTGTGGGCTATCTGATAAAGAATTGCTGTTTTTTAAAAAAATGTTTGAACATTTGTGAATAATCAATAGACATAGAGTGCATTAATCTGGTTCCAAATATCCTATAAGGTTGAGGAATAAATGGTTTTCCTCCTGTATTTATAAGTGAAATATTAAATTATGACCAGCAAAATCTGATTTAGCAGAGACATTTAGCAGACTCTGAGATATTTGATCCTTCACATAATGGAACTTTGGTATCATACCTTTCAACCTGTCTGTTAGGGAAGGCAAGAAAAAAAAGACAGTACCAAAAGACGGAGAACAGAAATGTAGTATTGGGCAGTAGCTTTGCTAAGGGGGAAATAAATTCATATCTAACATATACCTAGTTTGTTCTTGATTCAGGTATAGACTTTTTGGTTAAATTAAGAAAATTCATTCTTAGGATGTTCATAGTCCTTTAAGAAGTCTTAGACAAGTAGGTAGCCCATGGACCTTCTTTGATCTGTTTCCCAAGAAGACCTAATTTCTTAGGCTTGTCCCAGCTGCAGACTCCCTTTCTCCCTCTCCATCCTCCAATGGATCCTACAGACCATACCCTCATGATCTTTCAGAAACCAGCACCTAGATCTGTAATCATCCTAAACCCAGATGGCTAGATGGTAAAGTAAAAACGCAAATAAATAATAACCAAAGCAACATGTGTTCACTAGGGGATATCTATTCTACCACAGCAGGTCCTGAATTGCTGAGGTATAAGAAAAGACTTTAAAACTACATGTGTGGAGATGATAGAGGTCCTTAAAGAAAAGAATGAATAAATTTCTTAATAAAGAAATGCAGGTTAAATACACACACACACACACACACACACACACACACACACACTCACACACACACACACAGACACAAACTGGAAGAAAGGAATAAATCTCTTAAAGTAAGTCAGACTAAAACAAACAAATACTTGGGCAAAGATGAATAAATTCCTCAAAGAATGCCAAGGAAAAATAAACAAACAAATACATGAACGAAATGAATAAAACTATTTAAGACATGAAATCAAAATAAAAGCAATAAAGAAGACACAAACTGGAGGAATTTCAGAAATGAAAAATTTAGGAACTGAATAGGAACTACAGAGACAAATTTCACAAGCAGAATATAAGACACAGAAGACAGGATTTTAGGCACTGAAGATGGAATAGAGGAAATGGATACATTTGTCAAAGAAAAATGTTAAGTCTTAAAAGTTCCTGACCCAAAGCATCCAGAAAATCTGGGACACTATGAAAAGACCAAATCTTAAGAATGATAGGAATAGAGGAAGGAGAAGAATCCCACTTCAAAGATCTAGAAAATATTTTTAACAAAATCATAGAAGAAAAATTTCATAACCTTATGAAAGAGATGCCTATAAAAATACAAGAAGTACATAGAACACTAAATAGATTGGAACAGAAAAAAAGTTCCTTCACCATATAATAACCAGAACATTAAATCCACAGAACAAAGAAAGAATATTAGAAGCTGTAACGGAAACAGACTAAGTAACATATAAAGGCAGAATTATCAGAATTATACCTGACTTCTCAAAGAAGACTCTAAAAGCCAGAAGGATCTAGACAGATGTGCTACAGACTATAAGAGACCACACATGCCAGTCCAGATTACTATACCCTGCAAAAATTTCAGTCATCATAGATGGAGAAAACAAGATAAAGTTAAATGATAGATAAATTTACAGTATATCTACAAATCCTGCCCTACAGAAAAAAAAACTAGAAGGAAAACTTCAATCCAAGGAGGCTAACTTTATCTGAAAACATAGGAAATAAGTAATCTCAGACTAGTAAAACCAAAAGAAGGGAACACACAGATACACACATTTGGACAGAAACACAACACTACCACGAGCAGCAGCATCACAAAACAATAGGTATCAACAATCATTGGCCATTGATATTTCCCAATATCAAAGGCTTAAATTCCCCAATTTAAAAAAAAAACCACAAACAAACAGAATGGATAAGAAAGTAGTAACCATCCTTCTTTTAAATACAGAAACATAACTCAACATCAAGGATAGATATTATCTCAGTGTAAAATGTTGGGAGAAGATATTCCAAGCAAAGAGATCTAAGAAGCAAGCTGGTGTGGCCATTTTAATATTTAACAAAGTGGATTTCAAGCCAATTGAATCAAAAGAGATAATGAAAGAAACCTTTTAATTATCCAAGGAAATATTTCAGTTCATAATATCTATGCCCCAAATACAAGGGCATCAACTTTTGTAAAAGGAACACTTCTACTACTTCAATCACATTGTGACCCAAGCAAATAGAATGTGGGAAACTTCAATATCCCAATCTCACAAATGAACCATTCTAACCCTAACCCTAACCCTAACCCTAACCCTAACCCTAACCCTAACCCTAGCCCTAACCCTAACCCTAGCCCTAACCCTATCCAAAAAAACTAAACAGAGAAATACTGAAGCTAACATTATAAAAAAATTGATTTATAGATCAATTTACATAACATTTTACCTAAAAACAAAGAATATACCTTCTTTCTTACACTTAATAGAACTTTCTCTGAAACGGACTGTATACTTGGACACAAAATAAGTATAAAAAGATACAGGAAAACTGATATAAATCCCAGCACCATACTGACTGCCACAGATATCAACAACGGCAGAAATCTTACAAACTCATAGAAATCAAACAAGTCTCTACTGAATGAAAATTGGGTCATTCTTACAAATTCATAGAAACCAAACAAGTCTCTACTGAATGAAAAATGGGTCAAGACAGAAATAAAGAAGGAAATGAAAGACTCTAGAATTAAATGAAAATGAATACACAGCATATTCAAACTAATGGGACACAATGAAAACAGTGCTGATAGGAATATTCAGAGCATTTAATGCCTACATAAAAATTGGAGATATCTCATAATAGCAGCTTAACAGCACACCTAAATCTCTAGAACAAAAAGAAGTAAAAATCTCAAGAGAAGCAAATGGAGAGAAATAAAATTTACGCTGAAATCAATAAAATAAAACAAAGAGAACAATGAAAGGAAGAGTTGGTTCTGTGAGAAAGTCAACAAGATAGACACCCAAACTGACCAAAATACAGAGATAGACTATCCAAAATAATAAAATAAGATTTAAAGTGGTGTGTGCCAGCAGACAACAAGGAAATTCAGCTAATCACAAGGACATACTTTAAAAACCTGTGCTCCATCATTTTGGAAAACTTAAAATGGGATGGAACTAGAAAAAAAAAATCATCCCAAGTGAGGTTACCTAGAAAGACAAATATGGTAAGTATCACTTACAAGTGTATATTAGCAGCAAGGTAAGTGAAAACCAAACTTGACCCATGGAGGTTTGGTAAAGAAAATAGCTCTTTCGAGTAATATTTGGATATCCTGGGGAAGGGGAAACAGAATAGGTTTTATGGATGGATTCAGGGGTAGATGGAGATGGGAATAAGAGGGGGAAGCATCAGGTGGATGGAGATGGGATCGATGGCGAGTGCGGTGAGAGACAGGTGGAATTGGTGGGCATTTGTGGGACTGTGTGGAAACCTAGTGCAGGGAAAACTTGGAATCTATGAGGATGATCTTAGTGAGGACTCCAAGTAAGGAGGGGAAACTGAGTCTGAATGGGCCATTTCTTGTAGCCAAGCAAGGCTTCCAATGTCAAGACTGGGTTGTATTTGGTTGAGTTGTTGGCAATTGATCCCTTGCAGATCTCAGAACAACCCTGACTGATGCTAACTGACAAGAGTCCAAATTGCTGAGGACAACATCCACACAGCTCATTGAATATGAAGAGATCAAACAGGTGTCTGTATGGAGCCTTTACCCCTATGTTCCAGTCTCGTTGGTGAGGGAAAGTTCTCTGCAGGCTATGGAAAAAGAACATGAACACCATCTCAGTCACAAAACATTCGACTTACACTCTGTTCTGCCTGAAAGATGTGCTGGGTCAGTGGTGGGGTAGAACCTATGGGAGTGGCCAACCCATATTTGATTTAAATTGAGGCTCTCACCCATGAGAAGGAGTCCAGGTTCAACAACATTGTCTGGTTGCTGGAGACTGGGTAGTCCAGACACCTAAGAAAGGTGCAAGCACGGGCCTGCAGGGGTCTCTGCCTGGGTCTCTAGGCATATGCTGTGGCTGTTAGCTTGGATTTTTGTGGGACTCCTAACTGTGGGAGCAGGTGTGTCTCTGATTCATTTGCCTGCTCTTGGAACTCTTTTCCTTCTGTTGGGTTGTCTTTTCCAGCTTCAATATGAAGGCTTTTTGCCTTGTCTTATTGAACTCAGTTTTGTTGTGTTTGGTTGTCTATTCAAGGCCTGCTCCTTCCTGAAGGGAGACAGTAGGACAATGGATCAAGTGGAGAGGGTAGGTCAGGGGTATGGATCTTGGAGAAGTAAAGAGGGGTAAGCTATAGTTAGGATCTACTATATGAGAGAAGAATATTTTCAACAATAAAAGAAAGATATTTTAGACAAGTTGAAATATATATGCTGTGATATGTATATATGTTATAGCAGCAATATCATGCCTTCAAGACTATGGACACTTTTGGGGGGTGACATTGTGAAATAGTTTGGGTACATATTATGGAGCAGACAACCAAAATATATTTGTGGTTGTCTCAGAAGTTAAATGACTTTAGATCATTGTATTCAAAGTACTAAAGGTTTTAGTGGAATGCTGAACAGATGAACAATGTGGTAAAAATAATAATATGGGCCATCTCAGTATGCTTATTTTATCTCCACATGTAATTTGTTTAAGAGAGGTTTTGAGTTAGGTGACACTTAAATTTACATCATCTGATGGGAATCACTGATGGAATTATTATTAGCTAAATGCCAAGAGGTTTAATGCTGTAGAGACTGTCTTAGAAAGATGACCTGCCTGTCAAATATCCTGTTGTCATGTGATACAGGAAAGAAGAGCAATTGTGGACAGTATTAAATTCCATGTTGATCATGTCCTGTGAACAAATGACTGGGAAGTACCCGTGACCCTCTGTTATGTGATCCGCCATTTTTTCCTTTTGATCAATTCTTGAAATTCATCTGGTCACCAAATTTCCCTGTTTGTCTGAGTTGGGCTTTATATGGCAGAAAATGCTTGATGTAGCTGTCTAGAGGAAATAAATCCAGTATGGTAAGGGAACAAACACTCTCAAGACTAACAAGAGCCATTTCTTTATGTTTCTTCTTTCTTTGTGGCTGTTGTATTGATTATACATGACCTGAACCAACTCTTTTGTTTTCATCTTTTCATCTCTGAACCAGGGAGAGCAGTAACATTGGTGTTTGATAAAATGTTGGAAAACATTGACTCTTTCTGATTACGGAGGATTGTTAGAAATCACTGACTAAAACTGTAGAGCTTCTCATTGCTATTTTAATTTAAGCAACATTCTGCCATACGTTGTATTTTAATTACTAGCTAGGTTTCTAAATGCAGACTGTAATTTGATAAAATATCTGTAATGTAGGCAAGCTACTATAGCTAAATACCCTTGCCATTTGTTTATACATATTGTATGTATACATGGGTTCCATATGCACAATATGGTGAATCACAATAGGTCTAGCCTTCTGAGGGGGATGCTTTTTCAGAATGGTGTTTGTCATAGTAAGAAAGATCTCAACAATGGTTTTGAGGAAAATCAAAATGTGCATCTTGTCTTCACCCTCCATCCTAATCACCTGCATCCTCATGATGCTGCAATGTTAGAGCTATACTAGATGTGTTGTTTCACAGGTTGTAAATTCTCATCAGGATGGAAAAATACCCATTTGTGGGACCGTGAGTCATGAAGAGCAGAAGGGCAATAGTGAAGACATGAAATGAGTCAGTGAACTGGATTACAGAATAAGTGTCATATCTAGCAAGAAGTAGTTAGCCTGTTGGTTCATATAAAGTGAGAAGCCGCAGATAGGTTTTAAGGTCAGTATGATATAAATTAACTTTTGTTTTTAGAAGCATTGTAGGATACCGTATGGAAACCGCTTATAGAAGTGTTTAGGAAAGCATAAATACCAGTCATGAAGCTCTCCAGGCAGCCTTGTTGAGTACAAAGATGTGCATTTCTTCAGCCTTCCTTCTACCATAGTTACCAATGGGTGTGATATTGAAATGGCTCTGGGTTATTTTAACATGTTGACAAGCCGCAGTTGAGGCGAGCATATGCTCTTTAAAGTAATATCTAAAAATGCATCTTCCAAATGTTCCATTACGTAAATGAGAGAGATCGTTGATAATTTTTATATTTGTTGCAGAATCAAAGACATACAGGTTAAAAACAAAGATGGGCAACCAATTGATAAAAATAAACAATAAGATGATTAGACAATATCTCAATACCGAGAAGTGAATAGTTTAATGCTTGTATTTTCAAAGTTCATTCATTAATTAGGCAGAAGAGACAAATTTTTCATGGAAGTAAATAGATAGTTCATGAACAATTTGATTATCTAAGCAATGAAATGAAGTGGGCCTATCTGACTAAATTAGGAAACTGTAAATTTCTTACTATAGTGGGATAAAATATAAAAATTGTAGCATTCTCAAAGAGAACATTGACGTTAGACTACTCAGCGAGACTTGATGGTTTGAAAAATATTTAGGATAACTAATTAAACTGTTCCAAAAGAAATATTATACCTTAGCTACAAATGAAACTAGAAGTCAACCTTACTGAACTTGACAGAAGTATCACACTTCTACATGGCTGCAAAGCTAAACTAGAAAGCTGAAAAGAACAATTTAAGTCACAAGTTACAGCCCTCAACCAGCTGGAGGAAGAGTGAATTCTCATTGTCTTTACCCAAGACTCTTCACAAAGCTGCTGTCCTATGAAGGGTGATCGAAGGGCGTTTGGCCCAAGTGTAAAGGAAATATAGAAGTGTATGAATATGTCAGTGAATGATACAGATCAGTAATGGAATGCTTGCCCCTCAGCCTGAAATCAAGATCCCTGATTCAATTTCTAGCACTAAAAGATTTTTCAATTATGTAATTTTCTTGCTTACTTTATGTGTATGCATATGTGAGTATGTGTGTTTGTCTATGTTACATATGCATATATACTTGAAATTTAATGGGTTTATGGTTTTTATGCACTTCATTTAAGTCTGTCCCCTCAAGCATACAAAACTCAGATACCTCAAAACTTGGATCTCCCTTTTGAACCAGAGCTGTGGTTGTGTAGGTGGAGGGAAGAGGAGAAGGGAATGATAGACTTTTGAGGGAGAGGGTGTGATTATTCTTGAGAGGCTAGCGCAATTTCCTGGGGATGGATGAATTCTAGCTAAGAGAAAAACAAATCCTCCAAAGTCACACAGCTCCGTCTAACTGGTTTGTTAGGTTACCTCTGCTCAGTGGTCACATGCAAGACTCTAGCTTCCTTAGGGTTGTTTTAAGGATTGAGTCAGAATAAGACCTACAGGGTAGGACACTTCCAATAATACCGTTGAATGTTAGGCATTATTGGAAGTGTTGCTATTATAAAATAATAAGGTTTATTCCTTTCATGTATAGGATTGAAAATTAGGAAAACATTCTCTATTTGCCAGTCTCTCTACTGGACTCAGCCCACATTTTTTTGTTTATTTCCAAGTTTTCAAGAAATAAGGGACTCTCCTCAGTATATCTTCCTGTTCCTTGTCACTAGGTCAGCACATATAAAGGGTGGCTTCTCAAAGACAGTTGAGCCCTTTGGCTGATTAGCTTAGGGGACAGATCAGTACCAAAGCTGTTTGATGACCTTACATCTATGGCAGAGCAGACACTCCACAAGAAGTGGTTGGAACCCTCACTTTCAAGTGTGGAGGATGAAGAGGTCTAATGACACAAAATGACTAAAAACTTCTAGGACCTCAGGATGCTTCTCAGATAATCTACTATAGTTTGGTCTCATCATTTTAAGTAGATATAAGGGGTGGAGTATTTGGGACCTGTCTATTGTAGGGGTGTTATTGGAGCAATGTGTTTTGAAATTTGTTTCAGTGTCCGATAACTCTCCTAAGTTCTTTTTAGATTCTTAGTTATACCTGTAAAACTCAGTTGTTTAAGTGAGAATAGTCACATGAATCTCTTTACAAGGAAAGTCTCATAAATGTCTTTCATTTCAAGGTGCTGTTTTCAAGTGGTTTCTGGTGCATCTTTTAAGATCCTAGCACTCACTCACATCTAATTCTGTGAGAAGAGCATGGAAGGTTTTCAGATCTATAGGCTCAAGTTTCTATCATACACAATTGTTTTGCAAAAGAAAACTGGAGAGCTAAAAATGGGTTTCTGTAGAAACATTCCACTGCATCTTTATATCTAAGACGACTGCCTCTAGTCTCTTAGGGCAGTGCACCTTCAACCCTTAATCTGGTAGGCTCCTAGAACTTGTGGTTTGCCAAACTTATCTTTGCTTGTTCTTTTGTTTGTTGGGGATTCTGTTGCTGGGTCTCTCAATGATGCTAGCACCTGATACAGACTTCAGTTCTATTTCCTATTTTGTCCTTTGGTTGCTTGCTCTCCACTTCCTCTTTAAGTATTACGACATCTTTAATATCATGCAAGACATTTTATTTTCTTGAGTAGAGCACATTTTTCCAAGGAGAGCCTCAGCTTACCTCTTCTATCTAAGTAAATCCAAACCACTAAGACTACTTCTGTGGGTCTCCCAATACGCAACTTGAGACTGTCTGAGATGAGCCACTGGAAGCCGCCAGAGGAAGACCAGAAGAGCTACGGACCATAGTTACAGCAACTCCTTTTTTTAAAAAAGTACTTTTTGTTTTTGTTTGTTTCTATAAAGACGACCTTATTTTTCAAGTATCTCTTCTCTGTACAAATTTGTTTAAATTGAATGATACAATAAAGGAGCTGTGCTTCTATAAGTAGCATTAAAAATCAAGTATTTCTTGTCCAAATTTATAGTAAACAAACAAGTCTTTGTTTCTTTCATTGAGTCTTTCTACTTGGACTATTTGGAGTGAATTATTTTTGTGTTACTTACTATAAAAATCCAAAAGAATTCAACGAAATAATTAAATGCCAAATACCTCCCAATGACTTTGTATTGGTGTCTTTTTTTCTTGAATTTGTAATACATAACTCTTGCTGTGAATTGTTCTGAATCATCACTGAGATAATTACAGGTATTTATGAGTATGTGTGTGCATGCATGCATGCGTGCTCACATGCATGCTTGTGTGTATATATGCATCTGGAATCTGGATACTGATACGGTGTAATCTTTTCCAATTGTTCACCACCTTATTTATTTTTAAAGAGATTTTATTTTTATGTGTATCTGTGTGAGTATATGCCAAATGTGTGTGAGTACTCACAGAAGTCAGAAGAGGGTTTCTGAGTCCAGAAGAAGGCTGTGGAGTCCCTGGAATTAGAGTTACAGGCAGTGATGTGCTTCCTTCTGTGGATGCTGCCAACTGAACTCTGATCCTCTGGAGCATGGAGTGCTCTAATTGATGAACCATTTTCCTGCCCTGTCCACAGTGCTGTTTTAGCTGGACTCTCACACTGAAGCTGGATCTCTCTGATTGGATGACAAGCTTGGCTGGGCTTTGAGTGGAAGAGGTGTCTCTCTCTCTCTAGTGCTGAGATTGCAGGCTTGCATAGGCACGCCCCGCTTTAACCCAAATGCTGAGCCTCTGAACTCAGATCCTCCTGCTTGAGTGTCAAGGTTTTACAGATTGAGGTATCTGTTCTTTTCTTAGTATATTATGCATCCTCTCTAGGGCTACCTGTCATCGTCATTCTTCCTCATGGAGACACTGGAGAAGCCAGAGACCAGAGGCCAATGGCAATTTTTTCTTTGCTAGTCTGGATTCAACTATAACTATAGACAAACAGGAAGTGACATTTGGGGATCTTGGACCAGCCTCTCAGGTTCCACTTCACATTGTCCATCAGAAACAGAACATTTCTTGCTAATTTTTTTATCACCTTTCATCTAATAAAGTGCCTAGTGCTGAATTAATATTGTGACCTCATAACCCCTATAAGAGAAAGAAGGCTGGTCCGATTGTAGCATAAGTAATCACTTTCTGTGTTTTTGATATTTGCTAATGTCCTTAGGACCAGATACTCCTCTTTAATTATAGTATTCAGACATCTGAATCTGACCTACTTATTGGCGGACATGCCCAGGCATTCAATGTTTATGACTAGACCCAGAATTATGAAAAGAAACAAACACGTACACAAATGCCTTAGATCACTTCACACCTTTGAATAGCTGTTCAAAGGAGAAGCAGCTAAAGCATTGTACTGCTTTGTCTAAATCATAAGTAAATGGGGCCTTCTTTGCCACATCACCATGGGCTTGACTCAGTTTTAGAGTGACTGCAGCTACACGCCTGGGGAGACTGCTTTTAAACCATTAAGTTTCAACTCCACCTCAACATTTTCCTCATGAGTCACCGTCAAACCTTTGTCCTTACTTGCCAGGATCTGAGAAAATGATCATTTTTGCTCAAGATGCCTTTCCATCCTCCCTAGCAGAGTAACGCCTCCTCATGCACAGGCGGCCTCCGAGGAAGCTTCAAAATGGCAGGTGCTTCTGACATTTCTACGATAGCCCAGTCCTCCAGGTGAAATGGAAACCAGAAGTCTGGAGTCTGTACCTGAAAAGATTTCCCCCAAACATCTGCATCTTTAAAAATCATTAGATTAACAGTTCCTGAATTCTTATACTCACAGTCCCTAGATATACTTGTGGAAAAAAAAACTGACATGACTCTAGAGGACTGCCCATTAGTGGTTACTTACTTTGATCAAATTAAAAAAAAAAAAAAGGAAATCTGCTTTTGCAACAGTTTCATTAAAGCTGGACAGACACATCTAAATTGCAGAAACCAGAATTCTCCTCATTTTGATTTGACAATACAATACAATACAATACAATACAATACAATACAATACAATACAATACAATA
>NW_021604565.1:27036894-27041907 GCF_004785775.1 Grammomys surdaster | reverse complement strand
GTTGGAAGCAAGCAAGTCTGAGCAATGATCTGGGAACAGCACTGTGCCCATTCATGTGCCCACATCTCAACAGCACTCACTGGGGATGTGTCATCCTGAGAGCTTTAATTCTGAGTTTTCCTCTCTTATCAGTAGGTTGGAAAGGTCTTTCTGTGCCTTAAGTGTCTCTGCCTCCTGGGCGTGTTCTCCCGATGATGGCTTTGAACTTCATGGTGTTTCTCTGGGATCATAACTCACTGTGTTTATGAGCTTAATGTAGATCACTCATTTTGAAACAGGACCAATCTTACTTAGACTAAAGAGGAATAGGCAGCTGCTTAAGTGGCGTCACTCGTGTGTTACTGAGAAAACTTGATTATATATATATATACGTATATATAATATACATATATATATGTGTGTGTGTGTGCATATGTATATATGAGGGCCTTCAGTTTCTGAGGACTCAGGTTCGTTTCTGCTAGTGTGTTCCTCACATGCTAGTCCTCCCTCAGATGATCTCGTTTATTTAAGGCAATGAGGTTATTTTTTTATCACATAGTAAGACGTGACCACCACTAAAGAGTTCTTGGAAAGGAGTATGTCATTATATGACTGCAGACAGAACTACAGGGACAAACTGGTCATAGGGCTGGGTGAGAGGAGGTGAGGATTGGGGGGCATGGTCTCATCCTTTATTAAGGTTTTCTAGGGAAGGAACGAGAAAGGAAGAATAAACAAACTGAGCAGGTTTGGGACTGAAAAGTATGAATAATTTGAGCCAACTCTTCGTTATTGGTATGAGCTCTATCTGTTAACTTGCCCTATTCGTTAGGTCAGTGAAGATATTGACTAGGTTAAAGTGGCAGTTGGAAAATGGACTCTAAAAATGGCTGATGTGCATATGGAAGAAGGGCTGAAAGCTATCCTGTGGTACCTCTCGGAACTAACTAGATCTGGGAAAGGCAGCTTATGTCTTATCAGTGAGGATCTAGAAACCAAGTTATCAGAGATGCAGAAAACATGAAAATATGGATCCAGTTAAGATCCAACCTCTTGCTATCAAGCCCCCAAAACAAAATTCATTTATGTTTCATATGTCCCATATACACACAGCTTAGTGGACATTTTATACAACAATCTTAAGAACTTTGTACATGAAACAAAACTTTATGGAATGGATCATATTTTTTATTTGTAGCTTCATGATAACAATAAAATAAATTCACATCTTGAAGCATTTCAAATTTTGGAGTTCCAGGTTACGGATGCTCCACTTGCAACAAGAGTCCCTGTCTTCTCTTAAAACACTTTAATGTTCAAGGCATGAGTCTTAAGGTATGAAAGCATGGATATTAATTTATTTGTTTATTTTTTTCTTGTGTGTGAAGAGAGAAAAATCCCTATTCTATTACAAATTTAAAGAGTGGGAGGTAGAAAAAAGGACAATTGCCAGATTTATACAAAAAGTAGTAGGAGGAATTGGTGTTGAAACAGCTGATTTATAGGTTTGAGGATGTAATGTGTTTTATTTCTTCAAAGCTTACTCAGTGCCAGGTTGTGCTAGATGTCTTTTTAAAAATGATTTATTTTTTATCATCACAGGCATCTTAAAAGGTAGGTATCATTATAAGTGTTTTTAAAATTATTTACTTAACACAGTAACTCTATGAAATAGAATCCTTTGTATCATAGATAAAGCTTATGACAATATTATAGATGAGGTTTATGAGGGGAATTTATGGGATGACGATTTTTATTTGGTTTGCAATTGTGTGCATTCCATAAAATCAAGAAGGAAGGGTAATTCTAGAGCCTTGTAGTTTAGCTTTCATGTCAGCTCTCACCACTCTGTTAGTAGCTATGTGACTTTGATTAGATTGCTTTGTCTCTGAAATGTGGCTTTCCTCATATGAATGATGGGAAAGCCTTCTTTGGAGGCTAATGTAGTCATCATTAATTTCAGTTAGACTGTAAGTAGAAATGAACATAACACAATATCTGGAACATAGAAAATGTTCTAAAGAGTAGCTGTGATTGTAATTCTGAATTTTGTTCTTCCTGAGACCACGAAGAGGAGTTCTTGGTTTCAACAACTGTTCTTACTTTAGGGGAATAAGATATCCTTGTTTAGAACAAAAAGTGAGTATTTGGAAATTTGGAGAAAGAGACGAATGGGGGAGGGTCCTTGGGGGTAGTTAGTAGAGAAGTAAGGGATGGATATGATCAAGACATATTGTATACTTGCATGATGTTTTTAAAGAATAAATAAAAACATCATACAGAGCTCTCAAATAACTATTAAGTATAGTTTTCTAAAGAAAAATTATGTTTAAGAATATAAGATAATAGCAACAATTTCTATATATAAAACAACTTTTCAAATACTTTCTATGCAGACTATCACTGAATTTCTGTTAAAATAAAGGAAGAAATTTATGATACATAAAAATGGATGTAAAATATCATGCATCTCCCAAATTTTCAACTACAGTGAGCAAAAAAGGATCCTTTTCTGTGTTCTTTGAACATTTATGGAGTGTTTTTCTGTCTCTTTCCATTGTTCTAATCTCTTGTCATTATTCAGGTCATACAGAATTTCTCTTAATAATCAGGTTCCTAAGTGTTTGTTCAAACGTGTTTAACAGGAACTCAAGTGGTGTGGCTGCTGCTTTTCCTTTGGAGCCAGCTACATGGCTCCTTAGCTCATTTGGTCAGCAAGGATTAGCTGACAGTGTGCCTTCATTTCTTCTTTCCTAGTGCAGTCCTATTATTCTTGGTGAATACCTTTTCCATGATCCAGAGCAATCCGCTCCTGCCCTTTATGTTCCTACCCTTCAGGTGTTAGCAGAATGTTATCATGACCCCTCCCCATATTAATTGTCACTTAGGTTCACATATTTCATTCTTCTCATCTTTCCCCATAAGTCTGTCCCCTCAGGCCTATAGTCATTGTGTTACACTTCTTTGAGCCCTTTCCAGTTTGTCTGCATCTTTCTGGAAAGAAGCCGCCCAGAAATGACTGCACTGCTAGGAATATATTTTTCACAGAGCTTCCTTGAGGCAGAGAGATGCTGGCTTAGAGAAATAATATTGTGTCAAGTCAACCTCAACATGAGATGGTGCCTTTGAAGTATTGCACTCTCTAATTGCCTATGTTCACAACTAACCGCCTTGATGAGATTGCCCGAAAGAAGAGATCACAAACAATTTACCTGTTTGGCATGAATAAGTGTCTTTAACTTTGGTTGTACATCACATTGGATCATGTGGCATGCTCATTGCTGTTAGCGCCGTGTTCTGATCCCCAAGCATTCTAAGAAATTTGATGTGGAATATGACCTGGACATCGTAATGATTTAAAGACCTCCAGACAGTTTTAATGTACAGTACAATTAGGAACCACTCCTTACTTAGTGCTTCTCTTCCTCTTTTTCCTCTTCCTCCTCCTCTTCCTCCTCTTTTCTTTTCCTCTTCTTCCTTTCCCTCCTCTTTCTCTTCTCCTTCCTCCACCTTCTTGTCTTCTTTCCTCCTTATTTCTCTCCTTTTCCTTCTTTCCTCCTTATTTCTCTCCTTCTTTTCCTTCTTCCTCCTCTTTTTTTCCTTCTTCTTCTCCTTCCCCTTCCTCCTCCACCCCCCCCCCCCCCACCCCTCCCCCTCCTCTTCTACTTCCTCTTTTTCACTAATATCTCAAAGCCTTTCTCCTAGGAGACTGGCTCCCAGTTTCCTGCAGCTAACATTTCCATTGCTCTGTGTTGATAATACAAACATTTCTGTGTCACATTTCACCCACTGTCAGAATTTCTAAGAGGAATCTTGTGTGACTGGCCTTTTGTTTCTGCTTTTCTGTCTCTGCTCTCATAGCTCAGCCTTTCTTCTCCTCTTCTGTGTCAGAATTGCCCTTCTACCTCATTTATGCATTTCCTCAGCACTTGTCATGAAGACCTGCTTTATTTAAATGACTCCAAGAGTTTGCAATTTTTTTCTAGGAAATTTGATTTCCAGAGCAGCATGAATATCCATATGAAACTAAGGATATTTGATAAAATTTCAAGATGCAGGCTTGCATATTTATGTCTACTATGTCACTTCAGTGTTTGTCCTTTAAAGTTAATAGACTTCACTTGCAGAACCGTTTTAATTACAAAACACTGAACATAAAGTACAGAGACTCCTCTTAGAATTTGTATTCTGTATGTGCAATTTGAGATTGCAAGAGCATGATGCTCAAGAAGTGTCCTATAGGTTGCTATCTGCTGTTTTAAATTGCAGAAAGAGTTAAAGGTGTATTGCCAGAAAACATGCCAAATTAGTGTACTGATTATTTCAGACTGAAATCAACTGAAGAGCTGTAACCTCAGAAAAAGCCACTTGCTCTGTGATTTCCTGTATGTTGTGGACCATAATGATTTTTTTTCCAAGAGGATGTCATTCCCAAGACTAGAAATTAGCATCCACCCCAAGATCCTGGTAACAAGGACCACATTTTGCCCCAGTAAACAGACTCTGGGAAGTTAACCTGAAGGATCTTTCAGTTTTCCAGATCTGTCAGTAACAAGCTAGAATTTATGACTTGTGACTAGCTATTCATTTGTCCTGCAATTCTCTCACAACTTTAAGTGCCCTGCGGTGCTGGTATAGCTTGTTTGATGCTTTCACATAGTTATTGTTCTTTGTTCAAAAGGTACAATGTGATTTTGCTTTAATCTTTTCTGAGGCTCATAGTCTGATACAGAGATTCTCAGGTCTATGCAAAAGTAAGAATACTTTCATGCCTTTCTCCTAGCAGTCAGCTGAAGAGGCTTTATAAGAACCACGGGGTATAGAGGAATCTCCGCTCCTCTCTAATAGTGAGTGTAAGGTTCTCAAGAATATGAAACCTCACTCTCTTAGAATTGTAATTATAGCAACAACAACAATAATAAAACAACAGCAAATGTTCTAGCCTGCTGTGTTTTGGAGTTCATTCTCTTTTAATGGATCTTTCAATTTATGTATTTATGAATTTATGTATTTATGAATTTATGTATTTAT
>NW_021604565.1:27019245-27036884 GCF_004785775.1 Grammomys surdaster | reverse complement strand
AATTTATGTATTTATGAATTTATGTATTTATGAATTTATGTATTTATGTATTTATTTATTATATTTTTAACATAATCAAAAGGAATACCGACAAAACACAACTTGTACGAGACTACACCAACCCAGCATTCTGATCTCCAGAGGCCTTCCTTCTAGCCAAGATGCTGAAAGCCACATCTTCAGAACACAGAACAGGGAGAGCAGCACTGAAAAGGCAGCATGTCAGCACAAGCTGTTGACCCTTGGGAACAATGCATTTTTCTTGGTAACAGTGTAGAAACTCTTCACTTGAGACTTGCACAAGACTGAAAGGCCCACAGGTAACTCTAATTCATTATTTCTTTATCTCCTCCATCCTGCCTTTTTCTGAACACTGACAGCTTGCAAAAATCAAAGACAACAGTGTACTTATCAAGTTTCTAAGCCAGTCATGGTATATGTCTGAGGTCAGGGGAAGCATTGGGTCTTCATTAATCATAGTAATGAGCAGAAAAGAAAGAGGCAAAACCATAGAGATTCTTTCTCTCACAGCACCTTATGATAAATATTTCTCAGAGTTAGAGGTCCAAGTCACCAGTAGTCCAATTACAGCCATTTCATAAAGGAGGAATAACAAAGGAGGAGAGAATGGTATCTTTATTAAAACTCAGGGCACTGTATTTAGTAACTTTTCTCTGGCTGAAGTATGTTTCCTTAACATTTCCACTAGTCTGCCAGGTAGTTATCTACATCCTTTTATCAAACCAGAAAAGAAACTGGAAACACCAGCTATCTCTAGACTTACCATAATTGTAAAATGCCATTATCCTCAGGATAGAAAGTTCAGCATAACAACCGTTTCCAAGATACTTGCAAAGAAAAATATGATAGCAACTTCTCAGAAGGGTTTTTAACTGATAGAAAATGTATTGATGATCAGAAAGAAGCTGTCCTGAAAGATATTTTGATCTCGAGGCAAGGACGTGGAGTCCAATGGAAACTCTGCCACCATTAATTGACTGTGGTAGTGAGCTGTGACAATGTGGAGAATTATCTGATAGAACTTCCCTGTGTTTATCTGGGAAGTTATCACTGTCTATAAAAATAATAAGGGGTATTCGTTCTGTGTACTAACCCAGTGTAGACAAAAGGATTTTGTTTCCATGCCTCTCCCAAGGATGATACAGAGGCTCTGCATGGAATAGAACGTGTCTTTGACTGGCTCCAAACCCACTGCACTAAGATACTGTTGTTGTGGCTACAGTTTAAACATGACTTTTAACTAATTCTAAAATATATCATCAATCATCTGTTTGCCAAGCATAGGATGGGAAGCATCAGGAGGTATGGAGCGCTATATGTTCTGTTTTTGCTTCATGGAATGCAAAGAAGCTGAATATAATTAAGAACTGCTGAGGTTCAGTTGATGAATTGCTCTATGCTATCAAGTTAGCTTTAAATAACTGCAGGAGAAAAGGTTCCACATTTTTGCCTTAATATTTTAGCTCTTGAGCTAGAAAAATCAAACAAAAATAATGTAGATATGATCAATTTCATGACGTGGAAATGAAATAGGATTAAGATTACATCAGTGTTGATAGTAAGGCTGCTTACTCATTGTAGTTTGCATACATACACCAAAAATTAGTTCTGCTATTACACTTCTCCCCTTCTTAGTCAATCTCATCCATGAAATTTTTCAAAATATCTGACTTTTAAAAGTTTTAGGTAGTTTTAATAGGAAATATCTAGTTCAATTGGATCTGCCCTCTATCCTACTAAGTTCCAACTTTTCATGAAATTTGTCTGAACAATAATCAGTTTGGTGTGCATCTGATATAAGCTTTACCAAAAACATGAAGAGTGCAGTAAAATTACAGGTCATTTATTCCCAGGTCAGACACAGATCATCGTGAATAATTCCAATATATATCTATATGGAGCTGCAAATTTACTTATATTACTATGACTGATTAGAACAGTTCTAGAATTTCAGCTTCAGAATTTTTGGTAAGACCAACCTATATTTTTTGATTTGGCAAATCTTCATAATTTGAAGATGGATTTTGATTTTTATTAGAGGGAATAACTTGATAATGCTGTCATAGATTTGGATACCTTTTAAAACAGTGGTCAAAAACTAAATTGCAACTCAAATCATCGAATGAATTTTCAAAATTCTGTGGTTCACAAACAGGTTCTAATAGTAACATGGAGGGAAAAAGCTTATTGATATTTAAGCATATGTCAAAGGCACTTACTCTGAACCAGTGACATAGTTTTGTCATAGAGTTTGTGAAACCAAGTTTCATCTTGGTTGTCAGTTTAACTGGACCTGGATTCAACAAAGAGACAAATCTCTGGGGACACTTGTGAGAGATTTTCTTGATTTCATTAATTGAAGTGCCTATCTTGCTATGTTTTGATAAGCAGCTGGATAACAGAAGCTTATTTAGGGGAGGGTGTTTCTTGCATCATGGTTCAAGGTAACGTCTATCACGGTGGAGAACTTGAGGTGGCAGGAATTTGAAGCACCTGGTTATACCATGTACTGGCTGGTTTTGTGTGTTGACTTGACACAAGCTAGAGTTGTCAGAGAGGGAGTAATTTCCTTTGAGAAAATGCCTTTGTGGGGTCTATCAATGAATGATCTATGCAGGAGGGCCCAGCCCATGGTGGTGCCATCTCTGGGCTGGTCATCCTGGGTTCTATATATAAGACAGCAGACTGAGCAAGCCTTGGGAAACAAGCCAGTAAGCAGCACCCCTCCATAGCCTCTGCATCAGCTCCTGCCTCCAAGTTCCACATCTGTTTGAGTTCCTGTCCTGACTTCCACCAATGATAGGCTGTGATCTGGAAGTGTAAACTAAATAAACCCTTTCCTCCTCATCTTACCTTTGGGTCATGGTATTTTCACCACAGCAGTAGAAACCCTAACACATGCATCCACAACCAAAAAGTAGAGAAAAGTCATTTAGGCACGCTTTCTTCTTCATCTAGATTACATTGTGATGTGACTAGTGCTTCAAGCTCCTGTGTCTTGACTTCCCTACCATGATAGAGTAGGCCTTCACTCTGTACCAAAACATAACACACCTCCTTCCTTAATTTTCATCTGTCAGGTTTGCTTTTTTTGGGGGGGGGGGCATGACAGAACTGGCAAAGTTAGTAACACAGAGTATAAGAACTTATCAGTATAGTAGTTCTGAAAAGATTGCCCGTGTAACCATAAGCAACTTTCTAATTCAAAAGTTCATGCTTTTCATCTTCACATAGTGTTGAAGACATGGGTCTCAGTGGTACGGCACATGCCTACCATATTAGGTTCATTCCTCAATATGTTGAAAAATATGATGAAAATAACCCATTCCTCAGAATTACAATAAAAATAGAGACATGGGATAAAATGCTCTATAAGATAAAATTTAAGTTGGTCTAATTAATAAGCGGTTATGTTTCTGGACTGCTTGATTTGAAGAGTAATTCCACTTACATGAAAACATTGCATATTTTCTCATGAAGGAATTGATATTTTGATAGTCACTATTTAGTTACTTGTTAATTGTATTTATTGAAACAAGTGCTAATTATTCTTTATGATATAGTTCCAGAATGCTCCATTTAGCACATCAGGCTCTCTTAGAAAAGTAACGAACTGTATTTTTAGATGCAGAATCTTCATTCTTTAGTATTTGCTTGCTTTTAAGTAATTCTCAATCACTGACCTTCAATTCTCAAACTTTCAGGAAACCTACCTTTAAGGGAATTGGTAAGCTATTTGAATGCTAAATATGAGAATGAGAAAATTAACCATGTATATATTAGTATCTATTATGTAAGTATCAAAAATAATTCTTAAGAAAAATTTGATGACTTTAATATCATCATTCTTTAAAGTCTTCCTTGTGTGATAATAGGTGAGTTTGGTCATATGCAATTATATTCATACACATATTGTTTTAACAGCCCAGGTTCTGCTTTTTCACCATTAACTTGTCAGTGGGAAGCAACCAGCATAAGCTGATTCAATGTAGATCTTTGTTTTTCTTTCTTTTCTCTAACATATAGAAATAGTCAAATCCTATGATTCTGGGGAGAGGCCATTTTCCCAAGCGAAAACCTTAGGCATTCTAAATCCATCCGAACCCAACTCATGATCTTAAAACAATAGATAATGCTAAATATAATAGTGAAACTTCAGTAGCTTTTCCTAGGTCTTCTTGATTTCATCACAACGTTATGTCTGCTTAGTCATAGGCTTTTGGATATGCAGTCATGAGGTGGGGTCAATTTTTCAGCTCTCATTAATGATGTTCCCCTCACCAAATGCTTCAATAACCATGACAATGAGCCCTTTAATTAAGACAATGACAAAAGCCAGGGGATGTGTCAGAAAAAGAGATAAAGACCACCCATGAGAATAATGGCATATGGATAACAACACAGTTTAAAAACAGGTGCACACTCTCAACCTGAAGATGAAGGCTTCATTAAACCTTTCAGCTGTAAGGTATTTTATTCTCTACAACTTATTTTCCTAATCATCCAACATCGTGATTTTAATTTCCAAGAAAGAAACAGACTATTCTATTTCAAATCTACACAGACTGAATTCAAAGGGGATTGGGCGAGGGGGGGGAGGCAGAACTGGGAAAGGGGATAACATTTGAAATGTAAATAAAAATTATCCAAGAAAAGAAAAGAAAAAATTATCACTTATTTTAAAGGAAAGAAACAGTCATTTTCACCAGACATGATTTTTTTGTTGTTGTTGTTGCTTTTTGTTTTTTAATCTAAAACTAGGAAGAAGTCAGTGGAATGTATTGTGTTAGTTTAAGAAATTACTTCAGAAAGAAGAAAGCCAATCAAGAAACAACCATCATTATCAAATGTTCAGTCTCAAACGTCTAAAATTCAGTTTTACTTCTTTGTTAGATAGAGATTGGCTATATATTTTCTGTGTCCTCTAATATAGAGGAGTCAAACTGTCTTTCATGTCTATGGAATCCTTTCCTTGTAATTAACCAACCTCAGTTTGAAAATATTTGGAAAACGTTGCAATGTTGTGTATGTACTGAACATGAACAATATTTTTCCTAAACAATACAGCATAATAATAATTTATATAGTATTGGATAGTAGAGTCTAGAAAATAATTATGTAGAAGATTAATTATATGTGTAATATATATGCAGATAAAATTTTGTTTTATATTAAAAACTTAATTACCCTGACTTTGGTACTTTTGGGTATTCTAGAACCAATATCTCATGACTATAATGAGATGAGCATATTATGCTGTCTTTTGTCTGATTCTCGAATATAATCTTGTCCAAATAGGCACATAAAATACAATGATTCTTAGGTTATGCTCATCTATGTGTTAAGACTTAACCATCAATATATTAAAAGTAAGAGACTCAGTGTTTGGCCCTAATTGAGGGATATATATTATCCCCTACACCTAGTCTCAGAGAACATCTCAGAAGACGAGGTAGAAAGGATATTCTGCCAGAGGATGGGGTGCATGCTGTGAAAGGCTATCTTGTGGACAAGCCCTAGCTATTGTAATCATAAATTCTTATCAACTGTGGTTATTTATACAAGACCTAGAAAAAAAAAGCCAGCCAAAATGCCAGCATAGATTGGGCAGATGATTCCCAGGCCACACCCATTACTGAGGAGCTGTTGGCAGTCGGTACTGTCCAGGGGAGGAAGAACAATTCTTTTTTGATAGACTGACCACTGATAGGTTTCCAATGTTCCCATTCATGGCTCTACACCCATAAACAACTAGGCAGCACTAACTGAACTAAATGCCCTGTAAATAAAAGTGAGCAGACGATAGGGGGACATCAGAAGTATGATATGGAGAAGAGTTTGAGAATAAACTCTTTTGGAATAAAGGGGTTACGTATAATTATTTCTCATTGTGTTTCCATATGATAGCCTTAAAATAAAGAAAAAAATATATTTTCAATAATGATTTGACCAGGCACCAGCAAAAGTTTCTGTCTCAGAACACAATCCAACACTTCTTCCAACAGTGATGTCTGTAAACTCTGCAATAAAGATTTTCTTTAAGCCCACATCTACATTTTAATTAAGAACCATCTTGGTATCAGCAGCAAACAGACATTGTTTTGAAAAGTACACAGTTTGTATCTCGTGCCATGCTAAATTCTTCATTTACCTTCTCTTATAAATCTTCATTATGCACCAGGATTTCACCGTTATTCATTTAGAATAGAAACTGGGTACCCCAGAGCTTCCGGTTTGGGACCGAGCCTAGAGCAGGTCGCAGGCAGCAGCTCCAAACCGCAGAAAACCAAGAAAAACAGGGACTCCCAGGAGCTTGAACTCACGCAGCATCCCAGGTAAGGAAAAAGCAGCACTCACCCCAAACAGGGAGCAACAGGGACCCACTGGGACCCAGGAATTCGCTCCTGGCCTGGAGCGGGCTCCATCCGGTCGGGGCCCGAGCACTCGCGGATCCCGGGAGGCAGCTCTGCACCCAATCTCGCAGACTCCAGAGGAAGCGGGGCTCGCAGGACCTCTGTGCCAAGCAGGGTCTTGGGCTAGGAGGTGGCAGTGCTTGCCCCCGAACAGGGAGTGGCTAGGACCCACTGGGACCCAGGAGTTCACTCCAGGGTCCGGAGCGTGGGTTCCTTCCGGTCTGTGCCAGAGCAGATCCCGGGAGTCAGCTCTGCACCCAATCTCACAGAACCTAGAGGGAGCTGGGCTCTCCGTGGCTCAAGCTAGCTCAAGCAGTTTCTTAGGCTAGGAGGTGGCAGTGCTCGCCCCCAATCAGGGAGCAACTGGGACCCACTGGGACCCACTGGGACTCATTGGGATCCAGGAATCCGCTCCTGACCCGGAGCCCCGGCCCCTTCCGGTTTCCACCTGAGCACCGAGCACATCTTGGGCCTCATCTCTAACTCAAGCAGCAAAACCCATCCCAAACAGTTCTGACACAACCTAGATAATAGGAAAGACAGGCCCCAGTCAGAGACAGCTCTGATAGCACAAAGGTGATCCAGATGGCGAAAGGCAAGCGCAAGAACACAAGCACCAGCAACCCAAGGTACTTGCCATTATCAGAACCTAGTTCTCCCACATTAGAAAGTCCTGAACTCCCCATATCACCAGGAAAACAAGAACCAGATCTAAAATCATTTCTAATGATGATGCTAGAGGACTACAAGAAGGAAGTAAATAACACTATCAAAAAACTTGAGGAGAACACAGGAAAACAGGATGAAGTCCTTAAAGAAACACAAAAATCCTTTAAAGAATTACAAGAAAACACAAACAAACAGATGAAGGAATTGAACAAAACCATCCAGGACATAAAAATGGAAGTGGAAACAATAAAGAAATCACAAAGGGAGACTATCCTGGAGATAGAAAACCTAAAAAAGAAATCAGGAGTCATAGACACAAGCATCACCAACAGAATACAAGAGATAGAAGAAAGAATCTCAGGTGCAGAAGATACCTTAGAAAATATTGACACAACTATCAAAGAAAATGCAAAATGCAAAAAGTTGCTATCTCAAAATATCCAGGAAATCCAGGACGCAATGAGAAGACCAAACCTAAGGATAATAGGTATAGATGAGAGTGAAGATTCCCAACTTAAAGGGCCAGTAAATATCTTCAACAAAATTATTGAGGAAAACTTCCCTAACCTAAGGAATGAGATGCCCATAATCACACAAGAAGCCTACAGAACGCCAAACAGACTAGATCAAAAAAGAAATACCTCCCGTCACATAATAATCAAGACTCAAAATGTATAAAACAAAGACAGAATTTTAAAAGCAGTAAGGGAAAAAGGCCAAATAACATATAAAGGCAAACCTATCAGAATTACACCTGACTTCTCACCAGATACTATAAAAGCCAGAAGATCCTGGACAAATATCATACAAACCCTAAGAGAACATAAATGCCAGCCCAAGCTACTTTACCCAGCAAAACTCTCAATTACCATAGACGGAGAAACTAAGATATTCCATGACAAAACTGAATTTACACAGTATCTTCCCACAAAACCAGCTTTACAAAGGATAATAGCAGGAAAGCTCCAATACAAGGAGGGCAATCATACCCCAGAAAGAGCAAGAAAATAATCCTTTTCCATCAAACCCAAAAGAAGATAACCACACAAAAGATGTCTCCACTATTAGCAAAAATGACAGGAAGCAAGAACACCCTCTCCTTAATATCTCTTAACATCAATGGACTCAATTCCCCAATAAAAAGGCATAGGCTAACGGACTGGATACGCAAACAGGACCCAGCTTTTTGCTGCTTACAGGAAACCCACCTCAGTGACAAAGACAGACACTACCTTAGAGTAAAAGGTTGGAAAACAATTTTTCAAGCAAATGGCACTAAGAAACAAGCGGGAGTAGCCATTCTAATATCGAATAAACTCAACTTTCAACTTAAAACTATCAAAAAGGAAACTGGGTACCATAATAAAAGTTCTCAGGAGCTGCTCATGTCCAAACTCTCAACTCAAGGACTTGCTGAGAGGGATGTAAGAAAGAGCTCAAAGTGGTCAATGATTTAAGAAAAAGTGTGAAAGATTTGACACCTCCAACCAACCCACTCCACCACTGCCACCCTCACCCCCGCCCCCGGCACATAGTAGGAGAAAATTTCCTTGTCTGGCCTCAGTGGGAAAGGATGCATCTAGTCCTCTTGATGCCCTAGGGAAGAAGGGTGTGTGGGGAGGTGAGGTGGGGTTGTGTGGGTGGGTGAAGGGGTGGTTGGTTGGTAGTGGGTGGGGGAGCATCCTCTCAGAGGCAAAGGTGAGGGGGTCTGGGGTGAAGAACTCTTAGACTGGGGACTGGGAAGGGGATTCACTGCTTGAACATACTTAGCTTCTACTCTTTCTTTCCAACTGATTGATGGCCTGATCCAGTAGCAACTTCTAGGTCAGAAGCAGTTGCATTTGGACCTGTGAGGTCTTTCAGCATGTAGATAGCAGTACTTGCACTTCAGAGCTGAATTATTTGCCTTGTTGACAGAGCAGCAAATGCTATTTTTGCTTTTCCTCTCAAAATCTATGCTTGCCAGGGACCCCCCTGAGCTCTGAAGTACAAATTCTTACCAGACTGAGCACTTGGAAGGGGACCCAGATTCCCACACCTGATTTGTAAATGATTCAATCTGACTTCCTTTCAAACACAAGGCTTTCAGGAAAATAAACTTTATGAATATTCACTTCCCTTTTGTATGTTGAACTTGTATGAACTTCATTTCTAGAGAAAACAAACAGTCATAGGTTGGAGC
The DNA here is from genome assembly GCF_004785775.1 of Grammomys surdaster. Taxonomy (NCBI): domain Eukaryota; kingdom Metazoa; phylum Chordata; class Mammalia; order Rodentia; family Muridae; genus Grammomys; species Grammomys surdaster. The sequence goes on along the minus strand of NW_021604565.1, from coordinate 27,027,599 downwards.
ATTTTGCTAAGTTAGAACAATTCTTGAAGTTTAATATTTAGTTTTGTAGACATCTTGTCCTCCACCATGTCTACCTATTGTCTACCTCATTCTCTCTGACTTTCTTCCTAGAATCAGAGATTTCAAAGGATTCTTTCTACCTTCAGCTTTCCATGCTCATGCTTGATACGAAGACGTGCAGACACGTCAGAAAGTCACCTGTGCAGTGAGCACCGACCACTTTGAACCCTGCATCAGCTCTGCATTGGTAGCTTCTATTCTAGTCCTGCTGTCCTCTTGAGTTCTGATGATCCTTTGTGATCCATGCAGGGATCCTTGGCCGAAGATGGACTGAGAAGCACTTTGTACTGTATGAGCTATTCTTTCTCTATTTTTCAATTTGGTTTACTCTATACCTGATTTCTTTTTACTCCTTCTAACCTTGAGACTTGATGAGAATGAGAACATGGCGAACAGAATGGATAAGTTCAGGAGAATCTGGAGTTGTGTGGCAGGTATGTGGAAAGTCTACCCTGATGGTAGGAGGTGTGGTCATGGACTTGTGAGTTGTCTGTATAGCAGGAAGCCTCAGGGCTTAGAAGACATGGGCTTCCTGTTTTCCTGGCTGACAGGATCACACTCTTCTCTCAGTACACTGAGAGCTTTTCTCAAACAGCATTTCTTCAGAAAAGCATCTCTCAGCCATTACATCTAAACTAAGAAATACTCTGCACTCTTTCTGTTCTCAGGTTAATGGGTTTTAAACTCATTTGCCTGGTAACCACTGTTGGAAATACACTGTTGTTTGTGACCTCAAGTGATGGGTAGAGATGACTGCAGCAAGATTCTGGAGACCAGCGTCTCCAGAACAATGCACATGACACATTCCATCTCTTTATAAATGTATCACATTCCATGGTAGTTATGATTATTTTCATTCATTAAAAAAATATGTGGGCACGTCCCTTTATATTGATCTTACCACTAACTGAATGCTATCATAAATTCTGCCTTATTCTGATTTTTATTTTTTATATAACAGATGTGTTCTAGATTTTTGGTTTGCATTGTAAATTTGTTCTACATTCATATTTTGTTTATATAATGTAAGACTATGTCTTTTTCAACAACATGGCAAGGTCTCGTAGGAGTAAAGAAATGTCTCTTTTAATAGGTTCATCACTGTTGTAACTGCAGTGATGAGAAGGCATAATAGGAACTCATAAACTGTTTGCTGAATGAATCAAGTGCTCGTGAAGGAAAACAATTGCTTCCAAACAACTTAGGGAAGTTCTGTGTACTTAATCACCAGGAAGGAGAAGAGCCCCTGTTGCAATGTTAAAAACTGAAATGTTAGACTATGTTGACCACAGGATTTAGACATTTCAAAGACTGCATCAGAGGCTTCCTTTAACATTTGCCTACTAATGTTTCAGGGGATGTCAGTAATATTAAGATTATAGCTTAGAAAATAAAACACATCTGCCAAAGGACAGCAGTAGCAGATGCTGAGCACAGTCTACCATGGGCTTGGGAGGAATCATTGTGTCCTCCAAGACTAAGGCATTAACCCACATGGTGGAAAGATCCAGAGTATTTAGAGAGAGATAGACTTATTTGAATACTAGGAATATTCCAGTCCAAAGATGATGTCTTAAGCAAGGGATGGGAGTGTGTGTGAGGCTTTTGATTCTCTTTTCCTTTCTTTTTCTCTTCTTTCTTCCTTCCTTCTTTCCTTCTTTCCTTCCTTCCTTCCTTCCTTCCTTCCTTTCTTTCTTTCTTTCTTTCTTTCTTCTCATTCTTTCTTTTTTTAAGATAAGGTCTTGCTGTGTATTTTTGGCTGAAATTCAGTATGTAGCCCAGCTTGTCCTCAGATGTGGCATTCTTCCCGCTTCTACCTTCTACAGCTGGGATTACAGTTGTGTGCCATCCCTCCCAGCTGCAGTTATTCTTGACATCTGCTTTGTTTCTTGGAGCCTGTAGCTGCTAGACTTGGAGGTAAAATTATCAACTTCGCTGAGGTGTTTGCAAGACCAGGCAAGACAGCTGAAGGCCAGCATCACTTTTACTCTTTTGTATCCAAGAGATGAGTAGAAAGCACGACCCCAGGAGGCTGGAGGAGAGTCAGTAAGGCAACGTTGAGGCTGCTTTGGCTGCTGCTCTTGCAGCATGGGTGTTCGAGGATGATCAAGTCACAGAATGGGAATTTCGAACCTAAGTCAATATTAGCAGCCACCACCACCACCATCACTACAACTACATCCACAGCCCAGGCAACCATACAATTTGTCTCAGAGGTATGTACATTCTATACTTCTTTATTGAAGGTAGTATCTCACCTTTTATGGGGTGTGATTTTTAATTTTCCCCTAAGTCTTGGACTCTTGTTTTTCTTCTCAGATTTACCCAGATACATAAATTATAGGGCAGAATTGTGTGCTCACTGCCCTTACCCACGTAGTGCCATGAACCACAGGAACAGGTCATGTTTCTGTCACTTTGGCTTCATGGGTCCCCTTGCCTTTCCTTGCTGCCTTGCTGGAGTTGCCTCTCCCTGCTCACTCTCTTATGTAGGCGGGACATTTGGGGGAGCAATTGGTGCAGTATTTTTAAATCAGAAAAATGTTTCAACACTGCTGTTCAACAGTTCCTCAGCTATTAAGATGATTCTTGTAAGTTTGCCAGACTCACAAGCGACTGGCTGTCTTTATTCCCCTTGCCTGCTGGGGAAATGAAAAGCACACAGAGCCAAACTTCAGGTGGCACATTCTTTGAAAGGTGCCACACTTAGTCCTAGAAGTATAGGACACGCGTGCCTTTATGGATGGAATTATCCTTGCAGTGGTGACCCCGAGTGGTATTAGATGTAGCTAGAAAGGGCTTTCGGTGTGGCGCCTTAAACAGACCTGCAGCAATGGAATGGCTCTGAACAGCAGCGAGTCCTGTGAGTCTGTCTCCGCCTGCCTGTGCCAGTCTCCCACGGAAGGTCCCTCAGAATCCTCTGGAAACCAGTGGGAAGCCCGTTTGTCGTCAGCCTCCAGGGTTAAGAGTAGAGGGATCAGTGAACTGAGAACCACAGTAGGGAAGCAGATCTGATATGATTGTGCCATCCTGTAGGGATTAATCTCTGTGATGTCCTCTCTTTTGAAGTAGTTTATAAGATAAAAGGGACGGAAGTGTTTGGGAAAAGTCCACCCCGTCCTGTCAGCTGTAAGTGGTCTTTGCTAAGGTAGAGATCATCCACATCTGTCACTGCTGGCTCGACAGATAATTCTCCTTTTCCCTTCTTACTTTTTAAACCTGGGTTTGAACCCAGAGCTTCGTGTATATTTTGACAAGTTCCCTATCCTTGAGTTATACCTCCAATCCTTTATTTTTTAAAAGTCTTGAAACAGGGTCACTTTCAGTCGCTCAGGCGGTAGAACTCGAGAGAGTTCCATAACGTTTTTTGCTGCTGCTGTTCCCTGGTTGTTAAGGAAGAAAGAATAAGTTTACCTAGGCAGCAGGGCCGCTAAGCTCATTAGTCACAGCAAGAGACAGTCTGTGTTCAAATCGCTGGTGCTTGTCAGCTGTGTATGATGTTGGCATGCAGTCTCCAGGGCCTGGGCTCCTCATGTGCAGAAAGGAATAATGACCATGTCCGCACTATGGGGTCATTATGAGGTAAAGTGTAACAATGCATGTGAAATGTTTTAGCCTGAATGTTTTCAGAATGAGTCTTTCGCAGATTGTTGCCACCATCAACACAAGCAGTGTCAAAGACAAGGCTTATAGAAGGTGGTCCCTAAGCCACAGGTCTTCTATCTCTATACCTGCCCACTCAGGACCTTACTTCTTTATTACCTGCTAATAAAATCTTTTCAGAAGAGGGATATGAGATGCATGTTAATTTTCAAGTTTTTTAAGAGGATATAATTTGCCTCTTGGAAACTGGCGCCCCCCTTTCAGGGAAGGCTGCCTCTGTCAGAATCATTTTAGGAAGAGTCCCTTTGTTTTCAGATCACCTTGCTCAAAGGAGAGGACGGCCCTGTGACTGCTTTCATTAGCAGTTCAAGATAATTGTTGTGCAGGGTTGGGAGTTGTGACAGGAAGGATGCAGTGCCTTACAATCTTACAATCAGGAGGAAAGGTGATTTTCAGCTTCGTCTCTTCTTAGCAACATGGCCTCAGGCTATAATCGGGGCTTGGTTTGGATTTTTTTTTTTTCTAAGCATGCTGGTAGTCCGTCTTGTCAGATGGAAAGTCCTGAAGAAAATAATTTCTATATGAAAGGCTGATCAAATGCGATGGTTGATGAGAAAAGCGTCTGCACCTGGGAAGCCAGAAAAGAACCTTCCACAAACATTTGAGGACATAAAAATCAAAAGGAACTTGTTTCTATTACTGTAAGCTTCCAGATTCAAATGATTTGAGTAGCGAATGGGAGACTTAGAAGCTGTGTTTTAATGAATTGTGGTAACGTAGAAAGTGGAATGCTTTTTGTAGGTCTAAACTTAGACCAATTTCAACGTCCCAAATAGGTCATGATAGAAACCTTGAGGAACCCCAAACCAGACAGTGAGTAATGGTATTTGGCAGGGGTTAATCCCCGTACTGTGATTGCATTATGTATGAAAACTCATGACTAAATGACACTTCATTTCTTAGGGTGATGGCACATAGAGCTTTCGGTACTAGTGTGGAGTTTGAGTTTTCAGTAATAAGTAGACTTTTTGAAACTTGCCATCTTTTGCCCACATGATTCATTCTGATCACTGAGATGCTACTGGATGGGATATCCCTTTCCACTGGGCCATATCGACTGGATTCCATGACTGCCCTGATGTCCTTGGAAGTTAACTCCTCATGAAAAGCGATCAGAAACATTTGAAAGTGGTTTCTCTGGCATATATGACCATCAGTCACAAGACACTATAAGTGTTGGTGTGGCAATATTCAACTGATACTTGGGGTGATAATCTATCCTATCTTGCCACAGAGATAGACAGTTATTAAGTTTTGATCTTGGCTCTCTAAGACACTTCGTAACTCACATTGAGTTTCTGTGACTCAGTTTCCTCATCTATATTACTACCTTACTGAGATGCTATTATAATACCAAGCTAACCGAGCTAACCACTTTGTCCTGAAAACATTTAAGAAGCAGCACAAAGCGGTTGATATAGGTCCTGACATATGGCAAGAATTAACAAATCTACTCATATTATTAATATTTTTAAACCGTAGGGTCTTAGTACTTGAAGGAAGTTTAGATGTCATTGACATTAACATGTTGTGGTTTCCATCACTGACAGAGGGTATCAGTTTGCTTAGCTGAATGCTAAAGCCGAGCTCTTAACATGCACCACACTGTTCTAAAAGTGTGATACTTATGCATGATCAGAGCTCCTAGATTCTATCAGAGTCTCAGAAATTTTATCTTTAATCACATTTTGAACATCATTTTTAGAAGGCCATTTTAGATTTTGAGGTTTTTTTTAAATAACTCTAAATTGTTGTTTACATCACTATACACTTTTTACACTCTCCTTATGTAATTAGTAACTAGAAAAGGACAAAAAGCAAATGACTATTTTGGCTCGATCTATAGCTGACTGCTCACTCCCTTTCCCCATGATTCTGGCTGTGATTTTTCTGTGTCAGGAGTTAAGTGTCCCTTTCCGAGCAGCTTGGTGACTTTTGGTATTAGGTGGCATTGCTTCACAAGTGTCATCCACATGTGATGGGCTGGGTATAGCATGCCGGACAGCTGAGGAAACAATGTTAATAACCAGAAACCGAAATTGAGACACTCTTCAGAGGTGGTGGGAGGAGACCAGATGATGATGAGGAATCCCAGAGGGTACTGGGTGACTGTGGCTCAATTCTAGACCGGCAAAAACACCCCAGGGTGTTAGAGTTTGTTTTTCTGTTGCTATGATAAAACAATCTGAGAAAGAGTAACTTGGGGAGTAAAAAGTTTATTTTAGCTGGCACATCCAGATACACTCCATTACTGAGCAAAGTCAGAGCAAGAACTCAAGGCAAGGACTAGGAGTCAAGACCTAGAGATCTTGGAGGGATGCTCATTACTGACACTCTCCCCCTGGCTTATGCTCAGCTGTTTTTATGTAATTTAGTAGCACATATCCAGGGCTGTGCTACCACCTACAGTAAGCTGACCCTCCCATACCAGTTAACAATCTAGACAAATGGCCACAGAAACATTGGATCCGGGAAGTACTTCAGCTGAGATTCCGTCTTCCCAGTTAAGTATGTCAAGTTGGCAAAACAAGAACTAGGTGTGACAAAGGATGAGGGTGCTCAGTGGTGATGGAAAAGCAGGTTCAGACAGGAGTAGTTAGACACTAACAGTGTCCAATTATTTCTACAAAGAGTTGGTGGGAATCCAAAAAGGAGAGAGAGACTCTTTTGTTTGTTTGTTTGTTTGTTTGTTTGATTTTGTAGTTGTGTGGTTGTAGTCTCAAAGAAGACAACCAATGAATAGACATTCACATTTAATCATTATTGGCTTTGGAGGAAGGGGGAATGGCCTCCAATTTGTTTGATAGAGGTTGAATATTCAAAGTAAGAATTAGCAGAAATGTAATATGGCACTGTTCTCTTAGCTAGGCTCATTAACTCTGTTCCACAAATATTCCCTAAGTATGAGTTAAATGTTAAGGATGAGTCAGCTTCTCTGGATACAAAGAAAGAAACCAATACCGGTCCCCTAAAGGAATGAAAATTCGAGGTGGAGAATAACAGTAGATAAATAGTGCCATTAGTTTTGACAGGGCAGATAATAGGACTGGATAATTCTGTTCCATAATGAACATCTGAGAATACTACCTGATTTTAGCCCTCAGGTAGGAGTGTCTTCCTCATTTACCATGCTTCAAAGATAGCTATGAAAGTCTCTCATATTTTCATGAACAAGCTTTTTCAATCTTGATTTTTCTTTACTTTAGTCTTCCTAGATGAAGTTACTCTTAAAGAAAGAGCAAACTCCCATCATGCCTTTTCCCTCTTGCTTTCCTTCTGAGTCGTACTATGCAGCCTTGAAGTTACAGCTTTCCTATGAGCCACCATTGCTAGAGGCATTGCTGCCTCCTCTCTTACCTACTCATTCTGTTCCTCTTCCACACCTCCTTCTTCATTTCTCATTTTATAAGCATATATTAATGTAATTTACAAAATAATGAGGTTCATTATTCTGTTTTCATACAGGCACACACATAGTGTGCTTCGATAGCATTCATCTGATGCCCTCACCACCCTACTGTTATGTCATCTTCCTCAGATGCCTCGCTTTCACCTCAACTTGTAAACATACATAATTGTGTTGGTTTCATTTTGATGTGGTTTTGTCATTCTTTGTTTGCCTCCTTCCTAGACTCCTTGGGTCCTCTTCCCTATAAATTCAAAAGATTTTACCCAAATTTTCTCCCACCTTTGGAGGGATTGTTATTTGCCTTTCAACTCTCTATTAGAAGCTTTCCTTCCTCCTTGTCTTTGCTCAGTGCTTTATGTTTTCTTGTATTTTATTGTTTTCATGGCATCTCAGGTAGTATGGTTTAGCAAGAAGGAGCTGGAGAAGGAGTTGTGACTCTGACTTGGCTTTGTTTTCTGGGCATCAATGTCATGACTTACTGGTGTGTTAATGTGGAGCATGAATATGCCATCTCTGAGCTAGGTCATTTGTGTTTGTGGACTTCCACTTCCCTGGCACATTGGAGACTGGTGTTTCTGACTGTATAGTGTTCAACAATGGAGATGGGAGAGGAAAAAATCCAAAGCCTGCAGAAATCAGCATTGGTGGCACCAACCTTAGTGACAGAAGCCAAGAAAGCAGGCCTGTAGAATGGGTAGCAAAAACTAACATTGCTCAAGAACACATTCACATCAGAATAATTAGGAACATATTTTGATGATAGCTTCCCTAATGGCCAGAACACTTGCTTTTCTGAATCAGGATCCTGAAGGTCTGATAGTTGTGTTCCATGACATATATTTGTGCACATTTTCTCCTTTCCCCGCTTCATCTTTGAACTGTACACAGAAAATTTGCTCTTTTATCTTTTTATTTTTGTTTCTGGGGTTTGATTTATAGCTTTCTCTCATCTTTCCACCAACCTCAACATCCATGTCTCCCTTTTTGGAGCTTTTAATTATCCTTGTCTTACAGTTTTTGTCAGTCAGACCTCCATCCTTGTGCAACTCCATGCCTCTTTGACAAAATCGTTGAGATTACTACAGAGATGGAAGTCACATCAGACCAGGAAGACATCACTAGAACTTTGTGGGCCTTGAGGTTTGCAATGATTTCAAATTTTTGAGGGATCAGTTCCTCTCTCTCTCTCTCTCTCTCTCTCTCTCTCTCTCTCTCTCTCTCT
>NW_021604565.1:27008335-27019235 GCF_004785775.1 Grammomys surdaster | reverse complement strand
TGTGTGTGACTTGCCCAAGAGAGTTTCTATTTCTAAGGATGCAAAACATTTCTTTACAAAAGCTCAAAAGACCGGGACATCAAATAACTCTTACAAAACAACATTTTGATGAGTTAAGTGTAAATGAATCAGAAACATATGGATTGAATTTCCCTTAAAATACACATGGGTTTAAAAATTAAGGGGAAAAGTGCTTGGCAAAGTTCTCTTTGGGTTTGGCCAAGTCTGATTCCTTTGAAATCTAGTTAAAGACATGATGCCAATCTCAGAATGCTTCTGGGTTCACACATCTCTGGTTCAAAGTGCTCTCATCTTCAGAATCTTCTGTGTTCTCCCTTTGTTCACTGCTGTCAGGACTGTGTTCTCTCAATAGTCCTAATCACAGTGACATCTATGGACAGAGAGTGCCTGCAAAACTCTTGTACCATCCAGGAACTGCCCAAGATCAGTGGATAATATAGAGCGCACACAGTAGAAGTAATTTCCTAAACACCTACATAAAAATAAATCCAGTGTGTTCTTACTCAGAAAGCCCATGGTCTGGGAAATACAGAGGGCATACATTTAGATAGAAGGCAAGAAGACAGATGAATGTCATATGGGCCAGCATCTTGGTGGCCCAGAGAATTCACCCCAGATGGCTCATGTAGCTTTTCTTCTTGGTGGCATTCAGAATTTCTCACCATTTCACATGCTGTAAAATGTACTGATGTGTGTACTTAAAGAGATGCAGATATGATCAGGAGGAGATTGAATTGATCAAAAGACTGTAACAACAGCGTGTACCACAGGGCTGAAAGAAGAAGGGCAAAGGGAGTCAGCACAGTCCAGGGAGGACTGGAACCATCAAGAGAGGCCACTATTTGGGTCATCAGTGGAAGTAGCTATGGTCAAAGGCATTTAAGGAGTAGGCAAGAAAACTCAGATGAGAGACCTGTGACAGAGTTGGTGGCACTGTGTAGCTGGGGGACATTGGTCAGAAAGTGTGGGGTTCAGACAAAGAAATAGAACACCATGCAGTTGAAGGACAGTACCCACTTTGACAGAAGAAGACCTTGAAAAGGTAGTGGGTAAGGAAACATTTTATCTTCAAGGTATGAGAGCTCAGAAAACATGTGGAGAAAATGTAACCAATGTATATTTTCTAAAGTTACAAAAGGATGGTTTTGGGGAAATTCATTGGAAAGGTGTAGGGCAGATAAGTCATAGGGAAATCCAGCGGAGATTTAATGAGGTTTCTGCCAGATTCACTTGATAACAATAGACTTGAATTTTTTTTTAAAGTATAGATTACAATCAAATCAAGCTACCATCTTAGGAAAGCTAATCTGAAAATTCTGCATAAAATAAATGTGGAAAGGGAGAGTTTGGGGATTGGTAGTTAGTATGTACAGAGATGGGTAAGAAGAAAAGGAAGCCTAGATAAAGGTATACATATATGTGTGTGTATATACATACATACATACATACATATACACACACACACACACACACACACACACACACACATATATATGTCAGATTTAGTTTGGCTTTGTATTTCAAAAGCACTTAGAATAGGACCTGACAAGTAGAAGCACCAGTCAATACTTGTTACTATAAACATGACTGTTAACACTAAAGTATATTCTGAAATTTCTATGAAGCCATATTTCCATTGTCCTGATTCTTGTTATAACATTGAAACTAAGACTCTTCTAAAACAGTTTGGTGTTTGGATTTTCAGCAGAATAGTGTATTTACATTAAAAACATCAAGCAATATCAAAAGATTTGAGACATGGGAACTACTGAGAGGGTGTTTCCTTCCCCACCAATGTCACCTTCTACTCTTAATTGTTCCTTCTCAGTAGCTGCTCATACAACGTGCTGTCTTGCTTGTTTTGTCTTGAGATAGTGTTTATTGATTTCTTTATGGCTTGATGGTGTTTTAATCATTCTAAATCATAATGGTTTATTTTGTCATCATGATTCATAAATATTGTTTTCTGCGAAACTAAATAGTATAGCATGATTGCCTGTTTTTGTTACAAAGAGTTTTTGTTTTCCTTCAAGTTTCTAGCTGGGACCAGTTTTTAAGTTGCTAGCCACAGATTTTAATTATTTTCAAATGTTCATTTCAAATGTTCTGTCATAGGTCCTTGCAAGCTCCTCAACACTCCTGCTCCAATTGGGAGTGTGTTTTATGGCTTCATCCTAAAAAGTTAGGATGGCTTTTCTTGGACTTAATTTTGTCTTTCACTTTTGAAATTAATCTTCCCTTCATCTCTTTTCCTTTCATTGCTAGAGTGCATTTCAGAATGGGAGTATCAAAAAGAACATGCCAGTTTGATTTTCTGCTTATTTCCATCCAGACATTCATCTTTATGGACTTTGACTATTAGCTTGACTGATTTAAAGCTTGGTCAGTGGCTTCTCCTTCCCTCTGAGTTTTGAAGATAGTTTTTCTGGTGAGAATTCTGTTGTCTCTTTTTCTTGGTCCTTTAATTAATTAATTAATTTTTCTTGTCCCTGTGTTTTTCTTTTCTTGCCCAATCTTCTGGAATGCCCAGTGAAGTGTGTGCTGCAGGTGGGTACTCAGTCACTCTCCTGCATATGCATGCCTGTTTTCTAATGTCAATGGGTTTCCTGTACTCTTCATTGCTCTGCCATTTCTTTATAACTTTCCTGTACCATCCCTTCCATGTTTCCTTCTGTCATTCATGTTCATGAAGTGTTAGACCCCCTTATTTGGCCATTCACATTTTACGTCTCTGTGTTTCCTATTTTAGCTTTTGTAAATTTCATGCTCTGTGTTCTGAGTTTTTTTTTTTATTGGATGATTTATTTACATTTTCTATGTTGTCCCCTTACCCCATCCCCCACCACCCCCTCGGAACCCCCAATCCCCTCGCCCCTCCTCCTTCTTCTCTGTGGATGTAACCTCTATCTACCCCCCCACTCCCACCTCCCCACCCTCAAAATTCCCACCCCCTGGGGCATCCAGCCTTCATGAGGTCAAGGTTCTCTTCTTCCACCTATGCCCAGCAGGGCCCTCCACTTTTACATATTCAGCTGAAGCCCTGGATCCCCCCCCTAAGTGCTCCCAGGCTAGTGGTTTAGACCCTGGGAGCTGTGGTTGGTTGGTATTGTTGCTCTCCTCATGGTGCCATAAATCCTCTAACTCCTCTATTGAGAACCCCATGATCAGTTCAATGGCTAGTTGTGAGCATCTGCCTCTGAATATGTCTGACTCTTGAAGGCCTCTGAGGAGATATCCATATCAGGCTCTTATCAGCATGCACTTCCTGTCTTCCACATCAGCATCTACCTTTGGTGATTGCACATGGGATAGATACTCAGGTGGAGTGGTCTTGAGACGGCCCCTCCTTCAGTTTCTGTCCCTCACTTTGTCTCCATATTTGCTCCCTTGAGTATTTTGTTGCTCCTTCTAAGAAGGACCGAATCACCCTCACTTGGTCTTCCTTCTTTATGGGCTTCATGTGGCCTGTGAGTTGCATCTTGGGCATTTCAAGGTTCTAGGCTAATATCCAATAATCAGTGAGTGAATACCATGTGTGTTCTTTTGTGATTGGCTTACCTCACTCAGGATGATAATTTCTAGTTCCATCCATTTACCTAGGAACCTCTCGAATTCATTGTTTTTAATAGCTGAGTAATACTCCATTGTGTAAATATACCACATTTTTTGAATCCATTCCTCAGTTGAAGGACATCTGGGTTCGTTCCAGCTCCTGGCTATTATAAATAAGGCTGCTATGAACATAGTTGAGCATATGTCCTTGTTATATGTTCGAGCATCTTCTGGGTATATGCCTAGGAGTGGTATAGCTGGATCCTCGGGTAATGCTATGTCCAATTTTCTGAGGAACCGCCAGACTGATTTCCAAAGTGGTTGCACCATCTTGCAGTCCCACCAACAATGGAGGAGTGTTCCTCTTTCTCCACACCCTTGCCAGCATCTACTATCACCTGAGTTTTTAATCTTAGCCATTCTGACTGGTGTGAGATGGAATCTCAGGGTTGTTTTGATTTGCATTTCCCTGACGACTAAGGATGCTGAACATTTCTTTAGATGCTTCTCGGCCATTCAAGGACCTCCACATAAAACCAGATACACTGAAACTAATAGAAGAAAAGGTGGGGAAAAGCCTCGAATACTTGGGCACAGGGGAAAAGTTCCTGAACAGAACTCCAATGGCATATGCTCTAAGATTGAGAATTGACAAATGGGACTTCATAAAATTGCAAAGTTTCTGTAAGGCAAAGGACAGTGTCAATAGGACAAAACGACAACCAACAAATTGGGAAAAGATCTTTACCAATCGTTCATCTGATAGAGGGCTAATATCCAATATATACAAAGAACTCAAGAAATTAGACTCCAGACAACCAAATTACCCTATTAAAAAATGGGGTATAGAGCTTAACAAAGAATTTTCAACGGAAGAAACTCGAATGGCCGAGAAGCATCTAAAGAAATGTTGAAGTCTTCTTTTCTTTTCATTTCATCCATCAGACTGGAAACTTCCAGACTTCACCACTGCAGTCCGTGAAGTGAGACTTCGCACTAACTGTCCATTCATTTATAGGACTAATGAATTTCTATACTTCAGTCTAGTTAGATAGTGAAATGCTTCAGAATTAAAAGAAGGAATACATTGGCAGTAAGAGAATAATCCTGTCTAATCTTCCAAGCATTACGTTAAAGGAAATAAGAAACAGTGTATGACACAAGTTTAGAATTACCATTTTTTTTTTTTTTTTTTGTCAAGCAGGTCTGCAGTACAAAGAAGGCAGACAGATATCAGGAGCCAGGGACTGGTGGAGAATTTTGCTGTAAAGAAATATGGTAGACATTTATGCTCATGGAAAATCTCAGGTGCTTATAGGGATGGCTGTTGTATTACTATACACCTTAGTCAAAACTTATCAAGCATTACAGCTAAAATTGGCCAGGTAAGTTTTATTGTATGAGTAGTTTAATTATGTTGATGCAAGTAAAGTGAACTGTAAGTTCTGTATTTATGGGTGGAACTTATTGGTTTAGAGTTCTGAAAGGCACTTAACCTCACATCATTTTATTAACAGCATCCTCTAAACGCCAGTATGGGGTGGTCTTCTCTGAGTGCTAGTGATTGGCACTGGAGGAAGTAACAACTGATTTGTGTTACGCAAGTGTTAGTCCGGAAAGATAAGCTTCCAGTTAGTCTAGTTTAATCATTACCACTTTCTACTCTGTCCTTCGCATGTAAATTTCTACTTTCTCTTTTTTAATTTCTTAAGCAGTTTAAGTTAACTACATATCTAATTTGAAACTTGAATACCCAAATCTACTTACAGTATATATTTTTACATAGATTCAAACAAAGAAAGAAATTAAGAGGAGAAATACTTTGCTGGACCATGATTTTATTTGTTTAATTTTCTTTCTAGGGTATTTTAATCTTTAAGACACTTTAAAAATGATCATTAATTTTGTTTTCAGATTTAAAATGTAGGAACAGTGGCGGAGCAGACTCTGTCAGTTGACAGCTATGCCATTTAGCATGATTTCTTTATGTTGTCATGGACAGTAGAACTGTTTCAGATGAGGCTGAAACTTCAGCCTGTTCACTGGCTTCTTTGTGTCAGTTTCCCATTTCTCTTCCGGAAGTAACTGTCTGCCTGATGATAAGGTGGCAATTAAGTTAGTGTTTTACAAACATTATTAAAGATAGGAATAACATATTCACTGACATTTCAGTTTTAAATGGCAGGCATACCAATGTATGGTGTGTTCTTTGGTCATTTGATTTATTGTTTTTGTCACTCAACTTTGCACTTGAGATCCACTTGTATGAGTGGGTGGAAGCTAGTTCATTCATGTTTATGTCTACAAAGCATTCTGCGAATGAATAAAAATAGCCAGTGTATGTGTGTCATAATCCATGAGAGACCAAATAGGGACAGTTTATTGTTTGTTACATATAAAGTGAACATGTAAGGTAAATAGGTACTAACCTTTCTTTGTTAAGGTATTTAAGAAAAGACATTAGCAGGTTGTCCTGGTATGGACATTTCTATCATAAATACGCTTAAATGCATCAACATATTGCTAGATCTTTCTCAAAGTGCTCCTGATTCAGGAGTGGTATGAAGAGCCAAGAATCTGAATTTCTAGTAAATTTGATACTGACACTAGATCTTGACTGTCTTTACTTCAGGATTATTACTGATGGATGGAGTTTTGGCCATTGATTTACACACACACACACACACACACACACACACACACACACTTATATATTATTATACAGTATATAAAATTACATATATATAATTTCCAAACTGTTTTCCAGAGTGTGTCCATTAATACACACTTACACCATTCCACTACTAATACATTTCTATTTCTCACTAGCTTGCAAAACCTTATTTTATTTATTCACTTTACATCCCAATATCAGCTTCCCCTCTCCTCCCAGTACCCCCTCATACAGAATCACCCACTTCCTCCCCTCCTTTCCCTTCTCCTTTGAGAAGGGGGAGCCTCCTATAGGTAACATTACACACACACACACACACACACACACACACACACAAACACACACAGAGCACATCTGGTCATCTGGTCACTGGAGGACTAAGCAAATCCTCTCCTACTGATGCCAGACAAGGCAGTCTATTTAGGGGAATGGGATCCAAAGGCAGTTAGGCAACAGATGCAGGGACAGTCCCAGCTCCCGTTGTTGGGGACCAAGGCATGTGTAGAAAGCAGAGCACTCAACTTGCAAAAAGTTGATGTTATGTTTCTGTAAAGTTGTTGTTAATCTAGGTCTTGTTTCATTGTATGTTTTTTTTTCTAACAGTGAAATCAGCATTATTTCTTATGTTTAACGTTCATTCTTTCCTTTTTCTGTGAATTTAATATACTTTGTCTTTTTCTCCCTAATTAGTTTTTTCTTTTTTTTTTTTTTTTAAGTAGAATTGTTTACACATTATGGACACAAACATTTACTTACAATGTCTTACAAATACTTTCAATTCAACATGAAATCTTTCTCTTTCATCTTGTGTTGTGTGTGGATGCTGGGGGTAAGGTGGTATTTAGACGCCATAGTGCTTGCATGTGGGGCACCAGTCAACCTGATAGGGTCCACTCTCTTCTTCTATTAGATGGGCTCTCAAAACTGAACCCAGGTTGTTAGGCTTAGCAGAAAGTGCTTTCAGCCACTGAGTCATCTTGCTGGCCCTGGTTTATGGTATTTTAATGGAAAATGTGAAACGTTAGTGAAGTCATCATTAACAAAATTCTTTGTGATTTTGTGCCTACAGGAAAAATTTTCAAGAATGCTTTCTCTGTTCAGATAATGTGAATATGTATTTACATAATCAAAACACCCTACTTTTACTTTTTTACATTTAGGTTTTAATCTATTTGGAATTAATTGAATTTATTGTTTTAAGTAAGAAGCTGTTTTGTTTTTTTCTTTCCATTGGGAGATTCCATCATGGCCTGAATAATGAGAAATAGAAACCCTCTATTCATTTTTGTTTATTTTTCCCAATTTCCTTGTCCAGTCCGTTGATCATTTTGTCTAGCTCAGAGCCAACACTATCCCTTTAAGTTACACCAATGTTTAGAGATGTTTACCTCTGATAGGAAGAGTCTCCCCACCTTGATTCGAAACAAGATCATCTTTCTCCTTTGTTCATCTTTAAGAACAGACTTGTCTAATAGAGAGAAAATAGTCAGCATATATTAGTTGACTTTATCTCTTTTCGTGGAATAAAATTCTTGTGTTGATATATTTGCAGTTTTGAAATTTTTTTTTATTGTTTTTAAATAAAAATTGGAACTTTCTAGAGAGTCCTCTCACCTCCCACCACCCAAGGTTGCATATTTCCTTTCATTTTCCTGGCCCTCTGGGCTTCTCTCCTGTACCTTTCCCCTATACCTGATCCTATTACTCTTTCCCCCTTTCCTCCCCGCTTCAACCAGGTCCCTTCCTCCCTCTGCCTCCAGTGATTATTTTCTCTCCCCTTATAAGTGGGACTAAAGCATCCTCTCTTGGACCTTTCTGCTTGTTACACTTCTTAAGGTCTGTGGGTTGTATTTTAGGTATTCTGTACTTTTTGGCTAGAAGTACATACCAGTGAGTACATACGATGCATGTCATTTTGGGTCTGAGTTAGATCACTCAGGATGATATTTTCTACTTTCATTCATTTATCTGCAAAACTCATGATATCCTCATTTTTAATACAGGAATAGTATTGCATTGTGTAAATTAACCACATTTTCTGTATTCATTCTTCGTTGTTTCCAGATTCTGGATATCACAAATAAGACTACTATGAACATAGTGGTGACCATGTCTTTGTGGGATGGTAGAGTATCTTTTGAGTGCCCAAAAGTGGTATAGCTAGGTCTTCATGTTGAAATATTTCCAATTTTCTGAGGAATCACCAAATTGATTTCCAGAGTGGTTGTACCAGTTTTCAATCCCACCAGCAATGGAGGCGTGTTCCTCTTTCTCCACGTCTTTGGCATGTGCTGTCACTTTAGTTTTTGATCTCAGCCATTCTGATTGGTGTGAAGTGGAATCTCAGGGTTGTTTTGATATGCATTTCCCTGATGACTAAGGACTTTGAATAGTTCTTTGAAAGTGCTTCTTGCCCATTCAAGATTTTTCTGATATCAATTCCCTGTTTAGCTCCGTACTACATTTCTTAATTGGGTTATTTGATTTTTTTTTTTTTTGGAGGTTAACTTCTTGAGCTCTTTATATATTTTGGCTAGTAGTTCTTTATCGGATATAGGATTAGTGAAGTTTTTTCCCCAATCTGTAGACTCCGATTTGTCCTATTGACAGTGTCTTTTTTCCTTACAGAAACTTTTCAGTTTCATGAGGTCCCATTTATTGTTGATCTTAGAGCCTGAGCAATTGGTGTTCTGTTTAGGAAATTTCGCCCTGTGACAATGAGTTGGAGGTTCTTTCTCACTTTCTCTTCTATTAGATTCAATGTATCTTGTTTTATGTTGAGGTCCTTGATCCACTTGGATTTGACTTTGCAAGGTGATTAATATGGATCTATTTTAATTCTTCTACATACATACAGACAGTTAGACCAGCACCATTTATTGAAGATGCTTTCTTTTTTCCACTGTATGGTTTTGGCTTTTTTGTCAAAGATCAAGTTTCCATAGATGTGTGGGTTTATTTCTGGGTCTTCAATACTATTCCATTGACCTTCCTGCCTGTCTCTGTATCAATATCATGCAGTTTTTATCACTATTGCTCTGGTAGTACAGCTTGAGGTCAGGGATGATGATTCCCTCAGAAGTCCTTTTATTGTTAAGAATTGTTCTCACTATCCTGTTGTTTTTTTTTTCCCATATGAAACTGAGAATTGCTCTTTCCATGTCTGTGAAGAATTGTGTTGGAGTTTTGATGGGGATTACATTGAAACTGTAGATTGCTTTTGGTAAGATATCCATTTTCCCTATATTAATCCTACCAATCCATGAGTATGGGAGATCTAACCATCTTCTGAGGTCTTCTTTGATTTCTTTCTTCAGGCATTTGAAGTTCTTGTCATAAGGATCTTTCACTTGCTTGGTAAGAGTTACATCAAGATATTTTATACATTTGTAACTATTGTGAAGGATGTTGTTACCCTAATTTTTTCCCCAACCTGCTTATCATATGTATAAAGGAAGGCTACTAATTTGTTTGAGTTAATTTTGTATTCAGCTATGTTGCTGAAGTTATTTATTACCTGTAGGAATTCGCTGGTGGAATTTTGGGTGTGGCTTATGTATATTATCATACTCTCAAAACTCAATGGGGATGACCTTAGCCAAAATGCCCAATAATAGGAAGAGGTAACTTGAAGAGTCTGCCTCCAGTAGATAGACAGGACCTCAAGTGAAGGGACAGGGTTATTAAGTCACAGTCAAAATTTCTGATCTAGAACTGTTCCAGTCTAACAGAACTAGTGGGACAAAAGTGGAGAAGACACTGAAGACAGGAGCCTAGTATGGCTGTCCTCTGAGAAGCTCTACCAGCAGCTGACTGAGGCAGATGCAGATACTTACTCTCAACCATTGGACTGAAGTCAGGGACCCCTGTGTTTGAATTAGGGGAAGGATTAGAGAAGCTGAAGATGAAGGCAACCCCATAGGAAGACCAGCAGTCTCAACTAATCCAGATGCCTGGGAGCTCCCAGAGACTGAGACAGGCAACATAACCGGGGTTACTCTGAGCTCCCGTCTCGCCTCCTCGCCTCCTCACCCCTGACACATAGCACGGAGCAGAGGACTGCCAGGTCTAGCCTCAGTGGGAGTAGGTGTGCCTAACCCTGTGGAGACTTGAGGCCCAGGGAAGATGGAGGTCTGTTGGAGCCGAGCACATTCTCAGAGGCAAAATGGAATGAGGAATAGTGGGAAGGAGAACTGGAAGGGAGGAAATGTCTGGAATGTAAATAAATAAAATAATTAATAAAATAAAATTAAAATGAAAAGAAAAACTTCAAAGAAGATTAATGCAAGAAAAAAGGGAAAGATAGCCAGAAGGTACAGGAGAGAAAAGTATGATAGACATAAAACGACTGGTGTTAAATATAAAACTGTATTAAAGCTTGTGCAGTGATGCTGATGTTTGATTAATAGACACTGACTCCTCTGATAGGGAGGAGAGAGGGAGAAAGGGAGAGTGAGAGAGGGAGAAAGAGAGAGAGAAAGAGGGGGAGAAAGAGAGAGGGAGGGAGGGAGAAAGAGAGAGGGATGGATAGAGAGACGGAGAAAGAGAGAGTGAGAGAGAGAGAAAGAGAGAGGGAGGGATAGAGAGTCGGAGAAAGAGAGAGTGAGAGAGGGAGAAAGAGAGAGGGAGGGAGGGAGGAAGGGAGAGGGAGAG
>NW_021604565.1:26976025-27008235 GCF_004785775.1 Grammomys surdaster | reverse complement strand
GAGGGAGGGAGGGAGGAAGGGAGAGGGAGAGGGAGAGGGAGAGAGAGAGGGAGAGGGGTAGAGGGTGAGAGGGAGAGGGGTAGAGGGTGAGAGGGAGAGGGGTAGAGGGTGAGAGGGAGAGGGAGAGTGTGAGGGGGGGAGGGAGAGGGAGAGTGGGAGGGGAAGAGGGAGAGGGGGATAGGGGGAGGAGAGAGGGAGAGGGGGAGGTTGAGAGGGAGGTGGAGATGGAGAGGGAGAGGGAGAGTGAGGGGGAAAGGGAGAGGGAGACTGAGGGGGAGAGAGAGATTGACTCTGGTCTCTGCATGAGTTTCCAAATCCATCCCACAATGACATACTTCCTTCTACAAAGACATATTTTTTTTGTATATTTTTGGTTGTGAGCATAGCCTTTAATGGCTGAGCCATCTCTCCAGCCATACATATTTTCTAATCCTTTCAAATAGTGCCATTCCTGGTGACCAAGCATTCAAATATATAAGCCTATAGGGACCGTTCTTATTCAAATCATCAGCCTATACAATGTCTTCCACTCTCTAAGGCCCAATATCACTTAGAAATTGATGTGAAGATACCTAAGGGTTTATATAGCCATATGAATATGACTCAATCACCAATCAATATTTAGAACAGCAGGACTTTAGGGTCAAACCCACGGTACTGACTCTTTTATAAATAAGGTTAATGGGACCGAAGATTTACCCATGTGTCTACAGTCATTTTCCTGTTGCAATGGCAGATTGAACTGACTCATTTGTAGAAAAAGACTATACAGCCTCCATTACTAAAACACTTTACTATCTAGCTATATAAGAGAAAGTTTGTCATTTCCTGCTCTAAATTATCATCCTTACGGGTCCAGGCTAAAGATGTAGAGTACACAGTGATCAAAGTGGAACACTTGTGAAAATAATATGTTCTTCCTCCTTTGAGAGAATTCATTTTCATTCTCCACACTCTATACAGGTGTTGCATGAAAGGAAACCAACAACCTGGAAGCACAAGTAACCTCATATTCTCAATTAGAATACTCTTTCTTCTATTAGCCTTACCAAAAGTCCTATGCTTGATAGCAGGTTACCCATAGACATAAAGCCCGAGCTGGTTTTCCTGGTCTCTTGAAAACAGGCTAAGGCCCCCTGAGATGGCAATTCCACATAATCCACCTATATTTTGGTTATGCTTAACACGGTTAGTTAAAACATGATTTTAGTTTTATTCATAAGTATGTGTGAATATTTGACTTTGAGTGTGTCCTGATACATGCAGGATCCTCAGAGCCCAGAATGCATTGTCCAGTGAAGCTAGAGTTATAAACCTGTAAGCCATAGCCCGTGAGAGATGAAGATGGAGCTCTGGTCCTCAGAAAGGGCAGAGGGGTTGCTATCTTCTGAGTCCTCTCTGTAGCCTACCCCTGTGATTTTTGCAACTTCTAAAATTAGTTTTTCAAAGCTCCCTGTTAAGTAAGTTTTGATAAGTTTTTCATAAGGACTGATTAACTGAGTTATCACAGTTTCAAACTGGCAATGCATTCCAATGGGATACAAAAGCACAGAATTTAGAGCCAGAAATTCTGCTTTGGGTTCGTAACCTTGATGCTTACCAGATGAATGACCCTGGGCAGCTTTCTTAAACTTGAGACTCAGTTTTCACATAAACAAAATGCAAACATTAATAATTCTTACAATACCAGGCTAACAGGGCTATTGTTAGAAGCTAATGAGGTATGAAAGCATGATTTGTAAATTGTAAAATAATACACACATGTTCATTATCACTTGTGGTTCTCACAGGATCTTTCAATGATTTTCTCTAACCTCTAAGAGACTTCACTCAGGTTTAGGAACTAGCCACTAACTGTCTATTGTATTATTAATATTATTGTCAAAATAACCTTATTGCTTCAACATATGTCTTCTTTGACAATGACATATGCCTTGTAGACACAGCTATTATCTAGAAGAATCATTGCTGTGGGACCTGAGCACTTTTGAGATGGGTAGAGTGCAGGGCAGGAGAGGATGCTTCTCTTGTCCCACCCAAATTCCATGTGATCTCAATTCCCAGAATGCCAGGGTAGTGCTGATCATGCCTAGAATCCCACACAAACTGTAATATACGCATGCTTTAACTTCTTCGGAATTCTTCCCTTAATTAAAAATATGGGCTAGAAGCTGGTGTGATACAGGAGGGAGAAGAAAATATAGTATCTCCAAATACTGCCTGATGTCCACAATTTTCCTATTTCTCTTTGTAGAAACCAATTTTTTTTTCTTATAAATGTTTCTTTCATGGGTTTCTTTCTGTCTTTCTGCTTGTCCCTTTCTCTCATCTTTTATGAGAGGCCAAATAGCAGATTATATTATATGAAAAATATCTATCTTCAAATTTAAAATGTTATCAAATCTAGTAGGAGGAACTGATAATCAAATCCACCCTATTTCAGGACATGGGGAAGTTCACTTGTAAGAGCCAGTAAGATTAGTACATATTAAGCCCTTATTTTTGTGTTTTCATTCTTTTCATACACATCATCTTAAGCATGCACATTACTTTTTGTTGTTGTTGTTGTTATTGTTGTTTGTTTGTTTGTTTGTTTTGTTGTTTTTTCATTTGCCATATATTCAGCTACTCAGGCAGTGGACAGTTTGTAAGACTTGTGTCTTAAGGTTGGAGGGTGTTATAAACCTCCATTGCCTTTGCAGCCAGCTAACTGTCTGAAACTAGCTTGACTGAGGCTTTGCATTTGATACTGGATTAAGATGTAATTAGATAAGAAGCTAATGTGTTTTCTTCCTTTTCTCCATCTAAGGAAAATTCCCGTAGGGCCCTCATAGATAGAGATTAACTTGAATGTTTTGTAGTACCAGGAGTTCATACAATTTACATTGTGAACTCATAAAATTACATACCTAGAGTGACTATTGGCCCACAGGCTTCTGCAGATGGGTGGTTTCTATATCCTAGATTAAGCTGAACTGGGCCATTTTGTTCTGCACTACAATCTGAATTTTCTTCAAGGTTAAACTCTTTTCTACAGAATGGAAAACATGAGCATTACCAAAAACAGTGATCATGATATGTTTGCCAGATAAAACATAATCGTTTTATTTTTCCCTTTTGTACCATTAGCAGATTTATTGTCTTCTATTTATTTTCAGCACTTTTCTTCATTTCTGGGAAGTCTGACTTGCCTAAATCATTATTGCATCTGAACAGAGTTTTGCAGACAGATTTCCGGTAATGGCCCGAATAATGGCTTTACTTGGCATTTCATAATGGCCATTTATGGCATAGAGAGGGGCAATGTGTCTTATATGTTTCCTCAGAAGCAAACAGGATTGGCCTCAGGGGTCTAGTGGCATTGTCTGAAGCAGCCCACCAAACATTTAAAATTTCTCTGTAATCACATAGTAAGGAAAATTTGCATTCCACATTATAATATATGAGTGCTTCCTTAGTTACAAGAATGTCTTTAGATTTTAATTGATGTTGCAGGCATGTGTGCCATTTTTATCCTGCCCATTGGTTCTGTTACTACTGACTTTATTGGGTAGATGAAAAACTAGTTTTAGATGGCTATGATGTCTCTCTTTCCAAATCCCTGAAAATGGCCTGAAGAGATGGCATGGTGGTATGAGTGCTTGCTATACCTGCGTAAGAACTCGAGTTCAAACCCCTGAACCCAAGTAAGAAGCTAGATATGATGATGTGAACTTGGAATTCCAGTGCTATGGGGCTAGAGGCAGAGATGACAGTGCATGGGCTTGCTCAGCACCAGCCTAGTTCGTGGTCTACTTAGAAACTATGAAGTGAATAAGACAGAGAACAATAAAAGCAGAAACCCAATATTTTTCTCCAGTCTCTGCACATACCACACACACACACACACACACACACACACACACACACACACAGAGAGAGAGAGAGAGAGAGAGAGAGAGAGAGAGAGAGAGAGAGAGGAGAAATCAAGAAATACAAATGAGGAAACCAGCCAAACGAATAAGCATCTTCTGCAACTGATCAAATATTTGTAGAATGATCCTTGGTTATAAAATGGACTGCTTGGAAAATTAAATATACAGTTGGGGGTTTGTGTGCATATGTGTGTGCATACATGTATGCATACATATGTGTGTGTACATACATGTGTACATGTGCATTTTCATGTGTGTGTGTGTAGTTGTTTTATGTTAAGGTGAAAAGACTGATTTGTACCAATGGGGAATTCTAAACCTATGAACATTATGAAGATGTTCAATCATTTTTATGAGCCTGATTTACTCTCATTTTATAATATTTCCTCTTTCTCATGTGAGTTCATTGAGGATTTTTTTTTGGGGGGGGTATCTTTTTTTTGGAGGGACAGTGACTTTAGAAGCAATGATTCTCACAGGAAACACTTGAGTCAATAGCCAGTGCTAGGTTGTCACATTCACCCCTGGCGAACCCAGTTTTAACAGATATTTATCAAAGGACTTCTCCTTATTCAGAACTCGGGCTATATTGTAATAATGTGAAGTGAGTACTCTGATCTTTCCCTTTTACAACTAGAAGAAGGAATAAAGAGAAGGGGGCTGGGAATATAGCTCAGTTGTTAGAGTACTTGCATAACATTCATGAAGCTCTGGATTGTATTATCCCTTAACTTCAGCACTCAGAACTTGGAGGTGAAATGATGGAAATTCAAGGTCATGCTTGGCTATACTCCAAATTCAAGGTCAGCTTGGGATGTGTGAGTTCATAGCTGTCTCAAAAGGCATGCGCATGTGAGCATGTGCATGTTTATGGGTGTTTATGTCTGTGCATATGTGTGAGAAAGAGAGACAAAGGCAGAAACAGGGAAACAGACAGAGACAGAGAGAACAGTGAAGAGAGGAGAGGAAACAGTGAGGATGGGGAGAGGACATTGGCATGTATAGAAGGAACTAACAAAATGATGGTGACCATTAGACAGATTAAGGAGATTGAGGTTGGGCCTCCACATAGGTATTGCCATGCTCACATAATGAGAAGAGAAGAAATATGGAAGACAGGGATGGAGGAAGGGCTGGCATTGCTTAAGAATAACTGAAAACTAGACATTACTTTTGTGTACTTTCTAATATGTCATCAGGTGATGTATGTATCTTTATTGAAAATGCCTGCAACTTGACTCCACACCATGATGAACTTATATGCTTCTTGTAGTTTTGATTGAGATATCACTGCATGAACTATACAGATAAAGCTTCAAAAGGCATTCTTTTTTTCCAACTTCCTCCCAAATTAAAGTTAAGTTTTCAGGATATTCTATTAAGGACAGTCCACAGAAAAGTATTTTCTTTTTTTTCCCTAGATAACACGGTGGCATAGTAGGTTAGTTGCACTAGTTTTTAATATAGTCTCCTCATGTGGGGTTTAAATTTGTGTTCTTTATTAGGTCTCTCTCCAGCTCTGTGCTGGGCGAGTTCACATCTTAGTTCTTAACATTTTGTTCTTGAGAGGGAAGCTAACTGATGAAAATGCTAGTTTGCTGTTTTTTATTCCACATAGTTTTCATGATCACGTGGTTGAGTAATAAACCTTCTTAGGTATTCAATTATCTGACTAAGTATATATAATCTATCGGTTTCCCACATAAGCAATGTATTTAAGAAGGGAAAATATATGAATGTATATAAATCCCAATGCAGGAGGGTCCTAAAGATTATGGTTTATTTCAGTTACATGGTCTTGAGACTTGGGAGTTTCACAGAATTATTGGTGTAATAAACCCCAGTGGTTTGTTATGGCATTAACTGCTCACTATTTATTTCTTGCTATTAATCAATGCGCCAGCCATCAGTTACTAGCAACTTGAGATATTTTAGGATTAGTTCTCATGCTTTTTTTTAAAAATTTCTTTCTTTCTATTTTCTCTCTGTTTCTGTATTAATCAAACAGATAGAAATCTCTAGCTGATAAGATGTTTGCTCACATGCAAAGTGTCAGTGGAATTTAATAGGTAAAGAAGATTTACTCAGAGAAAACATTCATTTAAATCAATGAGATACAAAACTCTAAATAGTAAAGACGGGATAGTGTGAGTGTCTCATACAGTCCTTATGCTATGTACATGTTTTCTTCCTAGGTGCTCGTTTATAAATTATGCTAAGAACGGTAAATGGATGGCTATAAAATGTTCACAATGTGGTTTGAGGGGTGCCATTCTGTAGGACATATTTCCCAAAGTTGTGAGACTCTGAACCTTGAAACTTTTTCTTGTTTTAGTGTTTCCCTTTTTAAAATCTGTGACTATTTGGCTCTTTTTCATTCCATATACTTTGGCATGATCTGTGCCAGAATAACATGCAGTTTATCCTTAAAGAAGTTGTGTTGACTATCAAATGGCAAATCAGCAGGGCAAGCAGAAAGGCTGTGCAGCTTTTGCTTCTGAGAGAAGTTTAGCCAAAGCTGGATTTCATATCAAGGGGAGCAAGCTTTCAGGTCATTTCATAGAGTATGTGTGTAGAGATTTGCTGTGTGCTTTGGGGTCAGTCTTTATTGATCTGGTATGTTTAGTAAGTACTTCTTAAAGGTCTGATTCATTCTTTCTTTCTCAATGTCCTTATTTATAAACTATCCCATTATCTTTTAAGTGAATAAGAAAATACATGGACAGGAATATGGATTCTTGTGGTACAGATACCTGAATGCTACCTCTTTGTATTATAGTGATATTAGTCAGTGGCTGCACATGGCAATCAATAGATTTTAGCATTCATGGTTTCTATTGCCAATGCTACTTGTATTTATCTAAAAATAATTTTAAGATCAGGTCATACATTTGTGCACCCCACACAATAAAAATAAAAATAAAAATAGCAAAAAGAAAAAAAAATAAAAAGGAAGAGAAAGAGAGAATGTTGTTGTTTTTTCTCTCTCCTACTCATCCTGTCTTCTTCACTCCTAAACTAAGCTAAAAAATAATCTCAATCTTCTGCATCTTGCCTGCCCCCCAAGTACTGGAATCATGACTGTGTGCCACCATAGCCAATTAAAAAGGCTTTTTGTATTCTACTTAGGCTTAATAACCTGAGTCATTGTGTTGGAGATCATAATGAAATGAAACTTAGTTTCAGTCGGTTATTAAATTGAAAATATTAATAATTATTATTGATAAAATATTAATAAAATAAGTATTAACCAGGATGCATTTGTTATTAATATTTTAATCCCTTTAAATTTGAAAATATGCCTAGCAATGTAACAAAAAGATAATAATATAGAGTAAACACCAGCTATTTAAAAATCTCATATACACAAACATGAAATATCATGGATACAACATAGGATATCACAGGATAACACAGGTAGGGATGTGAGTTGAAAATCGTTACTTGATATTTTCATTTGAGGGTACTGATGTCAACTATTTAACAAATTCCCCAATGTGCTTCCCATGTAAAGGAATATTGACCAAAATCCCAAGGCTTAAAAGATTATCATAGTTATGGTAAATAGATAATAAATTTCAACTTTCCAAGTTAGAAGAAATATTGAGACAAGAGAGATGGCTCAGTCACTAAGAACACTTGTTGCTATTCCAGAGGACCTGGATTCAATTCCTAGTACCCACAGGACAACTCACAACTCCATTTCCAAGCAATCTAAATTATTCTTCTGACTTTTGTGGGTACCAGGCATATAAATGGTGCTTGGACATACATGCAGGCAAAACACCCATATACATAAAATAAAAGTAATTGTAAAAAAATTAAAAGAAGATATATTAGCTAGGGTTCTTCAGAAAAATTAATAGAACTAATTGAAAGTGCTATAGATACTACAGGTGAAATGTAGATAAGGGAGTGAATGATAGGTATATTGATGATTTGAATATATTTTCAAATATATTAATAGGGCTATTCATTATAAGAATTGGCTTACATAATTATGGAAGGTAGGTGAGCCATATTCTGATATCTAACAAATAAGAACTAATAAAATTTATAGCCTAATGAAGCCCACACTTGAAGGCCTGAGAAATAGGTATTCAATGACCAGAGAAAATGCTTTTCTGAGTTCAAGAACACACAGACAGAAAATACCCGCTCTCTTCTACGTGTTTGTTCAACCCAGTCCTTCAGTGGATTGGATATACCTGCCCACATTAGGCACTAATGACAATGAAGCCCACTAACTCAAATTGTTGCATTTCGTGTGTTGTTCTAAATTCTAAAATTTGTAATTTGCTGTATTTACTTTTGGGATGCTAGTAATTGGAAGTAAACTTAAGGGTATCTTCTTTATATAGTCTGAACTGGCAAAGCCTCAGTTGTTCAACAGCTTTGGGAAAGGTTGGAATGACTTTGCTTAGGTCTGCTTTTAATTATCTATTCTGAATGTGTGAAGTTTCCTATCTTATACAAATCTCAGCAGTAAGTGGAAATATAAACTAATTGTGGACATTTGAAGGATGTTTTGATTGAGATGTCAATTTCAATTACTGGTTATTATTATTATATTTCAGTTCATATCTTGAAAGTTGAATGACACAGGAAAAGGTTTAGGAACAATTTTTAAAACATAATTCATTGACTACAAATATTTTGGTATAAAACATCTGGTTATGATGTAGCATTTTATTGTTTAGATGAACCTATTTTTGCTTTTATTTCCCTATTTAAAATATACAGTTCTTATTCAAGTACAAAGACTCATTTCTCTTGAAGTAGTATTCTGAACAGGAAAATGCACTTCAACTTGATTAGCAATAAATGAAAAATAAAGATCCAATTTTGAATTTGAATTTAATTAAATTTTTCTTACAGACTGAGCATATTTTAGGCACGTGGAATTTTTAGAATCTTGGTTGTGTGTGTGTGTGTGTGTGTGTGTGTGTGTGTATGTGGTCATGGCATAGGTCAGAAGACAAATTTGAGTGTTGGTCTTTGTCTTCCACCATATTTGAGACAAGGTCTCTTTTGTTAATTACTGCTGTATATGTCAGGGTAGCTGTCTCAGGAGTACCCTGAGATTCTCCTGGAAGTTTCTCCCATCTCTCTGTTCGAACATTAAGATTTCAGGCATACATCACCATAATCAGCTCTCTTTTGGATTCTCAGTACTCAAATTTCGTCCCTCTCTCTTGAACAGCAAGTACTTTAATGGCTGAGTCATTTCCCTACATCCTTTGTGGAATTCTTATCAACTTCTTTTTCCTTTTCTCTGTGGCTGTTCTTTTTACCTTTCTGTGTTTATAAGGAGGGGAGTTTTCTTTTTGTATCAATGCAATTTTATTTTACTTGCTTTTATTTCTTCCAAACATTGTTTTCTTCTTTCCTCTTACTATACAGACTAACCTTTTTCTATTTTTCCTATCAAGACACTTCTAATATTTTTATTCTTTCATCCATCAGTGGCATGCAAAGTCTGATTGTTTAACATTTTCCCTCCTCTCTCTAATGTATTACACACACACAAGTGAAAGTGTGGCCATAAGTTTTCTTTACTTTGTTAGAAATGAGATAGATAAAAATTCTGGTATGTTCAAAAACAGCTTTCCAGAACAGTCAGAGCTGAGCTTCTATTAGCCTGCTCACATTAGGTTAGCTTCCACTGACGTCTTGTTTCTGACTGAATTATCTTTTAATAAAAGCATCAAATGAAATGACGAATACAAGCTACTCTTCTCTGTTAGGCAAGACAATAGAATTATTAAAACGCAGTAGTAAGGATGGCAGTTAACTATATTCAGAGAGCTTGGGAGCAAGGAGTGATGGCTTCTCTTCTTATTCCTCTGTAAAGAAACTCTGCCAACAATGATGACAGAATGTTGTAACAGCAGAGGAGACTTTAAAATGAGCTTTATCAGAAAATTATTGGAAATTTGTTATTCAAAATTCTAGTCAAAATGCTTAACACAGTCAGGTTTAAAAAATCTGTCCTTCCAGACTAATGCTTTCTATCTTTAGAGGAATATGGTTACCATATTATAAGAAATGATGTATGGAAAAATATGAAGTGCTACTGAAAAAAAAACCCACTAGTTCTCAACCTTGTCCATTCCAGTAACTTGGAACCAGAGTGCTCATAGAATTATTGAGAAATGAGAAGTAGACATCAGAACTATAAACGGTAGAAGAAATGAAGTGTATTGAATGCCTTAAGTCCTGCTAGCACATGATAACACACTTTGATAGTATTATAAAATTGAGAAAAATAGAAAACTAAGAAAATATTTAATATAATTACCTCAAATATTTCAGTAGGCTGGTTAGTCAGATGGGACTTATTCCCAGTCTCTAACAACATTTTGCTTGAAGATGTGTTGATATTTAAAACTACTCTGGAACCTTCTTCACCTCAACAAGAACAACCTCTCTTCTTTCATTTGGTCTGGCGTCACTGAACTTCACTGAATTTGTCTTCCATTTTGTGCCCTATCTTGTTACACATCCTCTTGATTTGCTTTTTCTATCATGAAGGTATATGAAGAATCCTCCCGTGCTTACACCTTTCCCTAGTCCTCAATAAGATTTCTCTCTGTGTGTGCAGAAGCTTTATTGCTATTCTCTCACTTTTATTTGGGATTTTTACTGAAGCAGAGACTAGAACAGTACTTCTCAAATCAACACAGATCTTGTTTCCTTATCTTGGAGCCTTTCATTCACGCCCAATCTCACGCTATCTAACAGTCAAAGCTCGTTTTTTCCCCTTTGTCTATTATTCATTTCCTATGAGTCTCTTTCTCTCGGCTGTTTCTTTAACATGGTCAATATGCTTCTTCTAGGGCTTACACTTATGCTTGTAGAGGATGCTTGCATGATTTATCCACTCCCTTCCTTTAGAGATTTGTCAGTACTGCCGATTCAGAGTCATTCAAGGGTCTGTGAAAAGCAGTCATCTCCCCACACCCTACGCTGTTTCTCATTTCCAACTGTATTTTTTTCCATTGAAGGGCTCAACCTTTGCCACCATGATATATATTTGCAAAATCGTCATCCTTTCTCATTCTGCATTATAGTACAAGATTTATAACTTCATTGATATAGTGTTATATCTTCTACATTGAAAACAAAGCTGGGCTAGAGAGATGGCTTAGAAGTTAAGAACCTCTATATGGCTCTAACAACTACATCAAACAGCTCAGGATGTCAATTCCAAGGTATTTGATGCATCTGGCCTATGGAGCACTTGCATTTGTATTTACACACCCACACACAGACAAAAAGACATATATAGCATTAGAAATAAAGTAATTTTGGGGGGAACTTCCAGTCTGGGCCCGAGCATAGAGCAGGTCACAGGCAGCAGCTCTGTACCCAACCCCAGAAAACCGAGATAAAGAGGGATTCCCAGGAGCTTTAACTCAGGCAGCATCCCAGGTAAGGAAAAAGCAGCACTTGCCCCAAACAGGGAGCAACCCGGACCCACTGGGACCCAGGAATTCACTCCTGGCCTGGAGCTCGGGCTCCATCCGGTCTGGGCCCAAGCACTCGGCAAATCCCGGGAATCAGCTCTGCACCCAATCTCACAGCACCCAGAGGAAGAAGGGCTCCCAGGAGCTCTAACCCAAGCAGTATCTTAGGCTAGGAAGCGGCAATACTTGCCCCAATCAGGGAGCAACTGGGACCCATTGGGATCCAGGAATCCACTCCTGATCCGGAGCCCGGACCCCTTCCAGTTTCCACCTGAGCATGGAGCAGATCTTGGGCCTCAGCTCTAACCCCAGCAGCAAAACCCATCCCAAACAGTTCTGACACAACCTAGATAATAGGAAAGACAGGCCCCAGTCAGAGACAGCACAGAGAGCACAAAGGCGATCCAGATGGCAAAAGGCAAGTGCAAGAGCACAAGCACCAGCAACCCAAGGTACTTACCAGTATCAGAACCTAGTTCTCCTACATTAGAAAGTCCTGAACTCCCCATATCACCAGGAAAGCAAGAACCAGATCTAAAATCACTTCTAATGATGATGATAGAGGACTATAAGAAGGAAATAAATAACACTATCAAAAAACTTGAGGAGAACACAGGAAAACAGGACGAAGTCCTTAAAGAAACACAAAAATCCTTTAAAGAATTACAAGAAAACACAAACAAACAGATGAAGGAATTGAACAAAACCATCCAGGACATAAAAATGGAAGTAGAAACAATAAAGAAATCACAAAGGGAGACTACCCTGGAGATAGAAAACCTAAGAAAGAAATCAGGAGTCATAGACACAAGCATCACCAACAGAATACAAGAGATAGAAGAAAGAATCTCAGGTGCAGAAGAGACCTTAGGAAATATTGACACAACTGTCAAAGAAAACGCAAAATGCAAAAAGTTCTTAACACAAAACATCCAGGAAATCCAGGACGCAATGAGAAGACCAAACCTAAGGATAATAGGTATAGATGAGAGTGAAGATTCCCAACTTAAAGGGCCAGTAAACATCTTCAACAAAATTATTGAGGAAAACTTCCCTAACCTAAGGAATGAGATGCCCTTAATCACACAAGAAGCCTACAGAATGCCAAACAGACTAGATCAAAAAAGAAATACCTCCCGTCACATAATAATCAAGACACAAAATGCACAAAACAAAGAAAGAATTTTAAAAGCAGTAAGGGAAAAAGGCCAAGTAACATATAAAGGCAAACCTATTAGAATTACACCTGACTTCTCACCAGATACTATAAAAGCCAGAAGATCCTGGACAAATATCATACAGACCCTAAGAGAACATAAATGCCAGCCCAGGCTACTTTACCCAGCAAAACTCTTAATTAGCATAGACAGAGAAACCAAGATATTCCATGACAAAACCGAATTTACACAGTATCTTCCCACAAATCTAGCACTACAAAGGATAATAGCAGGAAAGCTCCAATACAAGGAGGGCAATCATACCCAAGAAAGAGCAAGAAAATAATCCTTTTCCATCAAACCCAAAAGAAAATAACCACACAAACGATGTCTCCACTATTAGCAAAAATGACAGGAAGCAACAACACCCTCTCCTTAATATCTCTTAACATTAATGGACTCAATTCCCTAATAAAAAGGCATAGGCTAACAGACTGGATATGGAAACAGGACCCAGCTTTTTGCTGCTTACAGGAAACCCACCTCAGCGACAAAGACAGACACTACCTTAGAGTAAAAGGTTGGAAAACAATTTTTTAAGCAAATGGAACTAAGAAACAAGTGGGAGTAGCCATTCTAATATCGAATAAAATCGACTTTCAACTTAAAGCTATTAAAAAGGATAAGGATGGACATTTCCTACTTCTCAAAGGAAAAGTCAACCAACATGAACTCTCAATTCTGAATATCTATGTGCCAAATACAAGAGCACCCACTTTCACAAAAGAAACCTTACTAAAGCTCAAAACACACATTGCACTTCACACAATAATAGTGGGAGACTTCAACACCCCACTCTCAGCAATGGATAGATCATGGAAACAGAAACTAAATAGAGATACAGGGAAACTAACAAAAGTTATAAACCAAATGGACTTAACAGATATCTGTAGAACATTTCACCCTAAAGCAAAAGAATATACCTTTTTCTCAGCACCTCATGGTATGTTCTCCAAAATAGACCATATCACTGGACACAAGACAGGCCTCAACAGATATAAAAAAATTGAAATAATCCCCTGCATCCTATCAGATCACCATGGTCTAAGGCTGGTCTTCAAAAACAAATGACAAAGACAATGGAAAGCCCACATTCACATGGAAACTGAACAATACCCTACTCCTTGATAATCTGGTAAGGGATGAAATAAAGAAAGAAATTAAAAACTTTTTAGAATTTAATGAAAATAATGACACGTAATACCAAAATCTATGGGATACAATGAAAGCAGTGCTAAGAGGAAAATTCATAGCTTTAAGTGCCTACAAAAAGAAACTGGAGGGAACATACACTAGCAGCTTGACAACACACCTGAAAGACCTAGAACAAAAAGAAACTAATACATCCAAGAGGAGTAGATGGCAGGAAATAATCAAACTCAGGGCTGAAATCAGCCAAATAGAAACAAAAAGAACTATCCAAAGAATCAATAAAACCAGGAGCTGGTTCTTTGAGAAAATCAACAAGATAGATAAACCCTTAGCTAGACTAACCAGAGGGCAGAGAGACAGCATCCAAATTAATAAAATCAGAACTGAAAAGGGTGACATAACAACACAAACTGAGGAAATTAAAAAAAAGTCATCAGAACCTACTACAAAAACCTATACTCAACAAAATTGGAAAATCTGGATGAAATGGACAATTTTCTAGACAAATACCAGCTACCAATGTTAAATCAGGACCAGATAAACCATCTAAACAGTCCCATAACCCCAAAAGAAATAGAAGCAGTCATTAAAAGTCTCCCTACAAGGAAAAGTCTGGGACCAGATGGTTTTAGTGCAGAATTCTATCAGACCTTCAAGGAAGACCTAATTCCAATTCTCTTCAAACTATTCCACAAAATAGAAACAGAAGGTACACTGCCCAATTAATTCTATGAAGCCACAATTACGCTCATACCTAAACCACACAAAGACCCAACAAAGAAAGAGAACTTCAGACCAATCTATGAACACTGATGCAGAATTACTCAATAAAATTCTAGTGAACCGAATCCAAGAACACATCAAAACAATTATGCATCACGATCAAGAAGGCTTTATCCCAGGAATGCAGGGTTGGTTCAATATTTGGAAATTCATCAATGTTCTCCACTATATAAACAAAATCAAAGAAAAAAACCACATGATCATATCACTAGATGCTGAGAAAGCATTTGACAAAATTCAACACCCTTTCATGATTAAAGTCTTGGAAAGATCAGGAACTCAAGGTCCATACCTAAACATAGTAAAAGTAATATACAGCAAACTAGTAGCCAGCATCAAACTAAATGGAGAGAAACTTGAAGCAATCCCACTAAAATCAGGGACTAGGCAAGGCTGCCCACTCTCCCCCTACTTATTTAATATAGTATTGGAAGTCCTAGCCCATTGCAATTAGGCAATACAAGGAGGTCAAAGGGATACAAATTGGAAAGGAAGAAGTCAAAATCTCACTATTTGCAGATGATATGATAGTATACTTAAGTGACCCCAAAACTTCCACCAGAGAACTCCTAAACCTGATAAACAACTTCAGCAAAGTGGCTGGATATAAAATTAACTCAAGCAAATCAGTAGCCTTCCACTACTCAAAAGATAAACTGGCTGAGAAAGAAATTATGGAAACAACACCCTTCACAATAGTCACAGATAATATAAAATGCCTGGGTGTGAACCTAACCAAGCAAGTTAAATACCTGTATGACAAGAACTTCATGCCCCTGAAGAAAGAAATCGAAGCAGATCTCAGAAGGTGGAAAGATCTCCCATGCTCATGGATTGGAAGGATTAATATAGTAAAAATGGCTATTTTGCCAAAAGCCATCTACAGATTTAATGCAATACCCATCAAAAATCCCAGTCAATTCTTCACAGAGATAGAAAGAGTAATCTTAAAATTCATTTGGAATAACAAAAAACCCAGGATTGCAAAAACCACTCTCAGCAATAAAAGAACTTCTGGGGGAATCACCATCCCTGACTTCAAGTTGTACTACAAAGTAATAGTGATAAAAACTGTGTGGTGTTGGATCAGAGACAGGCAGGAGGATCAATGGAATAGAATAGAAGACCCAGAAATGAACCCCCATACCTATGGTCACTTGATTTTGACAAAGGAGCTAAAACCATTGAGTGGAAAATAGACAGGATTTTCAACAAATGGTGCTGGTCCAACTGGAGGTCAGCATGTAGAAAAATGCAAATTGATCCATATTTATCTCCTTGTACAAAGCTCAATTCCAAGTGGATCAAGGACCTCCACCTAAAACCAGCCACACTGAAACTAATAGAAGAGAAACTGGGGAAAAGCCTGGAACACATAGGCACAGGAGAAAAGTCCCTGAACAGAACACCAATGGCCTGTGCTCTAAGACCAAGAATTGACAAATGGGACTTCATAAAACTGCAAAGCTTCTGTAAAGCAAAGGACACAGTCAATAGGACAAAGCAGCAACCAACAGATTGGGAAAAGATCTTCACCAACCCTACATCTGATAAAGGGCTAATATCCAAGGTATACAAAGAACTGAAGAAATTAGTCTCTAATTAAAAAACCTATTAAAAAACCCTATTAAAAACCCTATTAAAAAATGGAGCACAGAGCTGAACAAAGAATTCTCAACTGAGGAAGCTCGAATGGTTGAGAAGCACCTAAAGAAGTGTTCAGCATCCCTAGTCATCAGGGAAATGCAAATGAAAACAACACTGAGATTCCACCTCACACCAGTCAGAATGGCTAAGATCAAAAACACAGGTGATAGCACATTTTGGCGAGGATGTAGAGAAAGAGGAACACTCCTCCACTGTTGGTGGGATTGTAAACTGGTGCAACCACTATGGAAAGCAGTCTGGCAGTATCTCAGAAAATTGAACATAGTGTTACCTAAGGACCCAGCTGTACCACTCCTGAGCATATACCCAAAAGACGTTTCAACATACAACAGGGACACATGCTCCACCATGTTCATAGCAGCCTTATTTATAATAGCCAGAAGTTGGAAAGAACCCAGATACCCCTCAACAGAAGAATGGATGCAGAAAATGTGGTACATTTATACAATGGAGTACTACTCAGCTATTAAAAACAATGAGTTCATGAAATTCTTAGGCAAATGGATGGAGCTGGAAAATATCTTGAGTGAGGTGACCCAATCTCAAAAGAACATACATGGTATGCACTCACTGATAAGTGGATATTAGCCCAAAAGCTCATAATTTCTAAGAAACAACGTATAGACCACATAAAACTCACATAGAAGAAGGAAGACCAAAGTGTGGATGCTTTGGTCCTTTCTAGAAGGAGTATCAAAAGTTTCAACCAGAGCTCCCGAAGTCTAAACTGCCAGCCAGAGAGCACAAAGGGAGGGACTCATGCACCTGTATAGGGAATTGAGGGTGACCTTGTTAGACTTCAGTGAAAGTGGAGGGCCATGGTCCCCGAAAGTTTGGATCCCCTACTGTGTGGGAATTTGAGAGCAGGGAGATGGGACTGGGAGGATGTTTGGAGCATACCCTCACAAAAATTAGGAGGAGGGGGTATGGGATAAGGGGTTTTGGGGGAGAATGGGAGAGGAGATAACATTGAAAGGTAAATACGTATAATATCCAATAAAAAAACACACAGATCGAAGGGTCAAAAAAAAAAAAAGAGAGGGAGAGAGTTTACTTATTTTAAATTAATTTCAAAAGTTTCTAGGAGTTGCTAATTGGCTAAGATCCTATTTTAAGCTCTCCACAAACGAATTTAAGTCTCTGTTCAATAACTCAAGAGAGATGTAAATCATAATTTTCCTCAACAATTAATTGACAAAAGAGAGGTAATCTCACAAAAGTAGAAGAAGCTATTACTAATCGGTATATTATGTAGTCTGATTAGTTGTCGGCAGTGCTATAACAGTCCTTTGACAAAAGATTATTAATGTAGATTTATATATCCTTAAATAGGGTCTTCATGACTCTCTGAGTGTGGAAGGAGCGACTGTTGGCGCTTCTGCCCTGATCTTACAAGAACTCTGAAAAATTGGCTTTAAAAACAAAAGAGGGGGAACAGTACCCCCTCAGAAGGAGTCCCCCTGAAATACCCTCCATCATGCCTTGCTCACTTTTATCTCTTTAAAGCTGAAAGCTCATGGCAAATCCGCTGCTGACTGCCTCTGGCACCACCGAAACCAACAAAACTTTGCCACAGATATGGGGAAGGATCCTCTTACCCTTAAAGGGAATGGCCCAGACCCAGTTCCCTTATGGGGCCGAGGATTGATATGCCTGTCCGATACCACAGAAGGCACAGCTAACCGGCTACCGAAAAGATTATTGAAAAAAATAGATACCCCCCACAAAGCCAGGCCCAACCATAAATACGATGAATAACAATTTACATCCAGGGAAGAGAAATCTCCCTGAGAACTCCCTTCTTTTTCCTTTCCAGGTAAAAATGAATCACCTGTGAGGTCTGCTGTTAGAAGTTCTAATCCAGATGCTGGCCTCCGGACTTATACTACTCAGACCTTTGAAGGGCCACTGACAAGAACATCAAACAGCTAGAGATTGACATCACTAATCTGAAGAAATCCCTTGTTTCACTGTCTGAAGAGACCTCCTAAAATCGGAAAGATCCTTATTGGACTTGATTTACTCTATTACAATAGAAAAGGCTGTGTACAGCTCTTGACTGTACAGCCCTTAAAGAAGAAGGTTGCCTTTACATAGACAAGACAAGGAGGGTTAAAGAAAGCATGAAGTAGGTCAGTGAAGGCCCTAAGAAAAGTCAGAGAGAGAAAGAGACAGGTGAATGCTGGTACAAGAATTGGTTTGCAGCCTCTCCAAGGTTGTCAATCCTATTTCCTTCCATCTTGGGACCATTATTTGGGTTCTTTTTGCTTTTTTCTGCTGGTCCCTGGCATTCAAATAGGCGGACTAACTCTGTGATACAACAGATAAATAATTTGGTAGCAAAACCTACTCAGATACATTATCATAAGTTAGCTATGGAGGACCACGAGACTCAAGATGAGGTTGTTACTTTATACAAGGTGTTTCCAAAACCCATCTCCACCCAACCTAAAAGGGGGGACTTTTGCCCCTAAACCAAGCAGAGAGGGGCTACCCAGAACCCCCTCTGACAGGCGATCCGAATTCTTACTTAGGCTGTGAGGCTAAGCACTGCAAGGGAATATAAATAAAAGATAAAAATATCTATCTGGGTTCCCTGAGGGACAAGCCTGACTGCATAGGGGTTGATGTCAAAAGTATCCCCTCTCCAGGAAAAAGACATTGGGATGAGTATGACCCTCATGCCTCACTGGACAACGACAGGGGGACTGGAGCCATCACAAGGTCCCCTTCAAATACTGGAGGTCAGGCCTCTATCCCCACCTTCACAAGTTTAGAATTGCCACAGCCCTTCTATACTTAGAGAAGGGAGGAGATGGCAGGGGCAGCCCTGCTTACACACTGAAGGCCTACAATCAGTCATAGGCCTAAAATCAGCAATAGGCCTGTCATACATGTATACTAACACCAAGTCTTGGGTCTCAGTGGAAAAACATTGAAACAGATGGCTATAAGCTAATGTCAACAGGCAGCTTTTGTGGAAATTTACAAGCCTGAGTAGTCATAGACCTTCAAAACAGGTAGCTTTGGCAGAGAATACCAACTTAGATAAGGACAAGCAAGTCATAGGCAGAGTCATAGTGACTTGTCCCCTGAACCTTCACCCAGCCGATACCCGGTTCTGAAGATATCTGTATTCCCCTTGAACACCCACACTTCAGTGTCATTCCCTTTCCCACATCCTGCCTTTCTGTGTTTATAACCCCTGTGTGAATGAATTACGATTTGAGAAAAAATAAATTATAAAAAAATAAAAATAAAAATAAAGTAATTTTTTTAAAGGAAAAAGAAAGAAAACAAAACTTAAAATAATCAAACACAATTTCTTGGGACAACTTGTCATCAAAATGACAGATGTGTATGTGTGTGTGTGTGTAATTTTCACAGTTTTAATTTTTATAAAGAAAAATTTCTAATTGAACTGTTAAACTCTGCAATAAGGATCTATTGAAATGGTGAATGTTTTGCATAATGTACTTGTGTCTTTCATTTAAATATTTTAAATGACAGGAGCAATTAAAGTATTAGCCAGTTGAAAAACATGGAAAATGTATGTTCCTGTTATTTTTTTTGAATATTTGTTGTATTCTGGGAACAATGGATTTGAAAAAGTTTTGTATGTTTTCTCATTCCTCACATGCATTACTTAAGTTATTGACAAGTTATTTAGATTATCTCATATGGTAATCCCATTCCGCAGATGAGAAAGCCTCTCGCATTTGCTTCTCATTCCATGATAGTCTACTTCCCCACCGAGAACTCTCAAGAGAGTAAGAGCATGCTCACTATGCCAAGAATGGCCCCTTTACTCTTACCCTTATACTTCTTGCTGAAAGAATTTCCTAAATTGAAGGACCATGCTTTTGTCAGTGGAACATTGCTGTTTGAGATTGACTCTTCCTTTTGGGTTGGCCAGTAATGCATTTTTTTTGTTTTTGTTTTTTTGGTTTTTTTTTAACTATAAAATATGTCATGTCGTTTGCACAAGCTAGTGTATGAACACTAAAACTCAACTTAAATGCATGATATGATTGTAGATAGAATGTGGACATTAAATGAGAGGTGTTTTACTTCATTTAAAAAGCTTATAGACACCCTAAAGGAGGCTTAGGATTATTATTATAGTGGAATTCAATTTTTCCCTGTTTTCTGCACCTTGTAATTTCTGTTATAATTGTATGATTTTGTTCATGAGTCAGAGTTCCATCTGTATTAGATTACTATTGTACTACATACCTGTCCAGTCTGATATTCAGTTTGTACACAATAAAAATCAGAACAATAGAGGGGCAGTGAGTAGATAAAATTAAATTTCAAAAACTATAAAAAATAAGAACAAGAAACAAAAATATATGTGCCTTAGGTAGTACATTAGGAAAAGGCTATCATAAAAGACAGTATTCTGATTATAAAGGTTATGTTAACTTCAACATTGAACGTTAAATAGGTCATTTTGCCTTTATTTTTCTATATTTTAAAAGATGGACAGTCTCCACAGAACTCAAAACAGTCAACAAGCTGAAGGGCCCAAGTGAGGATGCCTCAGTTCCACTTGTGAGGGAGAAGAAAGCAACCCCAAGTAGGGGGATGGGGAAAGGGAGGGACCTAGGAGGGAAAGGGAGTGGGAGGAACAAAGAGGGAAACATGATCTGGTATTGGGTGGGGGAAAAGAACTGAAATCCCTGAGGGACAGCAGAAAGAGTGGAAGCAGGCAACCTCAGGAGATAGGAGATTGGGAGGACCCTCCAGTATGTGTCAGAGACCTGGGAGATGAAAGACTCTCAAGACTCAAAGGGAGGGACCTTAGATGAAATGCCCTACATTGGCGAGAGGGAACTTGTAGAGCCCACCTCCTACAGAAAGACAGGGCAGCAAGTGAGGGATGGCATTGCCATCCCACAGGCAAAACTCTGACTCATAAATGTTCCTGTTTGAAAGAACTGCAAGGATGGAAATCAAGAGGAACCTGAGGAAAAGAAGGTCCAGGGACAGCTCCAAAGTGGGATCCAGCTCAAGGGGAGGTTCCAAGACCTGACCCTATTACTGAGGCTATTGAGCGCTCACAAAAAGGGACCTATCATGACTGCCCTTCGAAAAACTAAAAAAGCAGCTGAAGGAGTCAGATACAGATATTTGCATGCAACCAAAGGATAGAAGCTGCTGACCCCTGTGGTTGAATTAGGGAAAAGCTGGAAAAAGCTGAGGAGGAGGGTGACCT
The DNA here is from genome assembly GCF_004785775.1 of Grammomys surdaster. NCBI lineage: Eukaryota > Metazoa > Chordata > Mammalia > Rodentia > Muridae > Grammomys > Grammomys surdaster. The sequence goes on along the minus strand of NW_021604565.1, from coordinate 26,986,814 downwards.
TGTAGGAGGATCAGCAGTCTCAATTAATCTGGATCTTTCAGACAATGGAACACCAACCAGGCAGCATATACCAGCAGATATGAGGCCCCCAACACAGGTACAGCAGATAATTGCCAGGTCTGGATTTACTCAGAGAAGATACACTGAACCCTCAAGAGACTGGAGGCACCAGGGAATTTAGAGGTCTTGTGGGGTTGGGGTGGGGGCATCCTTGTGAAATCAATGGGATGAGGTGGAGGTATGTGATGTGAAACAGTCAGAGGATGGACTGGGAGGGGAGTAAAATCTGGAGTTTAAAATAAACAAACAAACAAACAAACAAAAATATTATGAGCACCTGTTAGCTTTATGGGCAAATCCATTGCAATATGTTTTTATATATATATGTATCACATATTGATGAGGTCCATTCCTTCTTCTTATACCATTTTCTTCTTTCTGCCTTTAGTTTTCTTTCTATCCCCACATATTCCTTCTGCTTCTACTAGTTGGCCAGTTTTTCTCTCTGTTACATTACCTCCTTTTCTGGGATCACTTGCGGTCACTTGTGATTATGAGCCTGGGTCATTTGGATACCTGTTGTTTGAGATCCCAGACTGACAATTTTAGCGTTCCATGGCTCCTTGGGTGATGGAGTTTCGTGTGGACTGTTTTATGTATAATAAACATAACAGAACAGATTGCTAATTCCAGTAAGGATAACTTGCTGTCCTCTGTATGGCAGGAGGCATTTGATAAAATCTTTTTCATATGAGATAGCTGAATTTCTTGACAGATGGTGTCATATTAAAGGTGAAGCTGCTGAGCTGCTAACAAGCCACCAGTGAAAGTACTGAAATGCATTTTGATATGATCTGTTAGGGATGTGCATATGCTTCATCAAATGCTACCATTGTATTCTGCTCATAGACTGATTGTACTGACACTGGAGTGGTCAAGAGACAGAGTTCATTTGATATGGACAGGCTGAGGTATCACACTACCTGGTAACTGGGTACCTTCTTCATAGTAGGCATGGTCATTTTTTGAAGGCAAACATGTCCTTGCACTTGGTGCCTAACACCACATATGAATCTTAACACTTTTCTTTCCCTCACAAATGAACAAATCTTGCTCTTTTCTGGTTCCATGCAGATCACCTAAGTTATTTTCCATTGCTCCAAATCTTATATATCTGTATTTTATGCCAGTTTCCTTTCCATAAAAACTTAACAACAAACTGCTTTCTACTCTAGAGTGGATGGCAATGCAGAAACTGATCAGTTTAGTTGTTTGCAAATACATAAAGCTTCAATCATTTTTTTTTATTCTTTCTGAGTTTTATAGGAAATATTTCATGAGGATACAGGCTTAAACTAATAGAGAAGCTTCAGTACACTGAGGTAGGTATGTGACACCACCATTTCTATAGCAGTGTACAAATGGTTTGGATATTAGACCACTATTTCTGATTATTGTCACTTCATGATAGATATTTTCTATTGTATGATGTAGTCTACGGCACAGTCTCCTCTAAGGTATAAAATATTACCAGAAGCTCCTTTAAAATTCATCAGTAATTCTCTATGGCTAGGATTATGGTCATAAGTATCTATGATACCATGAATTTCCTGCTTCTAAAATTTTCAGTGATGGAACAAGGTATCTCAATAGCTTGGTTAGTGTTCAGCCCTGGGAGCTTTTAAAACCACCTGAAAGTTTTTTATCATACCGTTTTATCTAATAAAAATCCATCCCACAGACTAGAGAATCATTTTGAGATTCTATCATGTGCTAAGACTATTCATTTAAATTATACATGTTAGGATCAGGCAGATACAGTTAGGTTAGATCCATATATGACAAAACATTGCTTTATCTTTTGAACCTCAGCCTGGTCTCCCATTGTCAAATAACTTATAGATCTCACGCTATAGCATGAAAGGGACTTTGTCATTATCTGGAAAGGGAGCAAAATTATTTCTAATGAAACATGGTCAACCTATCAGGGGCTACATTCTTAGAGAAAACTGGTTCTCAATTTCCCAGCAGCTAACACTGACAACAGCTCCACAGCTAGTGGTTTCTTTGTTTGCTTGTATAACTCCAATCTCTATGCTGGATTTGGTCTGACTTGAGTTTGCACACATGATACACATGCTGCCAAAACTGCTATGAGTTTATATATGCAGCTTCCCTGCCCTGTCCAGAAGATACTGTTCCCTCATAGTCATCCCTTGCCTCTGACTCTTAAATTCTTTCTGAGTCCTCTTCGACAATGGCCTCCAAAGCCTTGGGAAGAGGTAGAAACATTTATGTTTCATACAGATGTGAACATTCTTTAGTCTCTTGTTCTCTGCAGCATGGCCAATTCTGTATCTCTGTGTCACTTACCATCTACTGGAAAAAGAAGCTTCTCAAATGAGGCTTAAGTGATACATTGTTCTATGGGTATAACAATAAATCATTTTGAGTTAGTTTAATTCTATGTCAACTGAGCAGAATAATGGGAAGACATTTTCTCTTAGACCTACTTTACTTGACCTGTTTACTCATAGGTTCTTGTTTAATAATGCTGCAATTTAGCTTCTGGAATAGGACTTAAATCTGATCAGAATGTACTTGGTTACTCCATGAAGTTTGTACCATTGTTACACCAGAACACATATTTTGATATATCAGTAGCTCATAGACATATATATATGTCTGGATATATCTTGTAGTTCACAAGGTTCACAGCTAGGAATCACTTTCTTTTCTAGGAGCATGCATGGCTCTTTCCAGATAGCTTTTGAAAGCTTTCTGGTAGGGATGAAACTTCCAGGTCATTACTAGTTTGAATTCTCTGTGCTATATGGCTCAAATATGTGGTATCTTTGGCAATATGCTTTCATGGTCAAATTCTGGAGGCCAACTAAGAACAATAGTAATAGCCTATTTGGGACCTCATTGATGAACAACCCCAAGATAAATAATCCATTCCAGGCCTTCATAATGGAGCACTGTTGCCTTCTTATAGGGACATCTCCATCATATATTGAGATCACATCTATCTATCTATCTATCTATCTATCTGTCTGTCTGTCTGTCTGTCTGTCTAGAGGAAATTTTCATAGTAGTATGTGAATGCCACTTTTATTTCCCAGATGAAGCAGTGAGATGAGAGCTATACCTAAGCTGTACAAATGCACGGCTTGGGCTGAGCCCAGATCATTTCCTTTTCTGTGATAACTACCCCTAGGCCTAGGCCAGTAGCTTTCTACAATCTAATCTATCCAGCTGACTGATTCAATCCAACTTATCTTGCCTTCTGACTGAATTGCTCTGCTCAGCCTCATACTAACTTTGTCAACATATTTGAATCTTCTGGCTGTTTCTCATTCTCTGGCTCATTCTCTCTTTGCCTGTGTCTAGCTTATTCTCTCTGTAACTTGTTTCTGTAAAGCTGTCTGATAAAACTGCTATACATACCCATCATGCACCATACCACTACCTTTTTTTTTCTCTCTCACTTCTCTTAAGTAGCCTCTCTTCCTCTGCTGTTCTAGACTGAGTTGGTCATATCCTATCTGTGACTCATTCTGTCAAATCTTTCTCTGATTCTTCACTTTCTCTGATTCATCATGAGAGCAGCCATGTTGCTGGATTAAAATTTCTCTACAGTAGTAGGTTTCCAAATGACTTATTTGAAAGTTCTTTAATGTTATTTATCCTTTCCCACACTCCTTCCTCTATCCTGCTTTTTGCTTCCTACTCAAGTTAAGACACTTTGTTTTATTATTTCCTTTTCATTCTTCATACCAATGCAGTCAATCTCTTATCCCTTGAAAGTCCCCTCTCTTGGCTGCTTAGTAATTTCCTGACCTCTATGGATATTCCAAAAGAAATATAAATCTTTGAAAATTGAAAACTAACATCAACAAATATGAAGAAATATGTGATAATTTTTTTCTTTCTAGGTTTGGCTATCACACTCAGAGGTACTGCTGTATTGTTTTCTTTTCTTAATACATTGATATTAATACATTTTGTATCCATAGCAAGTAAATCCTTTAATCTTAATTATATTATTTTATATTTCTGAGATTATCACTAAAACACTTCTCCCTTCCATTTTCTCCCTTAACACTTTCCATATAACCCTACCCACTCTTGTTCAAATACATGACTACTTTTTCCATTATTTTTATTACATGCACATATGTACATATATGTATATTCTTCCATTTAAATTGCTTAGTACATACGATGTTACTTGTAGGTGTGTTTTATGAACTTATACATCATTACTACTAGACTAGAGAAAAAGCAAAACAGTCTTTATCTTGACCATTTTGAAAGATTAAATAATTAAGGGAAGTTAGTTAAAAAATAAAAATTAATATATACAAATACATGATAAGTTTTCTAAAATAATTCCTATAAGTACATAATTTAGGGTTATCTGCTCAAATTTTTATAAATACCTCAGTATAAATTACTAGTTGCATATGTTATTTTTTATTGGTGTAATTAAATCCTTTATAGGAAGCAATTTATGATAGAAAGGCCTATTTGGGCTCATGAATTAAGGGACTGCAGTCCACCAAGATGGAGAGTCAAGGTGGTGGGTTGCTCCAAGGTAGTAGGAACAGCTACTTGTTCTCATCTCTATGGATTAGGAAGCACAGACGGAAAAGGAATGGTGGAACTCAGTTCACTCTCTCCCGTTTCCTCTTTGTTCTATGTGGAATCCTACTGCCTAGTATAGTGCCACCAGATTCCAGAAGGCTCAGTTAGTAATTTCTATCAGCAAAAGTTCTCACAGACATGCCTCTATGTAGGTGTGACTTCTAGGGGGATATAGATCTACACAATGTGACAATGAACTAATCATATTAGATTAGTAGGAAAATATCAGAACTTTATATCATTCAAAATATAGACATACTCTAACTTCATGTTGATGAGTGAAGAGAGAGGGAAGGAGTCTTTTCTTTCAAGTAGTCAGAGAACATGCAAAACAATACTTTTGGTGATCTTAATTTGGGGAGGCAATGAGCTAACTGGTATGGAGAAGGTGTCAAACTGCAGCAGGTTAAAGGAACTGGCAGTGTTGAGATAGGAATGAGAATGATTGACAAAGTTGTCATTTCTCTCAAATTCTTGAAGAGATATCACACAGAAAATGAATTCAATTTTGAGGCTCCAAATATATTCAAATAAAATTAATTCTCTTGCCCAATCCAGAGTAGTCAGTCTTAAAACCATGGGCGCACAAACAACATAAGTGGACTCAACAGTTATATTTATATATTTGTATATATATATATATATATATATATATATATGCATATATACATACATGTGGGTGATCATAAATGTATATCAAAATGTATGTATATGTCGCAATAATAATTTTTGTAAAAAGATGAATCTAGAGAATATGAAGCACAAGGGAGAGAGGAAAGGAAGAGGAGAAAGTGATGTAATTCTATTTCAATTTAAAACATTTTAAAAAAACACAGTTTACTAATACATTCTATAATGACTGTGACTTGACTTTTATATAAACAAATAACTCTCCTAGCATCTATGAGTTACTTTGATATTTCTGAAGCTATTAATAAATTAGGCAAGGGGAACATGGACCCTGTTGGCAGGCAGAGGACTTCTATTTCTCCTAGGAATTCAAATCCCTGCTGGAGAACAACTGAGGAATGTTTAACGGTAATAATAGACATATTCTATGTTTTTAACCCATGAATTATTCTGTTCAATAATTCTATTCACTATTAAAAAACAGCATTACTTTTATACCTGTCAATGTTGACACTGTACGTAACTAGTTATATACCAGTCATGAGAAACTATCCAACCAAAACAATAATGTCATTTTCCCTTCAGTAATTCTTACCAGCTTTCTGGTTTTAGAAGACAGTTGGTTAAAGAAAGTTTATAACCAGTGTTTTTGGAATGTATTTTGAGGCATGAAGCAAGCCTTACACCAACAATGCATTATTGCACAGTTATTTTTAGGTATTAGTCATAGAACAACACAGGTGCCCAGAAGAATTTCTGGGCACATAAATATGAAACCTCTGCCCCTGAGAGCTTCCAGTCTAGATTGAGACATGCAAAACAGGAAGCCCAAGCTTTACCACAAGAAGATGAATGGGCATCATTGATCCCTTGATGTGTGAGTGCTGCCAGACAACAATGCCTTATTTATTCACAAAGATTCAACTAAAATTCTGCTCAGAGTATATTTCAGTCCTCTAAAAATGTAGTAAGTGGTATCATCATAGTTTAGATATATGGAATAGTCTCTAAGAATTATGCTTTTGCCTTTATCTTTATTACCCCAATCAAGAAATTTGAGTGTTTCATTTCTCTGAGCACATGAGTGTCTGTGTGTGTGTGGGGAGGGGAGAGGGGGCATCTTGTCTGTATGTTTCAGTGTGTTATGCATGTGTGTCGTTGCCCATGAAGTCACTTTTTGAACCCAGAGGTTGACATTAGGATGTCTTCTTCAAATTACTTCTTATATGTTTCTTATGTGTTTCTGAGACAAAGTCTCTCATTGCTATTTCAGCTAGTTTGGCTGACCAGCAAGTCCTAGGATTCATTCATCTCTTGATCTCCTTACTGGGTTTATAGGCATTTGTTTTCAAATCTGATATTTAAATGAGTGTGGGCATCTGAACTCAGATCCCCATGCTTGCAGAGCAAGTACTTTGCCACCGAAACATTTTCCTATTCCTTGGGTGCTCCTTATATTCCAGGGACAAAGGAAATGCAGATAGGTAAGACATTGTTATCACTTTAAGTACACCTTATATCTAGGAAATTCAAAATATCACAAAAGAGATTATTAGACGCCTGCCTATGTTAGCATCAACCACAATATCTGTAAATACTATAGTATTAATCCTAATTCTCTTTTAGTGTATAAGCTGACTATAATGACCTCTGATTTGAAACTCTTGAATCATTTATTTAACCTTGACCAGTTTTCCCCCAAATTTCTCTTTGCAATATGTTATTGTCTAATAGGTGTGATTGAAAAAGAAAAGTCAGTGAAAATCCCTAGAAAGAAGGAAAAAACAAATGAAAACCACCTCAGTGTTGTTTTGAGTTCCATTTCTGTAGGGTTGATCAACAGCTAGAAAATGTCCTATAAAGGGCCAGATAACAAGTGTTTTAAGGCATTAAGATAATATGATCTGTATTCTACCCAAACTACTCTGCTATCACAGTTATGGAAAATACATATATGGACGTATACAGACTCTTACAAGGAATTCATGTTCTGTGGAGAAACAAATTTCATGTTCACATGAAGTTTAAAGGGGAAATAATATCTGTCTATTTATTCTGTATACTCTAGATACCAGTTTATGGCCAGATAAAATTCTTCTATCTTCACTGTTACTGTACATTGTTTAACTGAAAGCAAACCTTATAAGTGATTTTTTTTTTCATGTCAAAGCATTCTCATCTTCTGGGGAATCACACAGTGAAATATTAGGTGCATTTTATGTTTTAAGACAAAAAAGTAAAGTATTAGTAAACAATTCCATTCTATAATATGATTAATGGCAAAGTCCACAGATACCACACAGAGCTTGAGTTTCTGGTAGAAATTCTATGTTCCGCTTACATCAATCTCCAGGTTTTCTGTCACATCCAAATGCACATCCATTTAAAAAACACCAGGGGTAGATTAATTATATACAACTTCAGCTTTAAGATATCATCCATGAACAAGTTACTTTGCTTGCTTTCCTTTCAAGTACAGCTTATGGAGCTTGTCAAATCCACTTTGCATATAGGATGATAAAATCTCAACAGCTAGCAGTGAGGGAGTGGACCCGTATTCAGGAGATAACTGGGGCAAGTCAAAGATAAACGTGGTGATAGAACTGTCATTGCTTCTCACAAATGGGAGATAAATCCATGAGTGCAAATGTCGTATGTTGAATAAGTGAACAACGATTCCATCATCCATCAATGCCAATTCTTCCCGTATTATCTGTATTGTATTTCAGCTGAGTACATCGTGTGAGTTATATAGCAGTTTCTTAAAGATGAAATTATGTGTTGCAACAGGCCAAATGTGTTTGTTGTAGGCCCATCTGTCTTACTAGTTCTTGTTCACACACTAGCTATTTTTTCATAGTTAAAGATATTTATTGCATATAAACACCCCAAAGCACAAATAGCAGGCAGAAATGTTTCAGAAAAGCCCATGACATATATCAAAGAAAGAATTGAACAAGAGGGTAGTAAACTCTCTGTTGAGTGTCAGTAACAAGTCTTTCCAAATCACTTACCCAATCCTTAGCGTGTGGTCATCAACATTTCCAATTCTCTTAAATAATGGACTTAAAATGGAGTGTAGATAAATCTGAATGAGACATTCTTCTCATTGGGGGCATTTTGTGAAATTCCCTTCCTGTTCAAATTTCATTTAAATAAGTGGTGAAGACACAGTACCAGAATTAGAAGAGACCTCAGAATTCTTGTGTATAAAGCGCCTCTTGATACATCTCTATAATTGTTAAGAACTATGATTTTCCCACTTTCAAGTGGTTTTTGATTTAGATATTGTTCTTTATAGAGTACACAATATGCTATGTTTAAACTATGTAATGTTTACCAATATTTACTATATGTAGGAAATGTTCTGGAACTTTGATCCCATGCTTCAGTGCCATTCAATATACCTTTATGCAAATCAAAGCCTAATAAAACTAACCATAATACAATATTTCAGCAAATTAGAGGTGGATTGGAACCAGATCTAATTTTGGATGCCTTTGGATTGGAAAGATCAAATGATTTCAGGATGAGGGTTCTCACCACCTCTTTCTAAATCATTTTCTCTATACCAACTCTAGGCTCAAACAGGATTAATTTTTTTCCTATAATATTTTTTTGTGGTTTGAATATAAAAATGTACCCATAGACATAAATAAATATTTCTCAGTTGGCTGTGTTTTGTGAAATTCTGCAAAGTCTAGTTGTGACTCAGTCAGAGGAAGTAGGTGGCTTTTGTTCTCAAAGGCGTATGGGCTCTATATCCTGTTTCTTTCTGTTTGTTTCCTGTCTATAGGTAAGATGCCTGTCTCCCTTGTTCTTACTGCCATGATACTCTGTCTGTATGATCTCAGAAGCAATGCAGTAAAAACAAACAAACAAACAAACAAACAAACAAACTCATGAGCTGAACCATCTAAAATAGGGAGCCAAAATAATTGTTTCTTCTTTAAGTCATTTCAGTCAGGTATTTGACCACAGTGGTGGGAAAAGTAATAATCACGCAGTAGCAAAATTGCTTAGAGAGGTCGAGGACCATGTTCTCCCTTTCCCTGGAACTTCTTTTGGGGACACATCTAAAATCAGAGTAACTAGCTTTAACTGTATTTGTCAGACTTGAGAGATGTGGTTTTCTCTTGTGACATTTCATCTTTAAGGTTCTAGTTCTTTTTCACTGCCTGCTCATCAAAATGATATGATCTCATCTACTGTCTGGTAAACATTTGTAGAATGGACAAATGAATGAAAGCAGGAGTTAGCAAGCAATCTGGGGAATCAGCCTGGCAGTACAGCTCAGTCAGCAAAGCACTTTCTGCTCAAACTTGAGGACCTGAGTTCAATCCCCAGAGCCCATGTATAAAAGTGCAGTATGATGGCACACATTAGGAGACAGAGAGTAGCTAATGTCTGAGACTCACTTGCCAGTAAACCTAGCTTAATTGGTGAATTACAGTCAGTGAGAGCCCATGTGCCAAAAGAAATCAAAGAGGATGGTCTCTGAGGAAAATACTCAAGGTTGACCTCTAACCCCCAGATGCTTGCATAGGAGTATTTGTATATGATTACATAAGCATGTGTAAGCATACGAGCACAAGCATGTGTGTGTGTGTGTGTGTGTCACACACACACACACACACACACACACACACAATCTAAGGATTAAGTCAAATGTTGCAAGTTCCTGAGCTTTACACTCCTTGCACTGTATCAAGTCACTTCTGAATACTCCATAGATATATGACAAATACAGAGAACAGTCATAATGAGTCACAACACAATGATTTGTATCAGGGGTGATGATTATGTTCAAGGAGAAGGTTTAGAGTGTCTATATCTGAAAACAAAATTAAATTCATTAGTGGCTTTTGAATGATACTACATCATCTACTAAATACTAGTAACAGGCTATGGTGAGAAAACTTAAAGATAATTTAGAAAAAATATGCCTGCAGTGTTACAGTTTCATCACTTATTTAACTTTAAATTATGTCCCTAATGACTATGAGCAACAGCACAGTAGTGTGAATCATACTTCTTATTGGTATTCTTCTCCATTTCTTTTCAAAATCATTTAGATTTTGAAAATTAAAATATATTGACTTTTAGTGGGTACTATAGCTACAGTCAAATCTGCCCTTTCCTTAATGAATAGTATAACATAGATTAATAAAGAATCATTTACAACACAATGCTGTGAACAAGACAGCACAAGTTATTATGGGGTACCTAATATAATATTTTGAGATCTCAGCTAGATAATACTTTCTGGAAGACCTGACAACTAAAATGAGAAGTGAAGAACTGATAAGCAATGGTAAATATTGAGAATTACTCATTGGTATCACTCATTTATCACCATGGCATGGAATTATGAAAAGAGACCATGAATCATTGTTTATTTTTAAATCTATTTATCTATATATCTATGTATCTACATATCTATGTATCTATGTACATATCTATCTATCTATCTATCTATCTATCTATCTATCTATCTATCTATCTATCT
>NW_021604565.1:26944363-26976015 GCF_004785775.1 Grammomys surdaster | reverse complement strand
TCTATCTATCTATCTATCTATCTATCTATCTATCTATCTATCTATCTCTACCTACCTATTTTTCATCCTTCCTTCCTTTTGTTCTTTCATTCATTTTTTTCTTTTTCATAAGACAAGGCCTCATGTAGCTGAGATTTGCCCCAAAAGCAATAAAACAAAGAAACAAAGAAACAAAGAAACAAAGAAATAAACATGTATCCAAGCATAACCATAACTGCTATTGTTTCTGAATCTACTCCTCAGATTCTGGGATTCCAGGTAGAACTGTATTTCTTATCTTTTCGAATGTGTCTTGGAACAAAGTTCATTTCTCTTGGCACTATCCAATGGCATAAATGATAACTAACTGATAGCCCAACTGCACACAGGAATGTAGACACATTGCTAGTGTTCTTGATGATTCCAATGTATCTCCTGAGTCCATCTGTGGTTACTGAAGCTAGCTCATCAGAGATTAGATCCTACACATGGGGTATTCATATGTCTAACAAAAATATTTCTTGTTGTGTTTGAATAGATTGAGTTGTATTCTTACTTCATACTTTAAAGTACTATTGCTTCAGATATGATTTCATTCCAATTGATGTTTAGGAATGTAATAGTAATTAGCTTGATTTTATTTTAATAAACTGAGAAATGCAGATATCAGAGCAGTTAAAAACTTCAAAGCATAGCCAGGAGACTTTAAATCTCAGTTTTATCATTTATGTTAATCTTACTTTCATCCAGTAATTTAGTATTTAAAGGTTTATTTTGGGGAAATATGGCTCTGCTCAGGATAGGCTGAGATCATATTAGTGGCACTACACTATTGCATTTAGTCATTAATTCATTGAGTTATGGCATCCAGAAAATTGAGTTACCAAGGATTTAATACTTCAGATTATAAAGAAGTCCCTTAGGGATACTGAGGCTTCCCCAAATGCACCAAAAAGAAGCCATTCTAGCAGTGGGGTTGACAAGAGCTAGACAGACAGACTAACAAGAGGAAAGCAACTTGTGTCTACTATCTTTCAAATACTCTCTTTAAAATGACAGCTCAAACATAGCCTTGGGTGAAATAATTTTGTGTATCAGTAGTGTTATATTTATTATATAGTTAGCAACTACAGCAATTATTTGGCTTTATCAAGTACCTATAAGTTAATCACTGTAAATTAGTCCCTTCTATCAGTTAAAGCATGAACTCTTCATGGTAATTTTCATGGTATTAGCATACTAACAAAATTTCACAGGTACAGTCTCAGAAAAATTAAGTATTTTGTACAAGGTTAGAGAGCTAACAAATGGTGAATAGAGTATGAATCTAGATACTTATCCCCAAAGATGTGATTTTGATTCTGTTTGCAATGTCTTCTTAGGATAGTTATGTAAGTTCATGGGATGTGGTTTGATGAGATTTGGTAACAAAATTTTGAAGTCATTTTCACTCACTATTGTTCTGTGATGGTCAAGGCTTTGTTTTATAGATAAGATGGTTGGCTTTGGGTTTTTTGGAATGTAGTCTCTTCAAACATACTGTGCGTGCATGCATGTGTCCACAATCATTTGATGGTTCAGTTGTGGTCATTCATTAGTGATTTATAGGTTTTAGGTAGAAAGAAATATGACTGAATATCAACAACATTTCCAATTGAATCTTGTGTCAAAGCAGTGGGAAAAAAGAAGAAATACCTTCTAGTTAATTTTGGTTTTAAAAAACCTTATTTATTCTTTTGTAATACCAGTTATTTATAGTCTTGATTGTTTTAATTCACAAAAATGATCATAATTCAATGACCAATGAGAGAATTAATCCATTGATCTTAGTTTTCTGTGTCTGAGTATCCATTATGTATAGATGTAAACTCATGTTTAGAAGTCCAGATGAGTTGAGATAGGGTTCACCTTTTTCTTCAGTATTCTATTCCATATTTGTTTAAAATGCATATTCTAAAAATACATTTCATTGTTAATAAGCCAGTCTTGGCTATTCTAGGCCTTGAGTAACTTTCTCTTTCACCATGAAACTTCTAGAACCTTTAATTCTAGATAGGGTTTGTGAAGCTCTGCAGCTTCAGTATTCATGGTATCTAGGTTAGAAACTATTGTGGGGCATACTTCGGGCATTGTATGCTAAGCTTTGTCTCTGTTTTCTACTCCTGAATGTCAACAGAAGCCATTCCCTTTGTTATAACAATAAATAATATCTTCAGATACTGTCAACTGTTGTACAGGAGAAAAGAAATGGTTCTCATTTGGGACCATTGTGCTGTGCTTTGCATACATTATCCCAATGTATATTAAAAGATATACACAATAAGCTCAATGGTGTAAGGAGGAGGGACCTAATAGGCAGAAGGTTAAAATAGTATCTCCTATCATAAATAGAACAATATTGCTATTGTCAGGGTGAATTTGAGTAGCATACTATTGGACTTTCTATCTTCTAGAACTATGAACTGCCTAATTTTTTTTTAGGTTAAATTACTCAATCGGTAATACCCTATTTAGCACCATATAGCAAGCTGCTGTATGTCAAACAACTTAGTTTTTAATACTCTTTCATCATAATGGTTCTTCTTCCTGTAATATTCTTTAAGGAAGAAATTATGTTTTATTACTTTATATTTGTTTTCAAAGATACGAAGGCAAAAGGAAATATACAAGTCAGTCATCAAAGTTTCTTCTTCCTGAATGTGACTCAGTTTGTGTGTGTGTGTGTGTTTCTCAGTTCAATCTATATGTATTTGTTGAGTTCTTATTACTTCTTTGCGTCACTCAAGAATCAGAGCTGAGATCCTGCTTTTCCCCTCAATATAACCTTGAATAAATTGCTTAACTTCTTAGTGCATCATTTTCCATGCCTATAGAGCAGAGTAATAATATCACCTATTAATAGGCTGTCAGAAACACATGAGTTGAAATATGAATATCGTGAAAGTAGGATCTATCACATGCAAACATCTGCTGAGTGATTGTAATAAATGCTACAATGTCTGCATGTCAGGACTGGTACTTGGCCCTTGGGGATCAGCAATGGATTAGTAGCCTTGTTCTTGTGGAGCTCATGTTCTCATGTAGTCTCTATAACCCTTATAAAAACTCTAGGCAATGCAATTGGCTCAGTTGCACAGGTAGGGAAGTAAAGCTAGTGAGAAAATGCAATTAGTGAAAGTCACCCAACAATTAAATACCAGACTCAGAATTGGGGCCCAGGTTCCTCTGACAACAAGCCACACAAAGTTCTAATAGGTTATCAACATACTTGCAAAGGATTACAGTCAGGTTGATATTAACTTGTTTTGCTTGCCCTCTTCTTCCTACCTTTTCTTTCTTAGGTTTTCTATAGTTGGGGCTTTCTACTAATTTCTTCCAGTGCACTCAGATTCTCTCTTCAGATTGGGATAAATACTTGGAGACCTATGTTTTGTTCATGGCCTTTCTGATACTGTAGCAGATAGACAAGTCTTGGCCTGAGGATAGATGGGATTTCATTGAAAATGAGATGTCCACTGTGATTCATCTCTGCAGCAAATGGGTAATGTGTACTTTGGGCTTTAAAAATAGAGATGAGTCAGGGAAATCATATGTTTCCCATTTGAAAAGAAACTTTTCAAAGATTTAGGTACTCCTCCACCCTTTACCATCATATTAAATATGATGACCATAATTGGGGTACACATACAAATAGAACTTAAAATAGCTCATTCCTTTCTAATTATAGCATTTGGCAATACTATGTATCAAAATAATAATTTAAGCTATTTCTGCTCAAATCCCTCATTGATTCAAAAATCTCCAGTGTGTCAATACTCATTAGCCTAAATATCTATTGTCACATGAAGTGGAATGGATGATTGTCAACTTTGTAGCATATTCTCTCTTTTCTCTCCCTCTTGCTCTCCCTCTTCCTCTCACACTTGAGTAATTAGGCATGAGTGTTATAGACAAAGGCTGCCTTCTTCTAAATCACTTTCTGTTATTATTGTACCAGTACTCCACCCACATTGGTTTACATGTCCTACTTTAGTGGGTGTGGAAGAAGCCAGGCTGGTTGACTGCCATCTGTGGTCGTACCTTTTTAGTAGCTTCCTGCTCTTCTGTAAAAAGTTCAGCCCATCTCTGTGTACTTGGTGCACCTTGATGGCAATCAGATACTCATTTGTAGGTTAATCAAAAATAGTTTCCTATATTTTAATGACACTTAATCAGACTACATCCTGGGAGAACATGCAATATTAAGCACCACCCCTCCACATAAAAGGAAAGTTTCTAGAAAAATACTTTTGGCTAAAACCAAATAATTTTTGCCTGATTTTCAGTCAAATTATGTTTCAAAATCTATAAATTCATTCTAAGCATATTCCTCAACAAAAAATATGCTGAAAATAGAAATAAAGAAGGGA
Organism: Grammomys surdaster; assembly: GCF_004785775.1. Classification (NCBI taxonomy): domain Eukaryota; kingdom Metazoa; phylum Chordata; class Mammalia; order Rodentia; family Muridae; genus Grammomys; species Grammomys surdaster. The sequence goes on along the minus strand of NW_021604565.1, from coordinate 26,971,627 downwards.
GTCAAGAAAAGATATAAAGAAGAATGACTGAATAAAAGAAAGTTAAAAACAAAGCAAAATTGTGATTGCATTTCTGGCGGATTTTTTCCTTTTAAATCTCCATTCTGTGGCACTGATCCTCACTGGAGGCCTTGGAGTGCTCTCTCAGGGCTGCGTGCTGTCTGTTTTGCCTCTCACCTCATACTGACTAACTGGGTTTTAAACTCTTCTTTCATGCAAAAGACACAAAGCATATCAAGGGAAATCTCTCAGGCTCATCTTCCACTCTATCTAAGGATCAATATCTAGCATATTAGAGCTTCTGGAAGGCAAAGGACACTGTCAATGGGTCAAATTGGCAGCCTATAGATTAAGAAAAAAACTTCACTAACTGTACATATGACAGAGTTCTAATATCAAATAAAAAAAAGAACTCAAGAAGTTAGACTCCAAAAAAATTGAAGTAACTCAATTAAAAATGGAGGACAGGGCTAAACAGACAGTTCTCAACAGAGGAATCTCAAATGGCTGAGGAACATTTAAAGACATGTTCAACATCCTTCGTCATCAGGGGAATGCAAATCAAAGTGACCCTGAGATTCTACCTTACACCAATCAGAATGGCTTACCAATCAAAATGTCAAGTGACAGCACATGCTGGGGAAGATGTGGAGCAACAGAAACCCTTCTTCATTGCTGGTGAGAGTGCAAACTTGTACAATCACTCTGGAAATCAATTTGGTGGTTTTTCAGAAAATTGGGAATAGTTCTAGGTGATAATAATTCTTTAGGGTGAGGAATCCATCAGCTGCCAAAAATGTTTTCAGAACTAATAAGCAATATTTTCTCTTGTCATATGGAGCAAACAATTTCATCTCTATATGTATGTGTTCACTATCAGTTAAAAGCATAAATCTCTCTCTCTCTCTCTCCTTATCTCTCTGTCTCTGTCTCTCTCTCCCCTTATCTCTCTGTCTCTCTGTCTCTCTGTCTCTCTGTCTCTCTGTCTCTCTATCTCTTTGCCTCTCTCTTTCTCTCTCTGTCTCTCTCTCTCTGTCTCTCTCTCTCTCTCTCTCTCTCTCTCTCTCTCTCTCTCTCTCCAGCATTGCTTAAACTAGCATGGTGGCACATAGAGCATGTCTGCAATGAATGGTTCCAATTCTGAAGTGTTTTATAGGGAAGAAAATAATTTTTATGGGTTTAAACTCATGAGAGTGTTGGTTTAGAGGTCATGTTATCAGTCTTTTATAAAAAAAAATGGTTAAATTTTAAAAATAGGAGACAGAGATTGGATGCAAATAAGACATTTGCTAGCATATCCTATGTTCACCTGACCTTTGGTCTGTAGTTTCCTATCTTTGATTTGTCTTTCTCCTGTGAGGTCTCTTTTTCATAGCCAGATAGCCAGATGAAATTTAGCTTCTTCTATAAACCTTTCTTAAGCAGTGATCCTCTAATATAGTACCTTATGTTGTGATGATCCCCAATAACAAAACTATTTGTAATGCTACTTCCTATCTATAATTTTGGTACTGTTACGAATCATAATGTAAACAATCTATTTTCTGATGCTCTTGGGCAATTCCCATGAACAAGTCATTCAACTTCCAAAGGAATCATGACCCACAGGTTGAGAACCACTGTTCTACAGTGTTCTTTCTATACCTTTTGCTTTCCTCCTCCTCCTTTTTGGAACATAATTTCATTTTGCCATTCTGATTATGATTATTGCCTAGCATGTTGTTAAGATTCACAGCTGCTTAGTTAATGTTTGTGGAGTAAGTAGAAGCTGTGACTTGATATTCTGTTATCAATATGAAAGATGAAAGAGGACGCAAAGGACAAACCGACACCCGTGTATGTGTTCAAGGAAGAATTAGGAAGAAGAGACGACTTAAGTCCCTGAGAAAGACTAAGTGTAAATGCTTACTTTGACATCCTTAGATTAATTGTTAATACTTTGATAAACACTAATGCAATCATGAGCTGGTATAAACATTTCCTCTTCTATTATTTATGTTATGAAGACATTCTAGTCAATACTTCAGTTACTTACCAATGCTCAATAGGCATCATTCCATTCTTTACTTATTTACTCTGATGTAACTAGAATATTTTTTTGGCACAATAAATTGTCATGGTTCTACCAAAAAGTCAAAGACAGATTTTGAATAGAGTGATTAATACTCATTTTCTTTTTTTCTTGCCTTGGTATGCTGCTTTGGTCACTGAGATATGTGAACATGAGAACTGAAGTTAGAGTTTGGGTATATGTGATAGCTAGCACAGTTACATTTACATAAATATATATATAACTTATAACCAGAGACTTCAAATTTGCTACTCTCTACAAAAGGGAAATATCCAGTTTATTATAGATCTATAATTTTCCTAGGTTCTTAATATGGTCTTGAGTTCACTGAGGCTTAAACTGGATGAATATTCCCCTTTAGTAATTTCTGAAGGATTGGTGGTATTTTCTAGTTGGAAATAGACTGAGTTACACATCTCTACACACCAGAAGTGTTTTTTTGAGAATCAAAAAAAAAAAGAATAAAATTCTAAAAATAAATGCTGAATGACTGAACTGCCAATTAGCCACAACATCAGGAATGTTCAATTCAATACTGGATTCCTTTGACAATCTTTTAAAACAGAAATAATAGTAACTTCAGATTGAAATGGGAAGGAGAAGAACTCAGAACTGAACATGGTCATGGAGTCCAAATAGCTAGGATATTTTAGTGAACATTAGATCTTACCAGCACCACTTATGATGTTTGCAAGTTATGCTAATAATACATATATATTTTTAAAAATCAAAACATAAATAGAAAAGGACAAAGGAAAAAGATCTCCATTACATCAGATGTTTTTCCTTTTTTTTTTCTTTTGTTTTCTCATGTTTTCCTTTTTCCTTTGGCATCCTGATTTCTTTAAAATTTCTCTCCTCTCTACATGTGCTGCAAATACCCTATACCCTCCCTAACAGCCTGGAGGAATTATGCTACGTACTTTGCATAACTCCCCATGGTCTCAGGTAACAATGTAAATGAACCTTATTAGACAATTTTTTTTTACAGTACATAGGGGAAAATATTTTTAAATGATTTATTTTCTTTTGGATTTGGTATAACTTCTTTCCTTGAGTGGAGGTGAGGCACAAGAGAAGGAATCAGGGCATATTGGAATCTTGCTATTTGAGTCAGATGTTAAGAGGGAAAAAATATTGGCATTTCTGAGGTGGAAAAAGCTAGGTCTTCCTCCTTAGGAATCACAAAAATAACTGCTGAAAAACCTTCAACCTTTCCAAGAGAAACTTCTTTAAAAGTTATATGTAACTAAAAATAGGAGGATTATAATGGAAGCTAGTGTGCATGTGTGTAAAGTCCCAGAGCAGCAGAGATGGCCTGGGCTGCAGATTTGGGGCTTGTGATTTTAAATCTCTCTGCAGATTCAAATCTGTTGGCCAGAAGAACATTTAACCCAATGTGGCCACCTGAATTTCTTCCCTATAAAATGGATCCCTTAAACAAATCTCAGTAAAACAAACTTTAGGTTTATCATTTGGATTCAAGGAAAATCCCTGCAGCCACAGAAAGGGATCATGACAATAGTCCTGAAAGACTGTGGCAAGCTTGCCTCATGACTGTGGTGGCTTTGATCAGTGTAATGCAATCCTGAAGTGGTGGGGACCTTGTCTTTTGGTGCATTTGGGTCTAGACCCAAGATCTTAACTGTGGTCAGACCTTGAACAAACCCCTAACCCAATATGACTGTGTGGGAAGGAGGGGGGTGTCCATTGGGAATAGCAGTTGAGTCCACCACAACAAAGAATGTATGAGCACTCTTCCCAAGTATGCTGGTGACTGAGGCTGGTCCAGGAAGACAAGGGTGGGGGAATCAGGGAGCAACTTGCTTGAGATACACACACACACACACACACACACACACACACACACACACTTCCCTTTTGGGATGATTCAATGGCTTTTGCAACTATGGGGAGGCACTGAGTATAAAATACTGTGATTAGTAATAGCTATTGAATTGTTTACTTCAAGCAGTTAATTTTACTTCTATGTCCCCTACCCCAATAAAAGAAAATATGCTCACTATTCAAGTCAGAAAGAGCTCCCTCTGCACACACATTCACTGTTAGTGGTATATGTATGAGGCTTCTAGTGATTTTTTTTTTTGATAAGATGGCTACAATTTACACCTCTAGTTTTTCAAAAAGCCTTAACAGCATTGGTTATAAAAGATGAATAGTTGAAACAGGAGAAGCAGATATGCGTTTAGGAGTTGTTTCTTTCCCTTTTGTTTTAACTTTTGTTTTGTTGTTGTTTGTTTGTTTTTTTTGTTTTAGAAGCAAATATGGCAGTTGTTTTCTAATTGATTTTAATTTGCAGCAAAAAAAAAAAAAAAGAGAACTGAATGGGTGAGTAATATTGTCATCACAAGGAGCTTGAAATATCAGGTTGGTGCATTAGGGACTCAAAGTCTTTCTAAGGCATCTTGACTCATACACATTTAAACCCAGCAAAACAAAACACGCAGTTGAAAGGAATGCAGGCTCAGGAAGAATAGAGTGTCACTGCAGATTGATAAAAGAGTTCTGTCGGCCTGCCCCGCATACCACAGCCTGACCATGAAACCGTATATTGCTTTTCCAGAGTGTGCCCTGCCTTGTATGATTCGTCAGGCCCCTCCTTCCCAAGCCTTAAGTCACAGCACTAATCCCCTGCTTGAAACTCTTCCTTCTTTTGTTGTGGCTATTGTCCTTCCACGCTTACGTAAGCAGGTACTGGATGCAAAATATCACTCAAGGTTAGGGCTAGCCACAGAACCAATTTCTGCAAATAAATCATTTGTATCTAATATAATGATGAGGCTCACGCCCAGAGTACTCCCAGTTGCCCTGTCTCTCTCCAGACTCTTGGGTGCCAGATGATTAAGCCTTGCTTCTAGCAGGGGCTGGAAGCAGCTGCTCCTGTATCAAACTCCTCTTGCTCTCAGCCAGTTTCAGCTTTGTCTACACCCAGCTGTGATGTGTGGAACCCACTGACAGCTCTCATTTCCACAGACAACCTTTCATTTAGGTGCTCTATAAACTTTTCTTAATATCTGCTTGTTAAGCTGGACAGAATGGCATCAGAACAAAGCTAACCTGGCTGCTGAAGCCCTGGCGGCAGCATCTGTTGGTCCTCTTTGATTCTCTCTTTGATAAAATTTTACCTGCCTACTATTGTGGAATTCTAGATAGATGGTTCTGAGGATTTGGAGCAGAAGGCATCCATCCAGTTGCCAAAAGCTAAAAGCAAGAAGTGGTCCTGGGGTGCAGCCAGAGTTGAGTCTTGACTTTTTTCCTCCAAAGTATTCTCAGTGAATATCAAATCTAACCTTCCCATCCTCACTGCTTATATAAGTATTGAAGAAAATTTTGAATACGACATTTAAACTTGGTTACTGTATTTTAAAGCGCTAGAAGCAAGATTCAGGCAGTTAGTAAATCGTCACATTTGGCTGAGTTGCGTTTTGGAAAAAATTGCCAGTAAAATGAAAATGAGACGTTAAAGCTGAATGAAGCAAGTGTTCCTTTCTTTATGGTAGAACCTGAAGCCTTACCTCCATTCGGAAGAGCTAGCTAATGTGTGAAATGGTATTATTGGAGATCAGAGTTTTGCAAAAGAGGTGTGAAGACCCTATTCAGTCTTCAGATAGGAGAGAACCCTACGTAAGGTGAGGGTGTGACAGTTTAGCCTAACACCAGTTCCAGGGCTGTTCCCGAGGAATGCTTGTAGGCTTTCCACTTGTGCTTTCTGCACAGATCTGAGGCAGGTTGGGGAACCGTGGAAGCTCTCTGAAACACAGGAAGCATAGCTCTTGTCTGAAAAGCCAGTGTGTGTGATCAGGTGAGTTGACCAAATAACTTATTAGGTAAAGGAGAGCAATGGTAAATAAGATCTTTTTGGAAGAGAACCTGGTCATTGAGTGCAATTTGCCAGTTTTCACCTTTAATTTTTTGGGAGGGAACATCTGCCTCCTTATTCTTCTGACCCAGTCCAAAACAAAATGACATTTTGTCTGATCCATCCTTAGTGCACACCTAAGTTTCTTTACAACTGAATTTATATTCCCCTATGTGAACGCTGGTGTTAGATCTGAAACAATATCTGTGACAATCTCTGCCTCATCCCTTAAAACCTAACTAGTCTAGAGTACAGGGAAATATCTGTGAATGTCGTTGCCACTGCCTACCTGGCAGAGGGCAGCAAATGAAGCAGAAATCTCTGAGCTCTATTTTTATCTACTTAAGTGCTTCTTAATATATAATATACATTTACAAAGCAGAAAAAGAATTAGCCCAGGAACTGTGGGTTATCACATTAGAAGTGTTGTTATGGCATGTTAGTTTAACTCAGTTAAGGTCAGTTTCAAGTTAAAGAACAAACAGATGAGCTGCTTGGTTCTCTGCTCCCCCACACCCTAACTTTCCTCCTTCCAAGCTATGTCAGAGAGAGAATTCCCATCTCCAGACTTTTCTCCTTATAAGGCCTGATTTCTGCCATTAAGAAGTCTGCCTAGAGATTGGACAGCTTCAAGCACTAAATTCTGTCTCCTGCCCTGTGCTCACTGGCAACAATCACGCCAAGGTCCAGAAGGAGAATCTGGTGGTCGTGTCCTAATAGGAGACAGCATACCTCCTCTAATTGCCATAAAAACTTTGAAGCCATTGTCTGGTGGATCTAAGAAGACTGATCCTGAAGGTGCAAGATCGGAGCTGCAAGTCGGGAACTCAGAGTTTTAATTCTCAGATTGGCAGTGACTCACACAAGGGCCACAGGCACACCCACTCGACTTCTCGGTGTGCTTCACTTTATTCATCTGAAAAACCTAGACAAATTAACACAGATCCTGACTGGGATATTTTATGGAGTGGGCATTAATAATCACAACTAGTCAGTTGACAGTACACAACTCTAAGCACTGAGGTTTGATCTGGTTGAAGCCTCTGTGAAGTTTTAGTTGGCTCCTTTGTCCTTCTTTCCAAATCTGGGCTTCCCTCTTTGGAGGTCTTTAAATCCATAGTAAGGAAATTCAAATTCCCTTGAAGTTTTGGTCGAATCTTGGCAAAGACAGACGATTCCCTTTAAGACTGTGTCATATGGTGGTTTTGCAAAAGAAATCTTCTTACCTACCGCAAAGATACCCCCACCCCTAGCCCCTTCACCCCCTGCCACTACCATCCTATAGGACCAGATGCCATGCACCATGAGAACAGGCTTCTCATGTGTGGTGCGATCACATTGTCTCTGAAGACATCTGGGTAAAACCCTCCTTGTAGTCTTTGGTCTTGAAAGAGCTATGGGGTGAACCAAAAAAGCATCATAAAGACATCATCCTTTGTTGATGTTCTTCTTCCATGTCTGATGAAACAGCCCTTTTGGGGATAAAAACGTCAAGATGAAAAATGACATGTCAATAAATAGAAATTGAATGAATGTGTTAGCATTAATTTGTTACATTCTACATATGCTCCTCTGAAGAAGTAGAGTTTATATTAAGGCCCAGCTGCAGGCTTCCAGTATGGCAAAGTAGGAAGGGACCCAAGAGAGATTGATCTAGCAACCCCACATGGCTTCCATCCCACTCACTGTTGCCTTGCTGTACATACTTCTTTCACTGGAAGGGTGTGCCATGGCTAAGTGTTACAGGCTTCGGTGTACACTGGCCTCTGCTCCATCTCTTCCATATTTGAATTCTCCTGGGTCCTGAGGCACATTTCTGTCTCATCTACTTAACTTTGCTGTTAAGTCCCTGCCACCATGCCTGTCTCTTTAGCTTGCTACATTTTACACTTGTTTGCCAGTGGCTGTGAAGAGAAATGACAGCAGGATTTCTCAGGGACTTGGCTCTCCTCCAGCATGGAAAACATACTGAGTTGATGTCTCCCAGAGCCTGTCTTTAACTCAGGTGTCCCCATTTCATTGGGCTCCGCAGATTTCCTACATCTGTGGTGTATGACATTGTAAAGAATTTGACTTGGAGACCTGTTTCCCCCCTCCCCGTATGGATCCCCACTCCATGTTTATCCAAGGAGCCTATCCATCAGGTCTCAGACTGAAAAAGTGCAGATTATTTCAGTCCTGCTTTTAGCAGTGCCCTGTGGAATAAGACACCTCCTGCTCAATGTTCCTTCTATTGCTCTTAAGGTGTGAACAGACAACCAAGATTTATGAGCTGACAGCCATGCTGTGTGAACACTAGAATGGATGAGTGGGCCTTTGTTTCTAGCTTGGTCTGAGAAGGAAGCAAAGCAATGAAACAAAAGAATCTCATCTTTTAAAAAGTCATGCACAGAGTATTTTATTTCACCTGCAAATAGCTACTGCTCTTCTACTGTTATGTTACAGTGTACTATAGAGCTAGGTGCTACTGAGTCCTTTCTAGAGAGTACACCCTGTGCTGAGCATGAAGCCCTCAAAACATTAGAGAGAGTGCTTATACCCATTGAACCCTTTAGAGGGATTATATCCATTGAATGAAGAGGAAATGGAGCCTTCAGGATGTTAGGTAGCGTTATGCAACCAAGATCTGAATGCATGCTATCTTACTAAAATCCCTCAATTTTTATCATTGATGTGACATTACACTGATTTGACAAAAATATTTCTTGCTAAGCACTGTGAGAGATATATGACCCATATCGCCATCTGCAAATGTCATACTAAAAGAAGTAAGTCCCCAGTGCACTGTTGTCTAACAGAAATAGAATGTTGTACATACCAAGATTCTTTGTGCTTCAGAATCCTCATTCTTAGAATAGATAAGAGGAGTTTCTATTTTTTCTGGCTATTGGAAGTGGGGGTTAGGTGTTCTGAAAAATATGTAAGATAGTTGGACAGTGTTTGATGACTTGAGAACTGTCAATTTTTTATTAATGTTTTCTTTGTCCATCTCCTCTTCTATATTGTCACTTGCATGAAAATATCTCACACAAATGATCTGCCAGTTAGGACATGAGATCTTTGTAAAGCGATTCCTTTATGTGAGACATAATAAAATACCAAGTTAAGCAAAACTCTAACTCTTCTAAGAAGAAATTTAGTGTTACCCAAAGAGGAGGGTGCAGAGGCTGTCATAGGTAGCATAGGGTAAGAAGAGCTGAGGGGAGAGAGGCATACAAAAAGTGACTCAGGGATTCCATGACCCATGTCTTCTGCTATGGATGGAGGCAATCACATTCCCCTACTTCTCTAGGATTGTGCAGATAGTCATGAAAGCTTGTCAGTGGGTTATCCTATACTCTGTAGTACAAGAATAGAGGCAATCATATTTTCTTTGTTTCTCCAGTGACCATAGCAGTAGTCATGAAAGCTTGTCAGTAGATTAACCTTTTCTCTGTAGTTGTGAAACAGGACAAAGAGGACAAAAGGTCTCTTAGGATCTACTGTTCCTGGAATGGACAGCCAGCCCTCCTTAATTTTTTTTTTTATTGAGAATCAAGTCTACTGACCGAAGGGGAGAAATCAGTTTTCTCTGGGATTTTTGTTCAGAGAATGTGTGTATGAACATAAAGACTATATGTATGAACATAGATTATCTAGTAAGAAATGGAAACCCATACAAGGGTTACAGATAGTAGTGAAAGATGCAAATATGAGGCAAATACTCTCCTTTTTTATAGGAATACAAAGTTACTTTATTCTGAGTTTCTTCAGAAATCTCCATAATCCACTTCCTTAATCAATAACAATGCTAATCCTGCAAAAATTCAACTAATCGAAAACTGAGAATTAATGTAGCAATTTGATTGAGATGAGAGCAAAACAGCAGAAAATATGAATGTGATTTGGTAGCTCTTCCTAGAAGATGTTGAGAGTCTGAGTCTACTAATACATCACTCCATGGGCTATGACCAAGTATGAGGATGATGGCGTTATGACTGTTCATTCTTCTTAAATCCCATTTGTGACATATCTCTTTAATCTGTAATTTTTCAAAGACAATTCATAAAGCCAGGGCTACCTGAGTAAGAAGCAGACTTAAGTACACCAAAAGTGTGCAGTCGCTTCCTTGTGAAGTCCTATGCACTCTGAAATGGTCTTCCATTTAAGACTGCAAAAATAATTCACTTTCCTCCCACCACTTTCCATGGAGGGGCACCATTCTCCACCTCCCACAGCTTTCTTTGTTTGGAATTGTTCATTCTTGGCAGTAATATTCTTAAACTGGGGAAGAATGAGGAAATTTCACTGTCTTGGTAAAATTACCTCATTTAGGAATAATTGGTATTCACAGAAGAGATGCACATTTTCATCCACCTAGTAATGAACAAATTAACAAGACACCTACTGAGTTGTGTTAACACAATTGCCAAATGTAGAAGGAACTAATTACTAACCACTTCACCCAGACAAACTCAAAACTGCATTCCTAATGGGCTTTGTGGCTGACGTGATGGAGACTGCAGAGAAAAGAAATGAACAGGTGCTTGGTGATCAAAGACTGTCCTTGGTGATTCTTTTGGAAAAGGTACTTGCTCTTCAAGAATTCAGAGACTATATCTAGCATGTCTTCGATGTGGTGATAATATTTGCTCTTTCTTTTCAGAGATAATTGTGGCTCATCCATGTAATAGCATTTGAAGTGTGTGCAGATGGAGTTTAGAGATAGTCATCTTTTATGTAAAGACTTAAGCTGCAAACTTATGTAACTATTGGGTCAGCTAGGCACATTCACAAAGCCTTGATACTTAAAAGAATTTCATCCAGGCTCAACTTCTGATAAAGATGAAAGTAGGATTCTCATATAAATGCTGTATTTTGGTATTTATTCAAATCAACCAGGCTGGTTATTCTTTTCCTAGATTTGTGTTTGGCTACTCCTTCAGAGGTAAGCTATAATTGCACATGATAGATATATTTTCCTTTGAGCTGACAATAAACTTGTGGAAATTTTGATTTAATTAGGATTATTTAGGTTAAGTCATCATTTTACTGATTTAAAAGATTGGTGATGTAGGATAATGAACAAGGTCCACCGATCCATGCATCCCTCCATCTAGCAAGTATTACTGGATTTCTACTAGGTCCTAAGAGAATTCTAAAATAAATAAAGAGACAAATAAACTCCCTACTCTTAAAATCACAAATTCTAGAACACATGGCAGACAAAGGAATAACAAAGTTGAAAAGGAATGAAAAAGATGATGTCAGAGACTAATAACTGAAATCCAAGAAAGAGGCAGAGTATAAAAGAGTCATGCGATGGAGAAAGGGTAGTCGGGGAAGCTCTGGGAAGTTGTTTGCCACTTTAACCAATTTACACAGGTATGGTGGTCTGTAAATGCTTCCAGAACCTTGATGTGGCCCCTGTATAGGTCTGTCTATGTGTTTTGCTCAATAGAATAAATTGGGTACAATTCATTACAAAGAGCAAAACTCTCATGGCATAAATACACATATATTTTAGGGACATGGAAGGAATGGAAATTTGTATAAAGCCTTAGCTATATTGTGTCTCCTAGTAATGTTAGAAGGTACACCCATAAATTCTTGCCTACATGACTGCCTAAACATGAACTGAATAACGATAACAGCAATAAATATGCTAGCAAGGATGGCCAAAAGCTGCAAGCCTAGACAAGAAGTAAAGGCAACAAGAGAATGATGAGAAGTTGAGAAATTGTCTTCCTCAGAAATGGCCTGCTAATTGATTATCCTATATCACAGACTGAGCCCTAAAAACATACATACAAATGATATTACATAGACATCTATCTATCTATCTATCTATCTATCTATCTATCTATCTATCTATCTATCATGACAGCAGCTATTAAAAAAGAGATCATGAACTTATAACAGAGGATGGAGGATTACATGAGATGGCATAGAGAAAAGAAAAAGGAGGTAGAGAGTATGTAATTATAGTCTAAAAAACTAAAAGACATAATTAACAAGAGAGTGATAGTACTGACCATCCTAGGCCACAGTGTGACACCTTGTCTCAGAAAACCAACTAACCAAATGTAGTATTTGTTTCCTGGGTGATTTGGTATGTGAATAAATTATTCAGTGATTAAAGTAAATGAATCCATGCTCTTGGAAATTATTTCAAACATTAGTGAGGTCAAGGTATGCCAGCATAAAATCAGAAAACACAATAATACTACATACACAGAGATCATCTTATAATTTTTTCAAAATACAGTATAAAAACATTGAAAACTTTCTCAGGATTGGTCTGATAAAAAAGATGTTTTTTTTTTTTCAGCAGGTGTGCATCTTTAGGGATGCACTGGAAGATCTTTGAATTCTCCTAAGATTAGACAGGGTGCCTTCTGTATTTGTAGCTGGAGCCATTCCGTTTTCAGGCAATCATAAGAACATTTTCTTTTGGGTAAAGGAGAGAGATTAAAGCAAGAGAAACGGAGTCAAACTTACAGAATCACTTACAAAGTTGATGAGTACAATGAGGTGGGAGATGGAGAAATTGACTACGTTTGAAATATCTTGTAGGTGGCTTTGGACAATCTATTTTCTTCCCTAAATCGGAGCTCTGAAAATACAGACTTTTTAATGGCGATAATGAGAGAAGAAGAAAGGACAAAGTTTTTAAAGGTGGATACTCTATCTCTTTATACCCACCTACCAGCAGTTCATGATGTGCATGGGTACTTAGAGACAACGAAAGACACAAAAGATAGAATTCATATGACTTTGTTTTTCCAAAACTACAATTTTTAGTTGAAGCAAGCTATGATTTGAAATATTTATTAAATTCTGTCTTGATAAGAGTGTTAATGGAGATAGATTCCCTTAGAACACTTTTTAAAAGTGGTGAATTTCCAGATGTGTTGATCCATGACTTTAATACCAGTATTGGAGAGGCAGAGGCAAGAGAATCTGAGTTCAAGACCAGGCTGGTCTACAGAACTCTACTAAAGATAACTTGCTTCACTTGATTTAGAAGCACAGTTTCCAAACTTTGTCTTATGATCATGGTTGACATATTTTGAAATTTTTTTTTCTGAGAAATATAGGGTTGAGATGTTGAGGAGAAACATGAATTTATTATTCTGTTTAGAACTTGACAGTTGAGTTTTCTGTACATAGAACACATATGCAGTTTCTAGTCACATCTCCTTTACAAATGTCTCTCCCCATTTTATGAAGTTTGTGGGCTTCTTTATTAGAGAATTATTGTGAGTTCATTTCACCTTTTACTTTTTTTTGAGAGAGAGGGCTTTTTTTTCTGTAGCTCTGGCTATCTTGGAACATTCTCTGTTGACCAGACTGACCCTGAACTCAGAGATTCACCTGCCTCTCCCTCTCCAGTGCTGGGATTAAAGTTGGGCACCATCACAGCCAGGCAATCTGCCACTTTTAAAAAGTGTTATAAAAGGTTCTGGGCTAACCTTGAAATGCACAAGATGCAACTCACAGGCCACATGAAGCTCATAAAGAAGGAAGACCAAGTGGGGGTGATTCGGTCCTTTTTAGAAGGAGCAACAAAATACTCAAGGGAGCAAATATGGAGACAAAATGAGGGACAGAAACTGAAGGAGGGACCATCTGAAGACCATTCCACCTGAGTATCCATCCCATGTGCAGTCACCAAAAGTAGATGCTGATGGGGAAGTCAGGAAGTGCATGCTGATAAGAGCCTGATATGGATGTCTCCTCAGAGGTCTTCAAGAGTCTGACATATTCAGAGGCAGATGCTCACAACTAGCCATTGAACTGATAATGGGGTTCCCAATGGAGGAGTCAGAGTGAAGGCCATTGGAGCTGAAAGGGTTTGTGGCCCCATGAGGAGAGTAACAATACCAACCAACCACAGCTCCCAGGGTCTAAACCACCAACCTAGGAGCACTTAGGGAGGGATCCAGGGCTTCAGCTGAATACGTAAGAGTGGAGGGCCCTGCTGGGCATAGGTGGAAGAAGAGATCCTTGACCTCATGAAGGCTGGACGCCCCAGGGGGTGGGAATTTTGAGGGTGGGGAGGTGGGAGTGGGGGTGTAGGTAGGGGTTACATCCACAGAGAAGAAGGAGGAGGGGTGAGGGGATAGGGGGTTCCTGGGTGGGTGGGGGATGAGATAAGGGGACAACATATGAAATGTAAATAAAACATCCAATAAAAAAATTTAAAAAAATAAAAATGAGAATTTCAATAGTAAAAAAAAAAGTGTTATAAAAGAATCTATCCACATTAAGACTCTTATCAAGACTTACAGTTTCCTAGATGCTTCAAAGCCTAGCCTTCTCCAACCAAAAATTATATATTTTTGAAAACCAAAGATATATGAATTCTTACCTTTTGGGTTTTTGTTTTGTACTTTTCCTGAGATCATATTGTACTGCCTCTTACTCATCCTTAAAAATATGTGCAGAGATTTAGGTCTGAGGAATATATGCACTGGATGTCATATGCTGGTAAAGTTTTCTGTTTTCCATGGTGCCTTATGTCACAGGGGCTGCTAAGACAAAATGTCACCAGCTACACAGCAGATGCAAAAACCAATGTATTTTTCATAATTTTTAGGGCTGGAACATCTTTGAATAAGGTGCTGATATATTAGTTTCTGAAGTGACCAGCTTTCTGTCTCATAAATGGCATCTTCTTGCCTATGCTTTTTAAGGGCGAAGAAAACTGTTCCCTGTCATAAGGTTGTTGCCTGATGATCTAATTATCACTGAAAAATGCAACTACCTTATACTTCCTCAGACGTGATAAGATTTGAACATGTGAATTTGGAGAGAGCATAAGCAGGCAGTTCATCACTCTCTGAAGTCCATTGGTTTTACCATCTGCCCATGAGTCCCCTTCTATTTCTTCATAATTTTTTTTCTGACTGATCATCATTATACTTTTAGGTTTAAAAATAGCTTCTGAAAGTATAGCAGAATATCATTAATAGCGTCAGCAATGAGCTCTCTCTCTCTCTCTCTCATGACATAGGCCTCATTCTGGGCCAGTTTGACCAGTGTTAGCCTTGCTCTCAATGTCTGCTCCATCTTTACTCCTGCACATCTTGTAGGCAGGACAGAATGTAGGGAAAAGGTTTTATGGTTGGGTTGGTATCCTAATGCCTCTGTTGAAAGTCTTTTCTGATTACTGAAGGTAGCCATTTCAGGTTTTATATCTTCCAGTGCTAGGAGTCCTAGCTAGGAACAACCTTATAGAGTCCTGGGAGTTTCTATTGTCCTAGATATTTAGCTTGTCCCAGAGATGTCCTGCCTCCATGATTCCAGCTCTCTCTCCAAGTACTCTCTCCTTCTATTTTTTCCCTACTAGCTGCCCCCTTCCTGTTCTCCTCCCCAGCCCCTTCTCCATCCAGTTCTTTCTCTCCACCTAACCCCCATTGTCTATTCCATTTCCTTTACTCATTGAGGGCCAAACCTCCTGTTTGGGCTCTCCTTATTACTTAGTTTTTTGGGGACCTGTCATCTGTGAGGTGTTACCCAGGAATGGATGAAAACAGGCGCAGAGATACATGGCCAACATTAGGCTGAGCTTGGAAGAGAGAGAGGAAGGATTGAAGGAGCCATATGGGTCAAGGACACCACAAAAAAACCCTACAGAATCAACTATCCTGGGCCTATAGGCTCACAGACACTGACCAACCAAATAAAACACATATATGGGATAGGCCTAGGCCCTCTGTACAGATGTAACAGTTGTTTATCTTGGTCTCCTTGTGGGACTCCTAACAGCAGGAGCAAGGGCTATCTCTGACTCTGTTCCCTGCTTTTACATTCCTTTCCCCTAACTGGGCTGCCATGTCTAGCCATAATACAAGAAAATGCACCTGGTCCTACTGCAAGTTGATATACCAAAGCAGATTGATATCCATGGGAGGCCTGCCCTTTTCAGAGGAGAAAGGGAGGAATGGATGATGAGCAGACTGGAGGGAAGAGGGAGAGGGAGGGGGAGGGGGAGGGGAGAGGGAGAGGGAAGGGGAGGGGGAGAGGGAGGAGACTGTGAGAAAGGAAGAGGAAGCTGTGATTGATCAGGATGTAAAGTAAGTAAATAAATAATTAAAAATAGCTTCTGGCATAGAGTTTATAGATGGTTAATGAGTGAGGGTGGGATAAATTCAAGACTAGACAGGCAGAGTAGACGGGAGGGAAGAAAGAAAGTTGAAAGATGTGGTCTCATATTCCTTACTACTATAATCTGAGTTGTTGCCTCCACTTTTCAGAAGTAACATCTCCATAGATTATGGCATGTTAACCCCTTCAGGCCTTCTTCTCCTTGCTTCTCATCCAATAATCCCACAGCATCTGCTTTTGAAAGTGGTGTTGGGCACTTGCTTCGAGAGCTACTTTGAGATTAGCTAAAGGCCAGTCAATGCTATGCTAATACTTTTGGAGAGTTTCTGCTTCAGAAATATATACATTGGAATTTTTATTCTATCATTTGGCTTAAAGCACAGTGTGTAGTTTTCACAGGGGGACATTTGCTCTCAGAGTGTGTATGACATTGATAAGATCTAATTTCACACCCAATGTAACAGGTTGAAGAGCATCAGTCCTTTGCCGACCTTAAGTTTTGTCTGTTGTTTGGTGTCTTTTTGTTGCCAAACTCTCTTTCCTAGTTTTCTCTGCCAAAACTGGCAGGCAAGCAGATTTTCAAAAAAAAATTAGGCAGAGGATATGATTTTTCTGTAGCATATGATGAAAAATGGAAATAAAAGCCATGAAAGTGCTACAGCATCTTTATCCAAACGCAAGGGCTATGGAAGGTTGGCAAGAAGATAACTGTGTATCTGAGTGAAGAAGGTTATGACTACATTTAGATAAACAAAATCTGCTAAGATCATGTTCGCTGCTAGGATGCTATCCTTAATGATAAACACCATAGAGGGATTCGATAAAGAAAAAAAGATGAAGAGGGGGCGTTTATGCCAGTCTCATCACGATGTTAACGAGGCATTAATTGGAATAAAGCTTAGTTGGATTGTAGTTTGTGGGATAGTGGCATAGAAGAGCTGAACAGTGCATCTTGCCTGCTTTCACGATGCTTCCAGCTTAGAAATAGATAATCACATTCTTTGATTAAAAAATGGATATTGTCAGATTTTATTTGTTTCAACCCAATTTAATACTTTCTGAATTTATTTTATGCACCAAATATTTCAACGTGGGGACTCTTGAAAAAGCAAATGAATATAAGAAACAGATATGGATTAGTCTAATCAGCTCAGCAAACCATCAGGATATTCACAGATTGCAGCGCTAAGGCCCAAGCACTGGTCAATGATGATAGTTGAACTGTTTTAATCATTTGGTACGGCTCTCTCTCCTCCAGCCGAGCAAGATGCCCAAAGGAAAGAAGGCCAAGGTGGCCCCTGCCCCCGCCATCGTCAAGAAGCAAGAGGCCAAAATGGTGGTCAATCCTCTGTTAGAGAAAAGGCCCAAGAACTTCGTCATTGGGCAGGACATCTAGCCCAAAAGAGATCTAACACGCTTCGTTAAATGGCCCCGTACATCAGGCTGCATCGGCAAAGAGCCATCCTCTATAAGCGGCTCAAAGTACCTCCTGCTATTAACCAGTTCACCTAGGCCCTGGACAGGCAAACAGCTACTCAGCTGCTTAAGCTTGCCCACAAGTACAGGCCAGAGACAAAGCAAGAGAAGAAGCAAAGGCTAGTGGCCCGTGCTGAGAAGAAAGCTGCTGGCAAAGGAGACGTCCCAACTAAGAGACCACCTGTCCTCCGAGCAGGAGTCAATACAGTCACCACCTTGGTGGAGAACAAGAACGCTCAGCTGGTGGTGATTGCCCATGATGTAGATCCCATTGAGCTGGTGGTTTTCCTGCCTGCCCTGTGTAGAAAGATGGGGGTGCCCTACTGCATCATCAAGGGAAAGGCCAGGCTGGGTCGCCTGGTCCACAGGAAGACACGCACCACTGTTGCCTTCACACAGGTTAACTCGGAAGACAAGGGTGCTCTGGCTAAGCTGATGGAAGCTATTAGGACCAATTATAATGACGGATATGACGAGATCCGCTGCCACTGGGGAGGCAACGTCCTGGGCCCTAAGTCTGCGGCCTGAATTGCCAAGCTGGAAAAGGAAAAGGCTAAAGAACTCGCCACTAAACTGGGTTGAAAAATAATGTACACTTAAGTTTTCTGCACATAAATATAATTACAAAATTATCTTCCAAAAAAAATCATTTGGTATGATTTTAAGATGAGGAGCCAGACATACAAAATTAACTGGGAAAGGCAGTTAATGTACAAGGTGAGAAAGCAAAAGAGATAGACTCCTTCACCAGGCAATTCTCCATGTCAGATGATGATACTGGGATCTTCATGGATGTTTTTCACAGTAACTAATTTCCCCTCCATAAATTTAATGAGTCACCAGATTATATTGATTTCTCTCCTTAAAACCCAATGTGACCAACTTGTCTTATACTCAATGAATCTACTGGAGGGAGAGTGATATCACTTCATAGCTGAGAATCCTTACTCTGTCTCCCTTGTTTCTAGATTGTTCTATCTTTACTAGAACTTTGTAGGGCTTTCTATCAGAAATGATGAATCTCTGTTTCCTTTTTAGCATGACTTGTGTGCTCCCACTACTCACCTGCTACCTTTCCCTCTCACTACTCTTTAAAACCACTATTTTTACATGGAAATGACATAGTAAAAGAAAAGTATGAATTCTGTGACTCTTTGTAAGAATGACAGAGTAAAATGGCCAATTTTCTTTGCCCTTAGCTGACATGAAGCTGAACATTAGATTTGTTACTAAATGTGAGCATGACTTTGGGCCATTTATTTTGTCCCTGTCTCAGAAATTTCTGGAGAGGATAAAATGTAATACTATGAGCAAAATATCTAGCCTATCTCCTGGATCACAGTGTGTGTATACATAACGAATGGTTATTTCTCCTTTCCCAACAAATGCATTGCTTTCCAACTTCCAATTTGAGAATTTATATTAAAAGACTAAGTCACAGTAAAAGAGGAAAAATGATAACTGGCAGGCTTTGAAAGAGACTGAAACTTTGTTAAACAGATGTTATTTCTCTTAAGTTTAGGAAGTGGAAATTTATTGTCTCAGGTGAAGAAATATTTCAGATTTTCTCTAGACCAAAAAAAAAAAAAAAAGGATGCTCTGACTTGTATGAAAAAAAGAATAGATTTAGATTAAAACCAAGATAGACATCAGTGCAAGATACATTCAAAGTAAAAGAAACATATACTTTAGAAACATTAGATGAAGTATTTTTAAGGACCACTTTTCTTATGGCATGTATTTTAACTCAAACAAGGCCATGACAAAATGATGACTACAAAATAACAAAAATCCTGGACATTTTCCAGTTTGAATTATTTAAAGTTCGAGATTAAAGTAAATCAATTAAAGACTTCAGTTAGGAATTAAGTTATTACTTTTTGGGAAAAATTCTCCATCAGAGTTTGAAAAAACAGAAAATTAGGGAAACACATGTACCTAAGGGGGTGGTGAATAGAAAATACATGAATAGTTCTATTTGCTCAGAGTTTTGTCCAGTGTGTGTGACATTGATGCTTGCTAAAATTAAAAGACGATATAATACAGGTTCAGACAGGGACCAATGCTTTAGGAGTTTGTGGCAGAAATGGGTTTCTAGAAGTCAATCCAACACTTGTGAGAATTTATTTGTTTTTTGTTTTTCGAGACAGGGTTTCTCTGTGAAAGCCTGGCTGTCCTGGAACTCACTCTGTAGACCAGGCTGGCCTCGAACTCAGAAATCTCCCTGCCTCTGCCTCCCAAGTGCTGGGACAAAGGCATGTGCCACCACTGCCCGGCTACTTGTGAGAATTCTATTGGTTATTTCTTCAGGCCTTTAGTATAGGAATAGTTCTCACAGCTTTGGCAAGCTCTGTCCTAAGTGCTATTTACGTGTTTGTTTGAGTCTCATGACAGTTCAAAGAGCTTTATTATCTCCAGTTCATCGAAGTAGAGAAATGTAGAGGTAGAGGCATCAGTTCTAGTTAGCTCATCAGGGATACAGGACTTGGTGGCTGCCACTAAATTAGGCAAGAATACATTTACTTATTTAGCAACTATTTTGTACTTTTTTTTGGTATCTGGTATCATCCTTAGTAATGGGAACAGTCTGGTATGAACAACTGAGATATATATTCTACTGTCATGAGATTGGAATCTACTACTAGATATTAGAGCTAGTGCCCTCAGGGCCTAATGTAGTAGCCATCTGCACACTGCTTAAAATACAACCTGACATGCCACACTCACTGGCATGACTTCTGTTTATGTCATTAAGTCCTATCATATGATAGAAAACCACTGTTGATCTCAGAACTTAAAAATTTTCCCTTGTAGCTCAAGATTTTAGAACATTCACTTGAGAGCCAAGACTATGATATAACTCTATGGTTTTTTGTGTCTTGGAAGACAAGCCTGGAAGATGACTTTCAGGATTATTGTGTATTGTCAAGGCCAACTTTGAGATTAGACCTTGGTAGGTTTGAATTCTAGTACTGCCTTTGGACAGGTTGCTTAAATTTTCAGTGAAAGAAAATAATAGGCACCATCTCAGAATTGTGGTGAAAGTAAAATAAGATGTTAGATGTATAGGACAAACGTGTGACCATGCCAGTGAGGACAGCAGTGGTCTCTTATGGGGTGATGATTATGATGCCAGCAATCAAAGATTACGAATCAAAGATTCTTCCTCCTTCTTCTTCTCTAAAAGCCAGTTGCTTGATTATTGAACACTTCCACACTCTACAATTTTCTTTTAGTTAAGAAATTAAAGAACATTCATTATATTTTCATTTTTATGTATGTGTATATGCCCCATGTGGATTGAGTACTTTCAGAGTCTAAAAGGCATCAGATCCCCTGGAGCTGGAGTTACAGACGGTTGAGAGCAGCTAGATGCAGGTGCTGGGAACTAAAAGAGCAGCAAGTGTTCTTAACCATGAACACTTCTTTCTACCCCTCTAAAGTCTATTTTGAGACTCAGTAGATGGCCTATTGGATAAAGTGTTTGCCATTTACCAGAATAAAGAGTCTGTATCACATGAGCCCACATTAGTTATACATGGGCATGATAATAACCTGTAATTCCAGGGTTTAGAAGGCAGAGATAGGATTAGCTTTAGAGATAGGATTAGCTTTAGAGATAGAGGCTCCCATGGAGATAGGATTAACTTTAGAGATAGAGGCGCCTAAGCGCAAAATGGCTAGGTAGCTTGACTAGTTCTCCAAGCAAGCTCTAGGTTCAGCTTAGAGATCCTATTTTGAAAAATAAGGCAGTGAGCGATTAAGGAGTCCTAGCGTCAACCTTAGGCCTCTATGTGCATGCACTTGAACTCACACACATGAGAACATACATACACAGAAAGAACGTAAGGGATAGAAGACCAAGGAGTTTGTGTGAGATTGCATCTTATATTAATATCAGAAGCTACATCTACAGTCTCATCAACTATCAAAACATACACATGTTAAAATACTTTATTCGTAGTTGACAAATAATTATGTATTTATGGTGTGTGGTGTGATATTTCTCCATCTGTACTCATTGTGTAATGACCGAACCAGACAATTATGAGTATCATCTTTGCACAATGATAATACAAAGGAGCAAGGCAATGGACATTTATTCATCTCTGATGTCTATGAACTACATCAATGACAGGCATGACACAATAGTCATAAAGGTACAGTTCTAGCACATACGCCTTGGCAGTAACCATCAGGTATTTGAATATCGTGAAGGTGTATTTAGGAGGATTCAGAGAGAGAAAAGGGAAGGGGAAATGCTGTAATTATATTCTAATCTCAAAAATAAAATAAAGTCACTTTTTAAAATGCAGTACGAATTACTTCTACTCATTGAGTGCATTGTGACCTAATGATGTTCCATGTCCAAATCGTGAATTCAAGGTTCTTCATGCTGTAAATATCCCACAGGATTTAAATCTTCCAATGACTTGGGAAGAAGTTAGAAGCAGCTGAAAGCAGGAGTTTGAAATACCATTGTAGCCCAAAAGCTCTGCTCTTCCAGACTGATTTTATCTTTCAGTCATTTCTCTGCTATTAGTTAGTTTCTGCGTTATTTTAAAGGAAAGGGTTTTATTCTTGTTGAACATAGCTGCTTAGATCACTATCAGCATACACACTAAACTTAATTTAGCTAGTGATAGTTCATTCTTATCATTATTTGTTTGGATACCTGCACTTTCCCCAAAATTGTCCAATATCAGTTCCTTCTTCTGTCCTGACATTCATTTGATGTTTTTCTTTTCCTTCTTTCTTTCCTTTCTTCCTTCCTTCATTCCTTCCTTCCTTTCTTCTTCCTTCTCTATTATTATTATTATTACTATTATATTTGTTGCTGGTTTTTACTATATGAGTTCTTGATTGAGATCAGTCATTCTCCAAAGATTACTGGTCTCATTCAGTGAAGAAAGTTGTTTATAAACCAAGATCTGAATGATTTGTGTAATCTATACTTGTGGAATTCTGTCATTTCATGACCTTCTTAATGGACACAGCTAGAGATAAATTGATTACAATGTATACATACACTAGCATTCATTTAAAATTATATACATACAAATTATAAGCATTTTTCTCTCTGCATTTATTTTTTAAAAAAGAAGACAAAATTTAGGATGAGAATGAAGCAAAGAAAGAGTAAGGAAAGAAAACATTAAACTATGTTTAAGAAATGAAATTAATAGGGACTGGAAAGATGCTCCAGTGGCTAAGAGTACTCCTGACTCTTCTATATAACCAGAGTTTGAATCTTTTGCTGGGTGACTTAAAACCACTTGTAACTAGAGCTTCATGTCCTCTTCTGGCCTCTAAAGACATGCACAATGCTATAGTATATATTCACACAAATACAATGTACATAAAAATTCAAACTGATCTTAACTTTTTTATCTTAAAGTAAAACCAATAGTTATATTTAGTTCATATACTTGTGATTGATTCTCAGATGCCAAGGGTAAGCCACAACAACAGAACAATAAGAAAGTAATTAGCACAAAAAGTTGAGAATTTACTGTTGGGATTATGCTAAAATAGTGACACAAACAAGATTTATTTACCTTGTATAGTGAAGCTAGGTCTTTGAGCAAAGCCTAAAGGTGAGTTTGTGCTTCAGACAAAGGTCTAGAATCATCATTAAGTCAGACTTAAGAGATGAAAATTTTACTTTTAATTTAAATTTTGTACATTTTGAAAATAGTTAATTGGTCTAAACTTTTATACTGTTTTAATTCATTGATTTGCATCTAAAATTTTATATGTAATATGTGCATATATATTTTTTTTCATAAAATGCAGTGGCAGAGTCCATGCACAGTATAAGTCAATTCTTTATGGTGTTTTTATCACGTCACCCAGGTCTGATACCTGGCAGCTGATAAAGGGTTACATGATTCATTCTTAGGGTACAGAGATAAGATCATTTCCGAGGAAGCCATATGGACTGACAGGAAAAGGGCCCATAAAATATTAATAATAACACAACAACTGTGTTTTGTGTATACATGTGTTCTAGAAAGATGCATGCAAATGTAAACAAAACACATTAATTTATTTTCTCTAAAGCATAAACAAACATTGAGTTGTTTGGCAGAATCTGCAAAATGCATATTGCTTCCTTTGGTTTTTTTTTCTTTGCTACAATAGAGGAATGTTTTGTATTAAATCCATTGTTACTAGGAAATTAATCCCCAAATATGCCAATGTGGTTTTCCATAGTATTAAAAAAAATCTGAATTTTATAAGAAAAACTGCAACATTGGCAGAACACATCAGCTCTTAGAAATTAAAAAAAATTAAGAGACAAAAGTTCCCCAAGTTGGATGTAATAGACAGCCTAAAATTTGCTGGAAGGTTCAGATTCCTTAGCTTGTTGGTCAAGAAACGATTATAGGAACATTAGTATATAGGAAACTTGTGAAGAGTCACATATTGAAGGGCTTTTCTAAGGTTGATCTCTCTGTAAAGGGAAGAAAAATGGAGGCTCTCTGGTGATCTGCTGACATTTGTATAGACACATCCTCGAAGACATATTTCTCCCTTCATAGTGTAACTGGAGTAGCAGATAGAAAACATTGTAACCATTCTAATCATTCTTGAGAGCTCTGAACTCAGAGTCATTATGAAGTAAGTTGGCTGACTTGGCCACCCTGCTGAATATCCCCAGTACTATAGGACTGAAGCAGTGTTGGAGGGGCACGATTCTGAATGACAACAAAAATGAACAGGGCACTCTCAGAACAAAGTTCTGAACCTCCTTGGTTCTTCATTGACTGGTCCATGAACCTTTCTATATTAACTTCAGAAAATCCTATTCTAGCTCAAAGAGAGAGACTCTTTGATGTGAAAGCATTAGTGAATATGTCTCCGAGGATGGAGAAGCTACAGCTACGGTCATATAATTTCCAGCTATTGCCTTAGGGAAGGTGAGGTGAAATGCCCACCTTCACTATGAAGTAGCAATGCATTTGGCCTGATCTTAAAAGAACATCTTTGTCTCTTCACCATGTTCAAGAGTGTGAGTTCTACCCCTTGTTGCTTCTCTATTTCTAGGAAAAGGCTCCTGGCATATAGTAAGAAGGCAACAATGAAGAGCCTCCGTTTTTCTTCCCTTTACAGAGGGATCAATCTTAGAAAAGCCCTTCAATTGATTGAAAGATGTACCTCAAGTGTGATGTGAAACCTCCTCGAGTGTTGGGTGCTGATGTGGGCATCACTTCCCTTTCTTCTGTGGCAAGGATGGAGTGGACAACAAGTATGGAAACTTTCCTCACTGTATGCTTTCTTCGACCAGTCAGATTATCTACTGCCCTCTCTAGAGAGAGCCAGTAGGCAAGACAATCTTGTGCTACCACACCGTCTGTGTATGTGGGACCAGAGGCCCTTACATGGTAGCCAAGGCTGCTGCAATTTGACTGAGGTAATGTATTCAGGTAAAGTTACTGTTGTTCACAGCCCTGCACTTCACATCCCTCTAATGCTGAGATGAGAAATAAGAGCTTTAAGTTGATTGGCCTTAGAAATAAGGCGGAGTCAGATCACAGAGCCAAAGTCATTGGAAACTGTGCAACCAAATGCATAATCTGTTTGGACCCCAAAGCTCTAAAGAGAAGTTTCTGAGGTTATGGTTACAGTTATTTTTCAGGCAATAGACTCATCTCTGACAGTGATGATCTGGAAAATAGGAAGAGTGCTTCAAAACTGAAAACAAGCGGATACCCTGAGAAGAGGGATGGAAACTTTTCTGATTGACCAGCTAGCTGTGATGTCCTTGCTCTGTCTGCCTTTGAGCAGAAGCATTCATAGGGATGAATGAAACTCTAAAGAAATGGTTCTACTCTTGGATCTATATTAACAATGTCTTAATGGGGATACAGTATTGTCAACATGTCACCAAAATATTCAATTGTAGGCAGCAGATTTGTGTTATTCAAGTATTTCTACACAGTATCTTATTATTGGTCCTTAGAATATTATTTAGAATTAAAAAAATATTAATAAAATGAGGTCTTCTTTTGGAAACTCCTCTGTTATACCAGATTTAATTCTTCTCTCACATCTTTTGTATGAACATCTTGCAAATGTTAACTATTAGTTCTCATAGCAGTCTTATAAGTTAGTAATATAACCTTTGACATTTCATGTTGAACAAGCTTGAAAATCAAATAAAAAACAGTTTGTTACCTGGGAGGGAAACTTTAGTATTATTCATTCCATAAGAAACTGTTTAGGGGAAAATAAAAGTAGAAACAAAAATCTAGAAAATTGGGACGAGCAAAGTAGCAGAGCCTAGAGGCGCTTATCAAGTGTGTTGGGTTTGTATGTACATGGGCCAGGGAGTGGCACTATTGAGAGGTGTGGTCTTGTTGGAGTAAGTGTGTCACTGTGGGCTTAAATACCCTCAACATAGCTGCCTGGAAGTGAATATTCTGCCAGCAGCCTTCAGATAAAGATGTAGAACTCTCAGATCCTCCTGCACCATGCCTGCCTGGATGCTGACATGCTCTTGCCTTGATGATAATGACCTGAACCTCTGAACCTGTAAGCCAGGGCCAATTAAATGTTGCCCTTATAAAAATTGCCTTGGTCATGGTGTCTGTTCTCAGCAGTAAAACCCTAAGACATCAAGGAAGCCTGAGTTTGATTTCTGGAACCATGTAAAAACAGAAAGGGAGAACCAACTTTGTAAAGTTGTCCTCTGTCCTCTATATGCTCTCTGACCTCTAGGCATGTACCACTTTATTGATAACTCCACCCCATATTTCACTCACAAATACTAAACAGAATAATATGAAATAAGAAGAAGTTAAATGTAGAAAATCATGGACTGAGGACATGGCTCTATGGTTAAGAACACTTGCTGTTCTTCTCCAGTTTAATTCCCAACACCCACATCAGGAGGCTTATTCCTGCCTGTACCTCAGCTCCAGGAGAGTCAAGAGTCAATTATCTTCTGGCCTCTGTGAGCATCCAAACACACATATCATACACACACACACACACACACACACACACACACACACACACGTACACATAAATAAAAATAAAAGTAATTTTTTAATCCTGAAAATCATTAAGATTGTATGGGTAAAATAAAACAAACAAACAAACAAACAAACAAACAATAGAAGCACTCCAATTTTTATCTTTGAAGAAGAATGAGCTGGACACATCTTTAAGAAACAATAGGAGTCTCCTTCTGTTCTTGATGAAGTCATGGCCCCGTCTCCATTTTATATTAGCTTTGTTGATCCTATTCATTTATTTACATGTCTTTGACTAAAAAGCAAGAGCAGTCTCCTAATTCAATATATTCTGTTGTGTGGCCACGTCTGATGCCAGAGGGTTAAAACCTGGACTTAACTTCTTGGAGGAGAAATTGAATGCACTGGGCTGGCTTCCAGGGGGGACTTTTTCCACTTTCTGAGGCCATGTGTGCCTTGTCCATCTTCTGGATTTTGGATCCAAGGAAGTAAACATGGTTTGGAATAATTCATATGGAGCATGTTTGGTAAGTGACTGAAATGTACTCCAGATTCAAGAGACTTCTAAGGAACAGAGCAGCAAGTCACTGCCGGCACTACCCCACAGTGAGGGGAAGACAGGGACAAAATCTCCACTGTCATCCCCTACTCTCAGCTCTGCCTTGGTGTGCTGGGGTCAATTAAGATTGTTGAATGTTGCCTAAAATGTTTAACTTCAAGGCCCAGATGTGGTCTTCTTTTTAATTCATCAATTTTAACATAGG
>NW_021604565.1:26908309-26944353 GCF_004785775.1 Grammomys surdaster | reverse complement strand
TAGGTTTTTGACAATGTAGTGTATCTGTGTTTGACACTTATCATGTGAAGTGATAACACTTGGAAAACAGGCAAATAGTCTCAATAAGTCTGAGGAATGCTTTTATATCTTTCTAGTCATTTATTATCAAGTGTTACTTTACTACATGTCTTTAGGATTTTTTATCCTAAAGGCCCTCTGCCTGACCCTTTCCTGGGGTTATACTTGGGATGCTATAGGATTTCTGAATGAATCATTGCCTGTATCTGATAAAAGCTAAGTGATTTGAACAAGACATCAGCTTGTACAGCAGACACACAATTTCTGTAGTGCTATTTTCTGAAAGATACTTCCTCTGACATACTACCTGCAACTGACATGAGAATAAGTATATATTTTGGAATGTTACTTAGCTACGAAGTGAATGAAAGCTAGTTATCAGTGTCAACATGGACAGAAATGGAGGCTATGATGTCTAATGCAACAAGCCAAAAGCAGAAAAGCAACATTCACATGATTTAATTGTACTTAATTTTAAAACTGTTGATCATAATGCACAAGGCATGAACAAATTGGTGAGTCTCAAAAGTGGAGGTTTAGGGTACATGGGACTGAGAGAGAAGACCCAATGGTACTAAGTTACTTTTGTATAAGACTGAGAATTTCTGATGTAATATTTTACATGGACAGCTATAGATGCCTGCTATGTATCATATAGCTAAAAAAGCTAGAAGACAGGATATTAATATTTTTAACTATATGGAATGTTAAATACTTAAGGAGATATCCTTAATGTGTTTTGAAAATTACATAATACACACATGAATGCAAATGTCAGAAGGAACACCCATTAACATGTACAATTGTGTTTTATGTTGGTTTCAAAAGTAAGGAAGAGCAGTGACACCATTCATAAGTAGTTCAGTCATAATTCCCTCCAATTTCAGAGACTCTGTCCAAGGCTCCTACTCCATGATTGAGCCTGACTCTGAATCTGAAACTCAGCTTTACTTGGGATCTCAAGGACATTAGTAAGAACATTGCAACTTAGCTTAATTAATTCTTAGGCAACAGTAACCTTGATTCTAAAACATTCTGTGAAAACTTATATGAACAAAAATTTTAATTACCTATTAGCTTTTCTTTACTTTTGCTAAATCTTCTGATGTTTGCTTTGTTAGTTATGAAGTCTAAGCTTTTTTACCAGTATGTTGAAATTCCAACTTTAAGCACAAGGGATAAAAAGTTATGCAGATGATTGCACCATAAAGATTTTTGACTTAAACTCACCAATGTGAATGGATAAGCTCTTATATAAAGAATATTTTCTTTATAGGGTAGCATGTTAGACTGTAATCACCCAGGCCTTCTAGCAACTATGGCAAAACTCTAACTTCAGATAATATTTTAAGAGAATATAAGGCTTAACTGAAAGACTGTAAGCTTAAGTCCGTTCTTTAAATTTTCATTTTCATTTTCATTTATATTCTACCTTGTTTTGGCACCAAAATATCTTGTTTTGCTCTGAAACAACATATATGGCACAATGTCTTTCCCTCCACACTTGCTTTAAACACTTACACTGAAGTTTCCTTGGGTCTCAGAGCCTTTTGAAGATCTCCAAGTCAGTTCTGCCACATTGGGTAACATACAATATGTACTTAAAAATCTATCAGCTCATCTCTCTTCCTCTGACTTCAGAGGTAAAGGGCGACATAACCTGTTTCAGAGATACCAGAAGGCATTTCTTCCCTGCCTCTGTCAGTAAGGAACTCAGGCACCCTACATTTAAAACCCACCAAGAGAGACACAGGTGGAACACAAGTATATGTTTTGATGTCATTGTGTTTGTGCTTACAAAGTAGAGAACTTCTTCTCACAAGAAATGGGGCTCAGTGTTGGGAGTTGAGACTTTAAGAACTGTAGCCCTGCTATGTCTTATCATGAAGGATGAATTTCTTTACTGCTCGGTTCTCCCATCTGTAAAGCAAACATAGCTGTAAGTCCAGTCAAATGAGAGATGAGGAAAACATTCCAAGGGCCAGGAGCACAGAAAGCATTGCTCAGATTTTTTTTTTTAAATTATAAAGTGGCATAAACATACAATGCTTACTAATGTCTCCCCAGATAGTCCAACATGCTGCATGTTATTTAATTGAAGTAAAAAGTCAGATTATATTATATTAATGGGCACACTCATTCCTCATCTCACGTATTCAATTTTCTAGCTTTTTTTTTGGGTAACTTTTAATTATCTCTTTTGCCTGACTTCTAATTTGGCTAAAATTTAATAAACACACATGCTAACAGAATATTTTCGTGTTATGGTGTATTATGAGATAGCTATCATTTTGCTTCCTCTCCTTTTGAAGTCTGATAAAACATTCCACTCTAGTTACCAACTAAAGGCATAGCCTTTTTTGAACTCTGCTGTCTTTGTAAACATATAGCAGAAATCCGAGACCAACAACAGAAGTCAAAATTTCTGGATCCCTTTACTTTACAATATTTTTCTTTTATTTTTGAGATTATAATTACAAGATTTATCCCTTCCCTTTCATCTCTCCAAAGCCTCCCATATAATCTTCCTTGATATCTTTAAAATTCATGGCTTCTTTTTTCATTAACTGTTATTACACTTCTCTCTCTCTCTCTCTCTCTCTCTCTCTCTCTCTCTCTCTGTGTGTGTGTGTGTGTGTGTGAGTGTGTGTGTGTGTGTGTGTGTGTGTAACTTCCTAAATGCAATATGCTCAAACTTTATAATGTTACTTTTATGTATACTCTCATGTCTGGCTGCTTGGAATTGGATAACCAACTGGTATGCTCTTTTTTTTTTCCTATTTAGCATTCCTTAGTTGCCTGTATTTCTTTCTGTAGCCTCTGTCCACTTTAGCAATGTCTGTTGCTGATATCCTTGTTTAGCTCATGTTCAGTCAGTTGTGTTTGTACGACTTCATGGATGTAGCATCTGACATTACTCAGAGAAACAGAGTCACAGCAAATTCTCTGATATTCTGGCTATTAACAATCTTTCTGTGCCACCTTAAGCAATATTCTCCAAGCCTTAGATACAATAGTATTTTGTAAATTTATTCATTGGGATCTGGCTGCGTAACTTTGCATTTCGATTGATTGTGGGTGTCTGTAGTGGTCCTTGTCTGTTGTAAAGATGACTTTCCATGATGAGTAATCTCCCTCCTAAGATACCTTGGTGATTGATGTGTATTTGTCTGGATATCTGGTTCTGAATCCCCTATGTGTGATTCATCATGTGGCTTCAAACACATACTAACATTGTGTAAAAGAAAACAAGGATTGACTTTAAACACAAGAGCAGTTTCTGTTTTTCTTTTGTTGCTGTATTCTGTGATAGCTGCTGACTAGACCATATGTCTATTCTGCACTAATCTACAGGGCCTGTGAAACCATTGGAAGTGACTTCTATACTTCCTCAAATCTGTATATCCTAGTAAACAAGTCTTCATCTTACCACAGTATCTCTAGTAATTAGCAACCAATGCATGGATAGTCACTTAACTTCTATATCTGAAATTAGGCACAGTTGAGGGGTCAGTAATAATTGTGTAATAATCAATAATAATAATCATGTAATAATCATGATCATTGTGAGTTTAAAGAGTTATGAATCATGTTCACAATAAAAAAGTTCCAAAGCAAATAACAATAATTAATGAAAACAAAAATATAACAAACTACTACTAAAATGGTTAATATATTTTAAAGCAAAATCTGCTCTTTTTGGTGGCCTCATTCTTACGAAATCATATGACTTTGTTTTTTTGATTATCTATAGAATAGAATGGCTGATCAATTTACTGAATTGTATTGATGTGATACTCTGACAGCACTAGCGAGTAGACTAATGACTTTTCCTTGTTATGAGTCATTCTATTGCTTTACTTACTAACAGACTTCAGTACCAGATCAATCACAGAATGAAGTAACATTATTTAAATTTATAGATGTGAGCCTGAGTGTTGAATATAGTTAGTAATTTAAACATTTAGATAGCTTGTATTGCCAGTTACAGGATTTCACTGGTTCCAAACTGATTTTTTTTTCTCTTTCACTGGCTGATTACCTCACTCTGTCTCATTTGTCTGTGTACGTAAAGCTTAACTATCTATGTGAAGTTATTAGGATTGGAAATCCGCAGATTTTATTGTTGTTTTGAATATTTAAAGTGTATAATAAGACATTGAGATGATACGTGATTGTAATTATACACTGTGTGTATGTGTTTCTTGTGTATATCTGTGCACCACATGTGTACTTGGTTCCTAAATAAGTCAGAGGAAGGTGTTGAATCCCTAAAATGGGATGGCTGTGAGCCATCTTATAAGTGCTAGGAATCAAAGCCAGGTCCTTTGGGAGAGTGACAAATGCTTTTAGTCACTGAGCCATCTTTACAGGCCCCACAAGCTAATATTTCATATATACCTTTACAAGACTGAAGGCCATTTTATATACTATTTTTGTTGGACTTATTTTGACTGTAATCTGTCATCTCAACTCAAGTGTAAGATTTTCCATTTGTGGTCCCACATTGGTTCTCACAAATATTTGGATTTAGGAGCTTCAGGATTTTGAAATTATGGACCCTTGGCTTGAATTTATTTGTGTATTTGCATAGATGAATGTATACCTTTATATGCACACATATATAGATATAAATGCTGAAAATTAACACACAATATGTGTCAGTTTGAATGAGAAGTATCCATCACAGGCTCAGGTTCTTGAGCATTTGTTCTCAGTTGATGGAAATTTCCAGAGGTTATGGAATCTCCAGGAGGTGGAGACTTGCTGGAGGAAGAAAGTCACTAGGGTTGGATTTCAGGGCTTATAGCTTGCCCTAATTCTGGCTCTACTTTCTGTGTGCAAACAAACATGATCAGATGGCTGCCTACTGCCATTCCATGACTTCCTTGGAATCTATAGCTCTTCTGGAACTATAAACAAAAATAAACCCTTTCTTCCCTTAGGTTGCATTTGGATATGGTATTTTTATTACAGCAACTGAGATATAGCTAATGCATTCAGATGCTTCTCATTGTTCATTAATGAAAAGTAGAGAGTATACAAAGTACTTCATCTATAGATTTGCTTCAGAAGACACAGCTGAGAAAGAGCAAAATAAAAAAAGCTGGTGATCCATATACTCATTGGAGTTCATTTCCCAATTGAAGCTTAAAATGCTCATACAAGCAGACAAACTCAATTACTGTCAGAACTTAAAGTCAATCCTATTCATAATTCTTCCTAAACATGAGTCTACATGAAATCTGATAAGCATCACTACATTCGAATTATTTTAGATAGCTGGGAACTATGACCAGGTCCTTTTCACTCTTTCTCCTTGAGTTTAACTTACCCACCTCATCGCAGCATTGCTGGGCAACCACAAGCTTCCTAGGCAGAGTCTGTCAACACAAGATAGGAGAATGATAGTGTTTGAAAAGGGTAGAGCTTCACTATCAAGAAGCACAGGCTATACCTTAGTTCTTCAACCTCACCAGCCAGAGGAATCTTCATTCTTTTTCTCCTAGTAAGTGGTGGGAAGAGGTGAAGGAAAATGGGGTATTATTCTAGACAAATAACAACAGCAAAAAACGAACTTTCCAGATTTTCTACTCCACATCCTTATTGGGTATAAAATCACCTTCTCCAAAAGGAAATAAATTGAACTTACTTGTTGTACTTATTCCAGACTCAGAAATTCACAGTGGTGTCTCTTATTGGAAAAGTGTTTGTAGAATGATTGATTTTAGTTTCCCAGGGCTAAACACCCAGTGCTCCAAAGCTATCCATCTTTTATACTTTCCACCTTAGAGGAGCACATTCATCAGAGCCTCATTTTCTTCATCTCTAGTGCTCAGAGTTGCTGTTGGTCTAATAGTCATATGTGAAACACAAACATGGTTATAATGGTAAGCAACCATCAGTCAATACATACGTGCTTGTATTAATGACAAAAGGGTATCCTAAAAACATGAGTCTACTGTTAAACTAGACTGAGCTAACATATTTGAAATTCTGATTTTATAAAAAGCTTGATATTTTTGTTTAACCATTTTTAAACGCTGGATGCTAGGTTTTGATGTCTGTACCCTCCGTAAGTGAATAAAGTGATTTCTTATTCAGTATTCCCTGTTGCTAAGGAGAATGGGATTAAAACAGGCATCTTCTAACTTGGTTTCGTTGACAGTACCCAGTCACATTTAGTCATCATGCTGTGACTTCTAAGTTACTGGATGGATCTTGTAGAATGAAAAAGCATATTATAAATAAGCCCCTGAGAAGTCTTTACAACTTGGGAACATATTTCCGGAATAGGAAGCTCTATATAGAAATATTTGTTCCCATCATGATATGTCTGAATTCCTGTCTGAAGTAATTTTATTACTTCCAGGGATACAAAAAAATAACTAAGATTATCTTTACCCTGGAGAACCTTTTAATATAGTAGGTTAAAAGGGTGATAATAAACACTGTAACCTTGCAACAATGTCGATCATAAAAAAATACATCTCTTGGCAAGATTTTTATAATTATGTAAAATGCTTGTTTTCAAGGGAATTCTTAAATCACCTATGATATTTCTTATACTATCTGAGAAAGTTTTCCCTTTATGATTTAAGTCTTTAAAGTAGAGGGCTGTTGTTACTGCTTCTGCCTTCACTATATTATCTTATAGACTACTTTTTTAGAATATGACCCTCTAAAGTCTGTATTGAATTAAATTTAATATAAAAGATTTTATTTACGAGACCATTTTAGAACCAAGGAAACAACGAAAAAATATATAAGATGGTAAATCAGCTGAAAGCTGGGCTAATACAGTCTAAATTGACTTATCAAGCTAGGAAGGATGTGT
This sequence comes from Grammomys surdaster, assembly GCF_004785775.1. Lineage (NCBI taxonomy): Eukaryota > Metazoa > Chordata > Mammalia > Rodentia > Muridae > Grammomys > Grammomys surdaster. Next base: position 26,937,476 of record NW_021604565.1, on the reverse strand, counting down.
CTACAACAAATGAAATGATTCATCCCAGATAAAATATTCAACAAATGAAAATTATGAGAGTTTGGGGAATTAACTATGACTGTTTTTCTTCTATGGTCTCAGTCTGAAGCCATCTCAGTTTTGTATCTGGGGTAGGAAGTGCATTTATCATGAAACTGTTGATAGGTTGAACAATGGGGACGTGGGATGGTGATGTCAGTCACTCCCGTTGGGAATGAGATTGCTTCATGAAAACTGAAGTAAAAATACTGGATGTTGGAAGAGAAGAGCCAAAGGAAAAACCAATGGTGTTGTTCCTTAGGTTTCCTGAGGTGAAGGGGCCTTGATAAAACTAGGGACAATGTGTACCCTCCACACTTGAAGCGAATTCATGTGATAGCAGGCGATTCTCAAGATTTTGAGTGAACTCTGAGATGAGTCATTCATTTATACTCTCAGGACTGCTGCTTCCTCAGTGGTGATAACATAAAGATATATATTGCAGCATTCATTTCTACCACAGCTATCATTGGGAAGCTCCCGTATGGAGCAGTTTTTGAAAGTCCATCACGGACACCTCTGGACTGCAGGAAAATTATAAGCCATATCTGGAAAACTCATTTTAAAATGATAGATGAGATTTCTCTTCAGTTGAATGAGTAATTTTCTCTTAGGTATTTTTGTAGCTATAATGACTCTATACATGATCATCATTACATAAATGTTTGCAGGATATTTATAATAACTGTTTGTATTGCTTAATTGATTTGCTTGTGGTGATTCCTGCAAATTACCATAATACCAACCTAAATTCAATTGTTAGTTTTAAAAAATAGTTCAAGAAATATGTGTATATTAAAGAGTAGAATTCAACATTAAAATGTATTTTACTGTACCAAAACATATAAAGTATATGTATTATCATTTTAATGATTTGTAAGTGTTCAATTATACTTTCTGTGGTGTTAATTACATTCATAAGGTTGTGTAACCTGTTAAGTAATACCCCTTGATCACCTCTCTCCTAAGGCCTTGATTACTTTAAATTTACTTCCTGTTTTTAGGAATTCATCTATTACAGATATTTAATATAAGTAGAAGTGGGCACTAGCTGTCCTTTAAAATCTATCTTACTTCATTCAGTATGCCTTTTTTTCAATAATCATTCCTGTTGTAGTACATATGAAAACTACCTCTCATGTTTTACCTCACTTTCTTATGATGAATAATTATACACTTTCATTTGCCTGAGAAATGGCAGGAGGTATGGCTATTTATAATGTAGTCATTTAAAGGATTAAGAAGGCAAGGAGTTGAGAGATAAGTGGCCAGATTAAGTTAATTGCTACCAAACTTGCATGGACTGATTTCAGTTCATAATACTCCAAGCCATGGCTCCTTCAGCTTCTCTATCCTATTCCAGCTTGTTTCCTCTCAGACATCCTTGATTTTTTTTCCCTTTTTGCTTTGTACATGTATTCATCATGTATTCATCTCCTCTTAGTTCTTCAGTCTACTGTCAGGATTTGGAACTACCAAGTGACCAGTGAAGATAATCACATGCTACTCATTTAGGAAAATATTTAGCTAAGAAAGAGATTGACATACACTTCGCTCTTTTATCTTTAGAAAATCTCCCATGCAATCAGCTCAACTGGTGCCACAATATAATTTCTAAACGTATTTTAAAGTACATCCAGGGACATTTAACGTAACTTATGGTCCTGTTTACGTCAAGTAGAGCAAAATTATCTGCAGGAAAAAAGGTTTTATAATTCTGTCTTGAAGAAAAAATAAATGTAATACACATTCATTTATATGACTGAACCATTTGCTTTGAACTTTTCAGAGGGAGATAAATCTGGTTGGTTTTGGAAATCCCATAAGACATTTCTTACTTAAAAATGACATTTAGCTAGCACCTTCTGGTAACATCTCCACATTCCCCTATAATTACTATAATTCGGAAATGTGCCAAACATAAAAAGTCAAAGTAAAACAAACTGAAACTAAGATCGGCAAAATCTATTGCCAACACTCCTTAGTGCGATTATGAATTATAAGGTTAATAGAATGGATTTCGAAGGTAATTGATGAACTCGTTTGAAATATGCCCAATGAAAAGTAAGAATTATGCTGTCTCATACCTCAGCCTGTTCTCTAACTTCTGAATCACTTCACTTAGCAGAAAGCCTCCTGAGTTAATACCTCGATAGCCACATTCAACTATTCAACTATTTCCAACTCCTTAAAAACAAGTAGGTGTGAATGGTGAATATGAGTTTCTTGGGTGGGCCCTACGGTGCAGTAAGCAAGTGCTTCTAACTGTAAACAAGTAACTAACTGCCTCATAGGAACACAAAGACAGAGAAGAAAAAGTGATGAATCTATGTTCTACAGTTTACATGTTCTGTTGTCCAAAAGACTAAAGGAGTAACGGGATTCTTAAGTTTCTCCGAATCACCAGTTATTCATGTATCTGTCTCTTAAGAGAATTTATTTACTTATTTTTTAGTTTTTTTAATAATAATTTTATTTGTTTACATTTCAAATGATATCCCCCTTCCTGGTTACCCCTCCACAAACCTCCAGCCCATCCTCCCTATGCCCCTCCGCTTTGCCTCTATAAGGGTGCTCCTCCACCCATTCACTCACTCCTGCCTCACCGCTATAGCATCCCTCTATGCTGGGGCATCAATCATCCGCAGGACCAAGGGTCTCCCCTCCCATTGATCTATTACATATATATTTGGAGCCATGAATCCTTTCATGTATACTCTTTGGTTGGTAGTTTAGTCCCTGGGAGATTTATGGGGTCTGGTTGGTTGATATTGTTCTTCTTATGGGATTGCTAACTCCTTCAGCTCCTTCAGTCCTTCCCCTCACTTTTCCATTGGGGTCCCTGGGCTCAATCCGATGGCTGGCTCTGAGTATCTGCATCTCTATTGGTCAGGTGCTGGCAGAATCTCTCAGGGATTAACCATACCAGGCTCCAGTCAGCAAGTGCTTCTCAGCATCAGCAATAGTGTCTGATTTGGGTTTGGTGTCTGCAGATGGGAAGGATATCTAGGTGGGGCGTTCACTGGATGGCTTTCCCCTCAATCTCTGTTCCACTTTTCGTCCCTGTCTTTACTTTGGACAAGAACATCTTAAGAGAATTTAAGAAAAGTCTTATTATGAAAGAGACCATATAGAAATTAAGTTGTAAGTTAAAACAGAAGAGGGCTAAATAAGATTTTTCAAAACGAAACAAAACCACCTAAAATGTGTCACTTCCTAGTTGATAACAGTGTATCTAGAATCATTTGGAGAGTCATTTGGGGATGCAGAAATTAGTTTTATGTACTTCTTCCAAGTGACAAGGATGGAGTAAAGGGCAAAAAACATCACTGTGGCAAGCAAAGTGAAAATCAGGGGATGAAAACATATGAGTAGGCACACATGGAGTTCTCAACTGAGAAAAAGACACAAAAATGTGTTTAAAAAAGTTCCACTCTACAGGAAAAATAGAATTATCAAAATAGTGACAATAAAGAGATCTCAAGCAAATAAAAGTTTTGGGAATGAAAATAACTCTTAATTATGGAGTTTGACAAGTTTTTCTTTGTTTGAGATAAAAGGAAAGAAAATAAGTCACATCAGAATAACATTAGAAAAGTTCTTTAAAAATATCTCGATAAAGGAAAATTACTGTAACAAGCGGAATAATGTACACAGAAAGGAAGAAATTTAATCTGATTATAAACATTTTCTCCAGAACACTAATTCCTCAGAGACATAGAGACATAGAACAATGGCAATATACAATTGTTGTGCATCAGAACTGAAATAACATACCCATCTGCAAAACAAAATAAGGTATTTATTTATTATACAAGGAGAGGTTGGTTTTTTTCAGTCATATTTGGCTATAAATACATAACACATTAGTAATCCAAGTTAAAATCTTATTCGATTCTGCAGTTTAGGTGACTGCCAAAAGGTAGGTTTTAAAACAAAAAGTCAATGAATTTGAAAAAAAAAAAAAGAACATTATATTAGCTCAAAATCAGCATTCCAGATAATTGTATTTAGTGCTATAAACAACTCAGGGTTTTTGAAAGCTTTCTAATACCAGCAACAATTTAACAAAATTTTGATCCTAAAACTCTAGGTCATCTACCAAAAGTTAGGAGAGGATGAGGTGTGGAAGGAACAGTAGAACTATGGGGAGGAGTTGCCTAGAAACCTGTTCATGCCTGATTTTTACCATTCAGGAAATGTATATTAAGTCTTGATTCTGAAAATCAAAAAAAAAAAAATAGAAACAAAGAAATCTAAACAAAGACATGCATATGTACATACAAATAAATATGCGTGTTTATATACATGGGACAAATAGAAACCGATCGCAGTTTGTAGAAAGATGGAATTTCACAGGGGACAAAGAAACCTGAAATGCCTAAATGGGTGTCTAAATGGTGAGACCATTGCCTCCCTTTCCTTAACCTTTGATGCTTTGTAAATTTATTGATGAGAATTCATTACAGTTATTATCACAGAAGTCAACACACATTGCTGAACATGTAATTGAAAGGGGGATTTCAGGCACAGAGGGGAGTATTACTGGTTGAGGGCATGCGTTGGATATAGCTTGACCTGTGAGGGACATGAACCAGAGATGTCCTGTCTGGACTTGAGAAAGCTTAGAAAGGCAGAAGATGGCTTCAGTACAGTCACAAGACTACAGATAGTTCAGAAGTCTTGGTTGATAGGTCACATTGTCACACTGAAGATTTGGTTTTGGTACTCAAAAACGTCTTATCAATAAGAAGGACAATAAAATGTAAATGAGATTTCTGTTTTGAAATGATGTTCTGCTGAGGGTGTTGGTGCATTCCCGTGATCCAGCAGTTAGGAGATGGGGAAGGAGGTTCGTGAGTTCTGGTCTTTGTACAATCCTAAGCTGTACAGATAAGTCATTAATCAAAAACAAAAGAGTAAACAAATAAACAATAGACTGGCTTCTCACTTCTGTACTCCAGAAATACCAGGCTCATTTTAGTGAAAATGCTGGGTGTCTCAACTTTGTAGATGTGATTGACATTATTTTAAAAGCAGACAGTGGAGTATGAAATAAATGGTAACAACTCCAAGAAATACATGGGCTTCTTTTGGGTGTGTTTGATCATGCGTGTTTTAAAGTGAATGGGAGGACAGATGAGATCAAATATTTAAGAATAAAACATCGACTGCATATAATATGATTTCCTGTAGTCTCCTTGCTGTGATTTCCCTTCTTTGCTCCTCATCTCTTGAGAAATGGGACTCTGCCTGAGAGTTCCGTAGACTCCATGCACACAGCCAGATCACATGGAAGAGTCTGATTTTAGCAACAACCTGTTATGTAAATAAATAAAACAGTGGGTTGGCCTAGATGAGCAGGCTAAAATAGAATAATTAAGATGATTCACAGTTCTCAAGTCTTTTAAGCATCTTGCTTTCACTCCGGTATATTTAAGGTTCCAGGGTACTATTTTTAGAGGTAGAGCATTTTTGAGATCATAGGGGATCGCTTTCTATATCTTACTCTTTGGGGTTTCCTTTCCTCATCTCTTGTCCCAAAATAGAAAAGCAAATTGCATGTCCATGGATAAATAGTAGCCAAGTTCCACCAAGGCCTATTCGTAATGCTGCCAGCATGGCCACGCAGTACCCTGGCACAAGCAGTTATCTCTCCGTCAACAAAACTTAGCTCCAGAGGAGAAAGATCTGGAAAACTTTGCTTTTCAATCCCCTCATGTGTTTTCTTTTAGTTGAATGTGTTGGTCTGATACTTTGACACCATGGTGATAGGCATCATTGAAATAAATAGAAATAGACAGAAAAGAACTGAAAAATAAAAAGAAAACTTGGGAGACAAGGAATGGTACATCTATCTGAACATTCTTTTTTTTTCTTTCTTTCAGAATTCAGTGAGGGTGGATTTAAAAAGGACTCTATGTCAGACATGTTAGTGAATAATTATTCTAAGAGTGCTCTTTTGCTGACACTGGACTATTGGAGCTCATTAGTATGCTGAGCATTATTTAATTCTTAAAAATAATGCTCTGGCTATTGCCTGATGCATATTCCTCACATCCCAGCTTAACTCAGCATTAAGTTCATGCTCATCTGTTAGTGTGACATGGTCAAAAGCGAAGGATCTGAGTTAGAAAGACTAGGGTTTGGATTCTGTCACCATCTCTAATGGCTTAGGTTTATTAATCATTTATAAGGCTCAATTTTCTCATCTCTGATATGTTCTTATTAATGCCTACCTCAAATATTTGTGGCAGAAATAAATGCCAAATGAAAGTTTCCACCATGATGCTCAGTATGCAGATGTTCCACCATGATGCCCAGTATGCAGATGTTTAAAAAAATGTTTGCCTCATTTCTCACTGTTCTCAAAATGTAAATCATTTGGTTTTGTTTAATGAAATAAATGTCTGAGAAGAAGAAACTAGACAGGCAGACTTTGCGCCTGTTGAATTTTACAAATGTTAGAACCACTGCTGCTCATTCCTCTGTCTCATGCCCCTCCAAGACCTAAACCAAGGCCAAGATCAGTGTCTATGGTTGAAAGTTCAGGATATGAATCTTCTCATTGCATTCTTATCAATGGAGCCTGGATCCATCTGTATGAAAACACCTAATTAAACCCAATAGAATATGATAGATTAGTTTGAAAGTGGACAGTATTCAAGGGCTCAGAAATGAAAGAGACATATAATGCTATCCAAGAAAACAAAAAGAAACAGAAATGCCTGGAGAGAATTTAGCAAAAGAGTTCCAGCTATCATTTGAGGTTGATGTTGGACATGAATTTCACTTTCATGTTAAACATGAGTTCCAGGCTGTATGTATTATTTACTATTACAGTTATAGAAGGATTCAATAACATGTTAAGTCTTTTCTCATTACTCTGCCTCTAAGTAGCCTTGAATCTCCACAGTTTGGTAAGTAATGGATTTGTTTCTTCTCTTTTACTAGCCTACTGATGTATATACTGGTTACCTCAGTGAGAATCTTTGGAGGATTTCATAATGAACGGCTAGAAGCCCTTGATAGTCCAATGTGCTTGCTGTCTCTCTCTGACCCATATCTTTCTTTCTGATAGGATTTACCCAAGAATGCAAGGAATATGGGTTTTTTCTGGTCTTATTACAAAACCTTAAATTTGAATTAACAAACTATACATTTCTTGAAAAAAATGAAAGTGAGGAATTGCTATTACTTGTTTTCTGAGTTCTTATAAACACTACGCTTATTGTCAGGACACTAAAGACCAACTTACAATGTAGCAATGCACACAAGTAATTTTCATTGTTCTATCTGTTCGTGCTAGCATCTCTTGAGCATCATATATCACTAGATATCTTAATCTTTTGGTTGAGAAAGCAAGCAAATTTTAATACTCTGTTTTAACGTTGCACATAAACCTAAATCCTCAGATATCATGTCCTCTTATTTCTAATCAAAACAAAGTTCTCAGAGTAATTGGTGGGAACAACATGCAGGCTAATGGAATGTTGGAAAAGTTTGTTCTGTAAGCTTGGGCTGGTGCCGTTAGCCCCAGGGTAGAAGTTGCCTACTCCAGAATGAGAAGGCATGCAGCCATACAGATTCCTGGTACTGTCCAAAACCAGACTGAATGCATAATGACAACAGTTTGCATCTTTGGATGAGCTTAAGCTGCTTTCTAAACATTTGGAAAATTCCCTGGGTTGAGAAAGAAGAATCCAATTTGTGAGAACTCCGTCAATCCGTTGGTCAATCTCTATGTGATGAGTGCCTATATTGTGATTTCTGTATAGCTCTCAGGGGCATGGAGGCTGTCAAACAACAACAAAAAAGTTAAGTTCTACTCAAAGCAACTTACAAAACTAATTGAGAAACCAGAACAAACATCCATAAAAAATTAGAGAATAACTAAATACTAATGGATAGCTGCTGACTTTGAGTATAATAGAACTTCTTAGGAGAGAATGAATGTGTGCAGGAAGAGTTGGGGAGGGTTTCTTAGAAGAGCTATGAGCTGTAGTTTTAAAAAGAAATATGGAAGACGAGGCAAATTACAGGTCAAGTAAACAATCTGCATGGCTCTTTTGCTATTGGGCACATAGGCAGAGGGACTAGCCTCATTTACAGTCGGACACATTAGAAATAAAGACAGTAAAGTCAGCTAGAACCAGATTGTTTGGATTAGATGCTACAAGAGAGAAAAGATTACTGAAAATTTGAGAAGAGGAATAGCCCACTATGAGCTAGACTTAACAAATAATAAAGCATCTCTGTAGAGAATGAAGACATCTTGATGTTGATCATTCAAGTACTTCTTGAAAAAAATGAGGAGATGGCTATTTCTCCTAAGATTAAGGGACTATTATGAAGGGGTAAAGACTTACTTATATATCCCTACTTGGCTATCAAATTCCTGGCTTTCATGGAGGCCAAAAAACATCACTGGCATTACAACTACCTTTTCTAATAGTATGGGTTTAGTTTGATTCCTGGCCCTGAACTTTATATGTATTTGACTCTAGTTATATAAGATATCTTTCCTTAATAGTAGGTCCATCACTAGTTGTGGTATACAGGGACATAAGACGGTCCTTCACAACATTTTTATTGTATAATTCCTTTCACCTGATGTCATCAGAACTTACAGATAGAATGAGATATTATTTCATGATTACATTATATTTCCTTACAATGGGGATTTTAAATTGTAATTACTATTTGTCACTTGACCTTGAATTAACCCAACTGGGAGAATTTATATCAATGAATCTAATCTAGTCGCTTGAACTACAAAATATAGACCAAAGGTTTGAGTTGGAGGAAACAAGCTATTCAAATATGAGAGATTTTCTTGCTGACTTGGAGCCTTGGGTTTTACAGATTCAAGGACAAGAGATGGGAAAAAGACTCTGAAATTGGACCACAATTCAAAGTAACCCTTGATTGTCATTGAAGGAAAGCATAGTTATACTCTGCTTAGACTTCTGATTTACAGAATAAATACTTTTGTTTCTTTTTAAATTAACATATATTAAGCATATTAAATGGTCATTAGTTTCATTACATCTTCATTTTCACATATGTACATAATAAAGTTTGATAATTCCACTTTTACCTTTTGTCCCTTTCATTTCTGCTGATCTCTTCTACTTCCCAACTTTTTCTTCCCTCTATTTTTTATTTTGTGACAGAATATGTTTTAATAGAATTCTTTACAGGCACATGGTGAATGGTTATTTGCAAGAACATTGGAAACTTATTCATGATGATAACACTGGTAAAATGTTTCTCCTGATCCCTGCATCCATTAACAGTGGACAAATCCTCAAGAGAATTGGGGCTTCATAACTCACTTCCCCATGCCATGATGAAATGTTGATAGGACCAATCATGTGCAGGTCTCTATAGGTGATCACATTTACTGTTAGTTCATAGCTGTGACAGCCAGGCCACTTCTAGAATGGATGAAGTAGGGAAAGAAGGATAGTAGAAGGAGGAAAATGTAAAAAAAAAAAAGGAGGGAAGCAGAAAGACATCAAGAAAGAGAAAGGAAGGAAGACATATAGACAGACAAACAAATATGTATATTGTAATCGTGGCTCCCAAGACAGAAATTTATAAGATCTGGATCCTTCCTAAACTACCACAGCCTTTTGGTTTTCATCAGTGTGGTTTTCTGTACCACAGAAACCCTTCTTCTCAGAAGTGCTCTTTAAGCTCCTCATCCTTCTTCAGGTGCTTATAGTTGTTCAAGGCTGTCTTTCATGTTATTACCAGAATAGATAGTGCTTTAAGCTGCTGATTATACTATAAGTTGTTAGTCAGCAAAGGTGCACCAATACACTAGTGAACATAGATGATGAAAATATGTCAATTATTTTGAGAAAATTAAATATGAAGAGCATTTAATTGACATAAAATATTGAATGCAAAAGAAGTATAATATATTGAATGAATAATATACTGCTTGGCATGTAGAAAATGTATAATAACCACACCTGGAGCCTTGATAGGAGCTTTGGGCTAGAGGAATACTTTTGTCCCAAGAATACTTTCTTACAGGGAGATGTGTGCATCAGGAGACTAGGTATCCATACTTTGGGCCAGTTTACTATCCTTCACCTATAGCATTCTGTCATTGACTTCCTCTTTCACCCCTTTGGTGAATTGTTGTTTAAACATTAAAGTTTCCAGAGGATCACAAACTCTGAGATTGGTTTTTCCTAGGAAGATAAGATTCATATAAATTGCCACACTTGATTTTGAGTAATCTGGGCAAGCCACATTATCTTTCATATGTGTGTGTGTATGTGTGTGTATGTATGTGTATATATCTACATCTACATCTATCTATCTATCTATCTATCTATCTATCTATCTATCTATCTATGTATATATCTTCCCTAATGCTATCAAGTGCTTTAGTACATTCAGAACCCAATTTACATGCCTATCTAAATCATCCAGATTTGTCAGAGTCTCCTAGCTCATAAATATTACTTTAAACAATGTGGCAGTAAAGCTGATCCTTTCCAAATTAAATTCTTCCTCAACATCCCTATGAAAATAGTTTAGTAAACCAAGTGTCAAATACTACTTCTTTTATTCCCAGTGCTCAGCATCTAATTCGTCTTCTGTTGTATTCTAGTCCCTAATAATCATGGACACCAGTCAGATATAACCAACTCCCACATCTAAGTCAATCTTCCAGATATAGATTTCTACCATCGTAACTCCAGTTGTACTCAGGGAGAGATGAACATTTCAATTGTCCAGTTTCTCCACTTACATTCTACATGAAACCCTTTCCCAGCAACTCTATGGCCAACACAGACTCTCAGAGTTTTCTCATTTCTTATTTAAAACTTCCCAATGATAGCTGCTTAGATAAAGACAATTTCCTGATCAGCATAGTTTCTTACGCTGGACCATTTTGATGTCTTCATCTACATGCAGGATTATGGATTTTTTCTCTTCCTCTGTATTAAAGGTTAGACCTAAGGATTATCTTCTGTCACTTGTACAATTTTCCTCACTCTGATCCTTCCCATGGGTTTCAAAATTTTGGGTCCAAGGAAGGGCCTTTCAGCACAGACCTAATTTGTACTCCTCCTTTTGTTTTTTTCTTTGCACTTGGTGAGTTATTTGAAGAGCAATCTAACACCTCCATCTCAACGTCCATTTTCTCTACTTTCCCTGCTGAATCAGAGGTTAATGTGGAGATCAATATCTACATGGTTTTTTTCCCTACTGTAGTTTCTCCCCTGTGTGGAATTCTTTCCTAGCACACAGTTCAGCCTTAATTTCACATTTTATCAGTCTGAGCAAGAAATATACAGCTGCTACCATAGTACCTTTACAATTCTGACTCTATCAGTACAAATCTCAGGGGCTGAAATAGTTTCTAGAGCATCAATACTTCTTCAGACATCTCCATACTCATGGAGTAGACTCTATTCAGTAAGGAGTCATGCTACCCTATAAGGTGCAGAGGAAGGTGGTCTCCTTGTGACTCTTTCCAAGGACACTAAAGTTTCAGATATCCCAGCTTCTGGTTTAGGACTTAGTCATAGTGCAAAGAGTCTGCCTCTGCTAACAAAGCAAGTAGGCACACTTTTCCACACCACAGAAAGAGCGGGAGCCAGATTGCTATTTCTCTTATGTGTGATCCACTCTCAGACAGACATGCATATCTAATCATCCCTCGTGGATGCCATGCAACAGTTTTTCTTCCATCTTCTTTTTGGTTCTTTTTTCTTTTTCCTCAGTGACAATTGTGTTGTGTGACTTGTTCTGGTGAGAAATGGAAAAACATAAATTCATCCTAGATAGGGCAATAATGAAGGAATAAAGAAACTATTCCACTCCTGACTAGTCTAGTAAGTTGATGAGTTTACTTACTCAAGGTTAAGTAACTCAAAGGCAGCTACATCACTACAAGCCACCCATGCGTGACTGAGGAAGTAGCATCCCAAGAGCTCCCTGCCTTGCTTCTTGGTAGCTCCAACATTGAGCTGTTTACTGCTTAAAGAACCTTGGAGAAGCCTTGCGATTGATAACTTTCTTAGCTTCCTGAATTGGTTTTATGAGTTTTCTTGAATCTCCAAACTTTATTGCCGTTCTAAATCTTATGAACCTATTGCCTCCCTCAGGAAGATAGTGTTTTGGTTTGTAGGACGTATACACAGCAAACAACTGTACTTGCTAAGTTCTACCTGATACCTTTATTTGAAGAAAAAAAAAGAGCACAAACTTGATTCCATGAAAATATCACAATCATCCATCATCCTAATGCATCCAGGATCAGCAGGAATCAGTGCCAATGTATTAATACAGGATGCTAACTCACAATGTTAACAATCTTATATTCCAAGTGACAACTCTAGGGTTAACACCCATATATTGAGAATTTAAGCTGAAAAATATTAATTGACATAATGCAGACATTATGTGTAGCCATTATTTCTACATGGGGGAAAGTTTCCTTTTGAAGTAATTGGTGGAGATTTCTGTCTCCAACCAGTGTTTTCTCTTTACCTTCCTCCAAGAATAGAGTGGACAAGCAACAAAGAGTACAATGGAAGGGGCTTTGTTATCTCTGGATTCACAAACTTTAAATGGGACAAAACAACTCAATATAGATTGCCATACTGGATTTAAATGAAACAAGTTTGAACTTTGAGTAAAGGATGCTAGCAGAAAGCCCTTGCAACTCCTGGAAGTGTCACAGCTCAAAAGGTTTGAGGGGACTTTCTGTTCTCAGGGAGAGTAGATCCTTATGGAGGAGCAAGGCTGCAGGTTAGCAGTGACAGATTCCAAAAACTGGAAAAAAGTTTCTAAAGACTTAGGTCCTAGGGGCTGCAAACATATACAGGGATGAATTTTCTTATGTATCCATGCTAAGAATGAAATACTGGAGGCTGAGGAAAAAGTGGGTCCCTCTTCTTCAGTCATTGGAGTCTGGCTGGGGTGCAGGAAGCTTCCCCCGAACTTGTTTACCTGTTATCACTCCTTCACCTCAAGTCTGGAAGGCTGTGTTCCTTATCTAATGAGCAACGCAGCTGGAAGCCAGACACTCAAGTCTTCAGGCTTCATCCTCTGAAGAGAGGAGTCCCTGGAGTCTGGGATCCCTGCCAGGGCTGGGAGCTGGGATCTGGATGCTGGGAGCTGAGCTCAGAATTCTTCTTTCTTTTTCTTCTGTTAGTTCCAGCAGCAGCTCTGGTGTTGCAACCTCAGAACGTCTGAATTTATGGAGCTGCCAGGGTGTCAGCTGGGCTCTGATTGGCTAAGTGTAGTATTCAAATAAGGCAAATAAGGTGAAGAGTCAATCAGAAGAGAGATGTCAAAATGGGTGGCGGAGGGGGTACATGGGAAAAACCCTCGACTGGCCAAATGCTGTCAGAAGTTCACAGTCAAATCCACTACTCTCTGTCTCTGTAGAGCTTGAGACACTGATGAAAAAATTTCTGCTTGCTCCTTTGCAGTAGACAGCCTGCTGCTTCTTGTTTCTTTGCATGGGCCATGGAGAGCGCTACTATTTGCCCTTTAGGATTGAGGCTGCTGATCTTCAGAAAGCTCTCTCTGGGGAGGCAGGTATCCCCAACACATTCAGCATTCAAGGACAGTGAGTGTGTTCTGGGTCAGCTATTCAGTGCATGACTAGTACTCAGGCTAGACCTCTGCTACCAAAGTATTCCATTAAGAGAAAAAGTAAATCAAGCCACCGTTAACAATACTTGGATGCAAGTGCAATAACAACAGCACAGGCTTGATGGTACCGGTTCACACAGACAGAGCACAGAGGCTCTATCCCTTGGCCCAGCTTCATTTGGAATCAGAAAACCAAGCATTGCCTGGAACCAGAATGCAGCTTAAGTGTACATAAGTTACTTTGATTGTCTTGGAGGGGAAAGTATTTCAGGCAGAGAGGACAGCCTGGGCCAAGTTGGCATTAGTGACTGTGGTAATTTAGAAAATGTTTGTACCAAATAGCTAGCATTTCAAGGGGGCAGTCATAAATGGAGACATGGAAGAGTTTGTCTTTATCTTTATTATATTTTAAGTATATTTCAGACAAGTTAATATTTGAGGTTTTCCTTAAAACATCTAGCAGTGCTGTATATAATAGTTTAGAGAAAAAATGAATAAAAGCAGGAATACCAGTTAGGGTGACCCTGTGGTAATCCAGTCACAATGAATGGGTTGATGTAAGGACATTATGGTAGTAATGGAGAAAAAGAGGGTAGCTCAATGAATTACTTAGAATCTGAACAAAATGGAGCTAGAAATTGATTAGTTGTGGACACTCAAGAAGGCATGGGAATATTATGATACGTGTATTTGTGAGCTGATTTACTATGTAGATAATGTTGCTAAATACTGAGGCAGATAGTATAGATAAAAAGGAAGATAATGAAACAACCATGCTGATTTTGAACAACCTATGAGACAGACAGAGATGTCCATGAAAAAAAACATGTTAATTTGGAATTTCCTGGAGTCGGGTACATGCATTCAGGGCTTCAACACAAATTTCAGTTTCTTTGTTCTGCATCAATGACCCCCTGCCACTTTCTCAGAAATAAAACAATACACAGTTTTTTTTTTTCAGGCAACCACCCTTCTCCTCTGAGCTTGTTGCTTTCTTTCTTTCTTTCTTTCTTTCTTTCTTTCTTTCTTTCTTTCTCTCTCTCTCTCTCTCTCTCTCTCTCTCTCTCTCTCTCTTTCTTTCTTTCTTTCTTTTTTTTGAAGTTGAAGCTAGCATCCCCTTCCCCAAGAAGACTGGCCCATCACCTACCACTCATCTCTGGCCTCTACACACATACCACAGCATATTTACATAAGCAGTAACAATACATTTTTCAATTTTTTAAAAAGAAAACATGAAACCCCTAGTTTAAAGTGAATAGCAATTTGTTACTTGCAGCAGTAACAGCAGTCAGAGTCTCCTCATAGGGTGACTTTAAGATTTTTTATAGCATATATTACAACTCAATAGTTGGATTTACATAGGTGGAAACCTAAATTTGGGGAACCTGAATCTTTTATTGTGGGTAATAAACACAGCTGCCTTTTCTGAGGAAAAAGGGAGCGATATATTTTTAAAGCCAACAGGTATGGGTGACGTTTATATGTCTATACCCCAAAGCTACTCTTTAAATAAATGTTAGTTTCAGACAAGAAGTTACTACATAATTCACAAGCTATGAAGAGCATATGGGACCTACATGGAGGTGGTGCTCTCCACAAGCACCCTCAGCTTTTAGACATTGGGGAGATATGCAGAGTTGCACAATATTTAGGAAGTAAATCATGGTGTTCAAAGCTTTTGAAAGGTAGAGAAGAGTCTATTGAGAAAGCCAAGAAGAGACAGCCAACAAGGAAGAAGGAAAACCAGAAACTGAGGAAAGAAGGTTAGCACTACCTAGGCTAAGGTGTTTTGCCAATAAAGACAGGGTGGGAAGGGAGAGAGGGAGAAAGCAAGCTCTTGAAGCAGGGTCCACAATGGTTTGAGTTGAGAAAGGAGGAAGCAGAGATAGAAAGAGCACACATTTGTTCAAACAGGAAAGCTGGTGGAGAGGTGGGCACAATGGTGGGAGGAATGTGAATGGAGTTTCGTTTCTTTCCAGGGTTTCCTGTCTTTTTATGCACAGAAGGCTCTCAGTGTCTTGTATATGGATGATCAACAGGGCACTCAACCAAGACAAGCATATGGTCCTGACTCTGCAGCATTCAAGTACAGAGTACTACAAGGAGGAATGAAGAACTCCTCCATCATTTGGATGGGGTACAGATTGTGGAGTACTGTGAGCTATGGAGTCCAACTGACTTGTATTCAAATACAGACTCAATAATTTACTGCTAGCTGTGGGATTCTTAGCCTGAGCCTAAATTTCTTCAGCTTTAAACAGAGCTAGTGATAAATATATATTCGGGGTTGTTAAGAGCATGCAAAGTTCCTAGCTGAGGGCTTGCTATATTAACAATAATTATTTTTAAAAGACGAGGCCCCATTTAAATCACTTTGAGGGCAAGAACTAAGACCTCAGTAGAATCACTTATCTTAGTTTATGTGGAGGCAGCTGTGGTAGTTGAGGAATTGAGATGTAACTCATGAACTGCCCTCTTCCCTAAACAGTGTAGAGGGCAGGAAAAAAAACCAGTGGCCTGACATGTCATTACCACCCCAGCCATTCTTGAAAGCCAGTTTTTGCTGTGAATGATTTTAATTTCATGTTCAAAATAAAATAATTGGCATCTTAAACTCATTAAACAAACTATACTTTTACTTGCCTTTGATAAATCACTCTTCATTCAGAAATGACGGTTGTGACTATAGTCCCAGAAATATAAGAGTCTTCTGTAGTATTGCAGGTGTTGCACATTCTCGAAACCAATTTGTAGCTCTTACAGAGGCGGGCCTGTGGATTGAGAGCCAAATGACAATGTAGAGTTCCATGTGGGCCCCTGTTTCCATTTTTACTATTTAACATATAAACATAATTATATTAAATTGGAGTCAAATGGATTGTTATGGGGGACTTTTATGATATATCATTGCAAAGAGCACCAAGAATCCTTTAGAGAATGGCTTTGCATCCATAGCTTCTGCATGAATGCAACTTTCAATATGGTACTTGCTTAGCAACCAATTAAAGTAAGAGCAATATAATAAGCTTTAAAAGCTTGAATGTACAGGTTTCCAGAAAGAATTGTTGGTATTGCACTTGATCAGTCGGCTTATTTGAAACATCTTAATCACATTGTTGTAATTATTTTGTAAATCAAGAGATCTGTGCTGGGTTAGATGCATTATCTGTTTGTTTTGCTTAACATAACAGTGGCCTTACTGTCTTTGTGATTAAATCATATTTTGGTGTGATTTTTTTCCCCAAGATGAATTATTAATTTACTTATGTTGGTAATTTTGTCCAAATATGATTTAGATTTTAAAAATTCAACATATAACACTCTTGCCAGCTATAATTTAGAAATCCCTTATTTCTGCCTTGTAAGTTTTTAACATGGTGGACTTAGAATTCAATTGGTCTTATTAACATAAAACAGCAATAACTGAGTTATTTGTGGGTGTTCTCTTACTCATAAACCTGACTGCAACATATCTTCTGGCAATTATTTCATTAGAGAGAGTATGAGTTAGATATATGCAGTCCTGGTCTCTTTCAAAGCCTCACAATATATGTGGCTTTGAGCTGCTTTCTTAGACTTTGAGCTATGAGAAAGAGTATTGTTTAATTTCTATTTAAGGGAAATGCTATGAGCAACCTAAGAACACCAAAGGATATGGAGATAGGTTGGGACAGCAGTTGGATGAACACCTAACCCAATACTTCCATCTCCTTCATTTTCTGGCTCAGTGAAGTGGCATGCACAGACAGTGAGCTGACTCTTCATGTGCACACTTCATGAAGTAAGAGTCACTGGTGCCTTTGGGCTCCAAATCCAAGGGAAACTTCACTATATTAAAGATATATTTGAAATGTCTAAGGTTATATTAGAATTACTGTGCAGTGTCTGAGAACAAGTAGAAGTATAACTATCATACATCACCGAGAAGTATTTTTGCCAGTTTTTAAAAACTCTATTATTGAGTATTTAGAAACACTGAGTTTTTCTGCTCCTTAATTTGGATGTTTACTGTCACTTGGAATCAGGCTGTTGTGTATAAAGACGTAATCAACAAAGTGTTTAATAAACCAATAGTCAGAGCAATTAAATCAGGGTGATGTCTTTATTGGGTTTTTAAAAATCCCATTAACATGATTGAAGTTTTAAATAATCTTCTTAAAACTTAGTTCATTTCCTAATTACCAAGACTTTTTTTTTTTTTTTTGACAAAAGTGAAATGCCCTCAAGGCTTGTCAGACCTATACCACGATATCTTTTAAGAATTATGAAAATGGTAAGGGAAGCTGCCCTAGATTCCAGGATGACTCTTTCCCAGTGACTGAGGTTGATATCATCTTCCTTGGAAGCCTAAAACTCCAACATGACTACATTTAAATTACTCATGAAGCCTGCACTATTTGAGAAGAACTTGCTTTAAATATAGCAAATAAATGGCAGGAAGTTAAATACCAGAAGATATTTAAATGACAACACGAATATAAGTATGCATTATTCAGCACCAAGACAAGATGATATGCAGATCAGACAGGTCACTGCCCCTAGGTGATAGCCCTTTCAAACTCACACAGAGTTAGTTCATAATAATGAAGCCAGCTTTGGGGAAGCAATTTGCATCATGGATTGGGAAAAGGTACACAGACTCTGCTCTCTCAATATAAGCAGCATGTGTTGGCTTGATCCCCTGCACTGTGCATGTGGTGATTAACCATGCTGCCCCCATATTTGCATATTCAAAGCTGTCTTTTTCTGGGAATTACCCTTACTATTGAGATGACAAAGGTATATCCCATTTGATTTCAAAAGTATGACCCCCCCCCTCCACTGTAGCAGTAGAAACAGATTAGGGACTTGTATCTTCATTTGCTTCTCACCCCTGAACTGCTCCCCCTTCTCTGAGTAGACACCTTCGTCAAGATGGATAACCCCTCCTGCAGCTAGGTATGTTGGCACTGTTAAACAGAGATGGGGGCCCAAGAGCTGTAATTTTCGTAGTATGCTCCTTACCCTGTTGCAATCTGTTTTCAGATATAGCCCATAGTATTGAGTAGTTCCTTCTAGCTCAAACTGATAGAGTACTTTGTACTTTGTGTTCGTACTCTTGGGACACCCATCTTCCTTCCTGACCATGATATTTGCTAGAATGTGTAAGACAACTACTGCCAGTATGATTTTTAAATTTTCAAGTTTCATGAACTTAAGGTACAGAATTCTTTTCTTCCAGCAGGTGCCTAGGCAGATGGGATTTAATTACAGTCTATATAATTTTGCTGTAACCTCATGTCCTCTGCTAATTTGAATATCATAGCTTTTGAATATAGCACCCCAAAACAGCAATAGTTGCAGAAGTCCCCAAAGGAAACTTCTATGTTATGACCAGATTGGTGTCTTTGGAAGTTGCTCGCTCTCTCTCTTCCCACCTACTGAAGCAATTATGTGAATTGCATATCCCCTAGAGTTAACATGAGAGGTGAATTGCTTTTCTCCCTTCTTCTCTTCCACAGGAATGATGAAGTATTTGTTAACTGTCAAAATTATAAAGTCCAGAAACTTTGGGGAACTTTCCTGGGCTGAAAGCATATGTGGTATTACTTCTCCTTAATTTTAATAGTGATTGGAAAGGTAAGAAGAGCTTGGATTTCTACACACTGATTTCCATTGGCTCAGAAATTAGCATCTTTTCCTCATTTTCATACAATAAACCTGGGAAGTAAGTTTATTCATTCATTTACCAGTAAGCATTCACCACTGAGGTACAAAACAAGGTTTATAAATATCACCTTTATAGTATTTACATAATGTAATTTGAAAGAAATGTGCTTATCATACAGTAAGAAAAAATAACTTGTAGTTTTGGGAAAAGGATATAAGGGAAGGAGAAACAGACTTCTCATTTTCAAATTTGGGAATATGAGCTCTCCTCAGATGCCTTTTCCACTCTGAGATGAATTGTAACAAGATTCATCAGATGTGAAGAACAAACAGGATTACATTATGATGGGATTTCTTCCTTTTATGGTAGTAATTTTAATTAGTTCAAATCGGAAAAGAAATAATAGAATGAAAATGTATAACCAAATCTAAAGTGATAAACTCATTGTAATAAAACTGTATCTTTAAGCAGACTGTAAGCTTTCCTTAGAAACTTGGTCCATTTCAGTGGGATAATTATGTTTGGATTGTTACAGAAGTGAAATGCTTAAGTAAGACATTTTGCATACAGGTATCTAAATTCATTTTTAATTTTTAATTTCATTTTCTCAAAATACCTGAGACTAATTTATAATAAACAGAATGTTATCAGCTTATGTCTCTGAAGTCTAAGACAGTCAGGATCTGGGGGCTGACCTCTTACAAGGGTCTTCTTGACATTTTATGGAAGAAGACAGAAGGGAAACACAGTACAAGAAGAGACATCTTTACTTTTGTAAAGGTACAAACACCACCAGTGAGTGTAGAATGTTCATAATTTAACTACACCTGAAAGTCCTCGCTGTAGTAATACAGTACCAAAGGGAATTAAATTTCAGCATGAGTCATAGAGGAGACAAACATTCTGTCCAAAGGAAAATGAAAGGCAAAAGGCAGGATAATAAGACCGTAGAAGTGTAGGCACATGTTGTATATTTAGAACAATCACAAAGAACATATAATACATTGATATGTATGTGTGTGTGTGTGTGTGTGTAAAATCTGAGAATCTCAAAATTACCTCATTATGAAAGAATTATATTCTGTACAAGTATATGATTTTTTTTCCCTTGTTAGCCAAGGAGTGTGTGTGTCTGTATGTTAAATTTTTGAAATATTAGCTTATAAGCCTGGCATAGTAGAGTTTAATTCTAGTTTCGGTGATGCTATTGCTGTGGATGAATACAAGATTATTAATTGTTTCAGTTCTTCACCTGTGAAAATATCCACCTTCAATGCTCATTGTAATCATTATTGACTTACAATTGAAGAAGACAGTTTTTTCAGTAAATATTAATTTTAGAGTGCCTTGTTACAATTTAGCATCATTAATTTATCTAATCTATCTTCACACAGTAATTGTCTGAGCTCCTCAGGGTCTAATGACACGCACAAAATCACTATTGGTGATTGCTTTTGCCAAGCAGAATTTTTAGAACAAAATGATATGCAAGCTTAGACATGAAGAGGAAGAGTCCTTCACTAGGGTCTTCAATTCATGATCAAAAGTCCATAGAACATCAGAAGCAACAGTACATCTCTACCCTAGAAAGAACAGGTGTCCATAGTAGAAGGAGGAATCAGGACTTTGAATGATACCTGGCCTAGGGGACCTGTCCAATTTCCTTCTGTTTTCTTCCATAAAGTTTTCATTTCTTCTCAAGGAAGCTGCATCTTTGTTATTGGATCTGCCATATTCTTTTTATTTTTAAAAAGATAGATTTGCTGAAATCAATGGAGTCAAGCTCTGTCAACGCCTCCTGCCCAAGAAAATTGAACCTGAAGCCATTTTCATGTTGTATTCTATTCCACTAGTCTCCCATTGTCCCTTGGCTTTCTCCTAGTGATACTGCTTAGAATGTTGGCTTGTTAACTATCAAGCTGAAATGAGGTAATGGAAGAGGTATTCCGTTTCAAACCAGAAGAAAATTATGCCAGAATTTGAATGAGGGCAAATTATTTCAGCCTTCTGATCCTTGTTTCTTCAGTCCTAATATACTGATATTATAAGCCTCCCAAGATTCCCCTGAGAATTGAACAGGTTAATGTTTGTGTAAGTGTTTGGAGTGTAGCAAACACCCTTGGATATTAAACTGAATATTTATCTTTAGTGTCTTTCATAAATACAGTCAGATTTTTTTCCAGTCAGAAGATTCTGTTAATGTTTTTTGTTATTTCTTTTAATATCATCATTTTAAAAACTACACATATTGAACAGTATTAAAACATAAGTAAAAACATTTAGTATGTCCACGCTGAGGGAGTGTTGCTGAAATTCTCTCCTGTATCTTTATAACTTTAATTGTTTTTCATCACAATCATGATGTCTTTTTTAAGAACAGATTTTCAAGGTCATAAATGTTTCACATAGAAACTTACCAGTTAATTTTTATCATATAAATTAGGAACTGGTACACTTTCCTGTAGTTTGAAATGAGAAGCACTGAGCTGTCAAAGTTTGTAATGGTAGATTATTCCTGTATAACAAATGCTTATTTGAAAGTAGGACTGCTCAGTTAGAATTTATTTGCCGGAGTTATTGTCTTTAAAATAGATGCTTTACTTATGTAATCTTATCTTTATTTAAAATTATATTGCTTTTAGGCAGCCTCTAGATTTTTTTCTCATTAAAATGCTTTTGAGTTATATGAGGAAATCTTAATTGTGTTTTGTAGACACATGCCAGTTTTATTTTTACATAAATTAAGTAAATAATGTATACTGCTTTGAGAAGCCATTTACTGACATCAACAATAGTTTTATGAGTGATTTGGAAAGTTACAAAAGATCAAACTTTTATTTGCTTGTATTGGCATAATCTGGAAGAAGATGTAGTAATAGTTGTTAAAGTTACATTCCAAAACTATTTTGAGCAATGTCATCAAGAGTGGAAGAACACTTCCTATCTGGACTACACTAAAGTAGACAGTACTCATAGGCTTGTGTGATTCATGGTGTTCCTACTACTTACAAATTTACATATAACCGATTTCCCAATTGACTTAAAAAAATATCAACCAATCTTATAATTGATCATTTTAGGTAACTAAGATCCACAGTCTTCAAAGCAATCTGTCATGTCTTCTTAAGAGAGTGGCTGGAGGTAGACATGGTATCTGACTTGCAAGAGGGACTCTAGTACCTTCCCAATCAGATTTTACTAACGCAGTTCCACAGTTATCTGTTTTGCTCATGGGAACTCAATAACAATAGTTAATTACAATTTTAAATTTCTTGGCTTAAAATATGTCAAACTGAATAAATTTTACTCTTAGCCTTTCAGAGAATTTCAGGTCATTAAATGCCTGGATGAAAGCCTTCACAGGGATACTTTTACTTGGCTGCTTATCTGTCCTGTAGGACAAATAAAAATTATTTCATATGCTAAAATAAATAAAAACTTTAAATGATAAAGATGAATCTTATTTTTCAGCTAATGTACCAATAACTTAAGAATCATCTCCTACTGGCTTTCCAGCTCAGCTTGTACCAACTCTTGTCAGATGGACAAGCAAGCGGTAAATTGACACTGACCAATTGCCAGGACATCAAGCAAGAGATCATTCACATGAGAGTCATATACCTAGTCTTTTAGTTTCTCACACAGGTTTCTCTTTCTATTTTAGTCATCTCTGTCAAACAGTAAGAGAAACATTATCTAGCTATGGCTGAATAGCAACAAATACCACAATTTCTAGGGCCATCAAATGCTGTTATCACCCGATTCGAGTGTAAGTACAGTTCAAATTCAAGAAAGCCTAGCATAACAAGGCTGCTTTATGAACGCAGTGGTGACAGTATGTTGTTATCTGCAAAAGAAAGACACTGTGAGTGTTGCTCTTATTGTTCCAGAAACAGAAAGTTTCCTGGTTGATCAATATTGCAGCTTAGTAGAAAGACTAAAATATTTGGAAGGAGAAAAATCTGGGTTAAAAATCTCAACTTCCACCTTTCAGAATTATTATGAGGACTGAATGTCTTAATAGTATTGATAAATATAAACAGTTGCTGGTATTATTATGTTGTTTGTCTAGAGGAGCCCTTGATAACTCCAAGAAGATTGTGTAATAATATTAACATTCATGTACTACCCAAATATATTCTTTATATCTTCTTTTAAACTAGGGGTGTCTCTCATCTGAGTCTCTTAACTTCAAATCTTCAGATCTGTATAACATGGAATAATGACAGAGGCTAGAAAGGTAAAAAGGAACCATAGAAGGGGAGGCTAATGAGGGTCATATCTTGATGGCAAACAACAACTGTCTAATTGGACTTAAGGCCCAATCAATAAGAGAAAACACAAGCCCAATCCTGGAAACCAAGCCAATTTCCCAGGACTAATAGCCGTAATGGCTCTTAGAGAAGAATCACATGCTGCTACTTTACTGAACTGTAGTAATTCTTACATTCTAAATACTTATCCTTATCTGCACAGCAAGTGTATCTGTCACCCCTCATCAAAGAAACTTACTTCTCTTTGAAATAGATGCAGACCATTACAGAAAAACCAAATCAGAGAAAACAGCTGATGGTGGTGTGCCCAGGCTCAGTACATGCATATACCATACAATTCTGGTAGCTAAGGTTCTGGGAATATTGCAGAATAGGAGAAGAATGATTATTAGACCCAGAGGAGCAGTGAATCTGCTGTTATTCTATTCCCTAGAGATAAACGACAGGGAAGCTTCACCCAATATCTCAACAGCATGACTGCTTACATAAGACCTGAGCAACTGACATCCTAACACAAGAAGGGAAACATCATGTGATCTCACCCCTAAACAAAGAATTATGGGCAGCTAAAGAAGGCTAGCACAGAACTAGTCTTCCCTAAGAGTGAGCTCCCCCTAATTTGTTATTCAGTGGTTGTTGATCAGCTCAGAAATCACATACATACAAGTAACACAAAATGGACTAAATAGTATTTGTATATTTATATGTGTAACAATACCAAAGAAAAAGAATGAGACAAAGAAAATAGAATTCTAGGCTTCCGGGAGCAGGCTTGTGTTTTCTCCTAATGGGCCTTAAGTTCAACTAGACATGAGACAAAGAAAATGAGATAGAGCAAGGGTGGGGAGATTTCAGGGAGATGGAGGGAGGAAATGGAAGACGGAATGTTGTAGTTATATTTTAAATTCAAATAATAATGTTAACAAATAGTAAAATACCTCGGGGTTTTAAATGTTACATTGCCAAAACCTACAATCCCAAATGACTACTTCGGAAAGTGGAAATGTTTACATTTTCTTTATCTGGCTTTGTTTTATTCTTTCTACTGTTTGAGAGTCTATTTCCTTACACCTCTAAATACTTTTATGGAAAGTACTTTTGGATAAAGGAGGAAGGTATAATACAAAGAGAAATGCTGGAACTATTATCAGCTTTAAAAGCCCATATTTTGCAATCTTTTGGCTTATCTGTCAGATTACTTAACAAAGTTGCGTGTGAAAACTATTTTGAGATCTACTCTCACACTTATTGAACAGTTTTGAAAGTTTTCTTCTAAGACACCAGAGATCAATGTCAATAGGTCTCAACATAGCATCTCAGCTAATGGAATTTATTTAACACAAGCGTACATCTTCTCACAAACAACTTGTATTTTAAATCATTGTTAATGGCAATCTGGTTTTATAATATCTTTACAAGAGTGATTTTTGAATATCATGTGCTCTTCTGACTTTCTGACTGTACACTACAGGACAAGAAAACACTTCAGCACCTAGAATTGATTGTTTCTTTCCCTATTCTGTGGTGCCTTGCTATATGGCTCATTTTATTAATTCAACTTGGACACTATGTTAACCCTCAGGCCGCAAAGTATTGGCAAGTATTTGATTTCGTTTTTTCCCATTGGCATAGATGCCTTTCAAGAAACACTCCCTCCCTTTCTTTTGTTTGAATTGGCTACAGTATTTCTTGCTTAAGGGATTTACCAGAATAAGGCTATACCTGGGACTGAGTTAAAATCAGGGTGGAGAGCTGGGAATGGGAAGGTTATAACTGACCACTGAGTGGATAACATCATTCTTCCAGCTCTTCAGAAAAACACATGCACACTGTGAGCCCTGACTTACAGAGGTGGAAAAATGAACAGAACATATGGTAAAGTGAAAAATTAATATTAATAAATGGAAAACCTATTTCCCCAACAGACATTTTATTTGAATATTGTTCTCTACTGGAATGATTTATTTGACTCTCTAATCTATGTGAAATGAGCACTAGGCTAAAAATGTGTGTGTGTGTGTGTGTGTGTGTGTGCGCGTGTGTGTAGACAAAACTAAAAAGAGTGTAGATTTAAATTTTTCTCCAAAAAACAGTTGCAAGTTTGCTCAACAGAACATTACTTTTCTGTGTTTTTAGTGTCAGGTTAAAATATATTTTAAATGCTTAGAAATACAAAGCATCATTACTTATTCATGCCTGTGTAGGTATATCTCTTACGTTTAAACAATCTGGACAAGAAAATTGAAACAGACTTCAGCCAAGGAACAATCATAGCTGTTATGAAAGAATTAAAGAAATTTCTGAGCAGCACAAGACTTTGAAACTCAACAACAAATATCAACACTAGACCAATGTGTGCTTTTGGTTCTGTAACAAGGTCACAAAATGGGATTGAGTTGAGAAAAAGAGCTGTAATCAGTGGTCTAGTCACTGCTGAGGTCTTAACTTCAACCTTCACTGAATTGACCAAGTGTTATTCTCCCCTCCACTACTCGCTCCGTATCTCACCTCACTGTTCAATCATAAAAAAATATTTCAAATATGGTAGGCAGTTGTTTATTCATGACATTTTCCGTTGTTGGGTTTTCTCTTTTAGAATCTATTGGCTGGTTACTGAATTTGATGGATTAACACGGCAATAAAAGTGCAAGAGGAAACAGGCATTGGCCATCGCTCATCAAAGATAGTTGTTTCATAAACAGTGTCCGTAAGCTTACTCTATCCCTGACTGATTTATTCAACATGCTTGGTGTTTTGTACCTACTGTGCTATGTCAGCTTCACTCAAACTACGCATCAAACCCCAGGAGTCCCTAAGTCCCAATCAGAAGCCTTGTGGGGTCAAATTTATTTCCATAATAATTCTGTCGTTGATGCTCCACTTTCGTTCTCATTTCTCCAAGTATGTCATGGGGTTTTCCAGTGTCTCAGAAACCTAAATGGAATTACTTTTCTGAGGGTTTCTGGTATGTGTGTTTGTGTGTACTAGTGACTTAAAATTTTCTCCATTTTAATTTAGAATACAATAAACAGATATTGACAGATAGAACCTGCATAGACATGTTCGCCTTGGGACCTTTAATAGTTTTAAACACATTCTGGAATCCAGCACTCTGAGGACACTGGTGTTAAGAAACATAGTAGTTAAAATTAAGCAGTGTCAGTAACAGATTGGTGTTGTCTAGGTACCTCTGTCTGTTTTCCAATTCGGTAGTGGAACCTAGAATATTCCAGAGTCTGTCCTTTTTAGTCTAATCGTTTAATTAGTCCACTAATATTTGCCTGCTACATCAATAGAATTAAAGTCTGTTTAAATTCTGTGGATCTATACAATCCTAAGTGTCACAGGAATGATTTTCATTTCTCAGTAACTATGTGCATAAAAGAAGGGTCTTATATTTACATTCCAGAGAATATGGTCATTGATAATGGTGATAGCAGCAATTAGAGGCTATGAATTAACGATCTTATACATTTAGCATATGCTGTCCTTCTAGTAAGAAGTCAACACAAGAACATCTACAAAATATGATTTACTAATGAAACTTAAAATCTAATATTAACAAAAGAAATAAAAATAAAGCTCTTAAAAGTAGAGTTCTGGGAGCAGGAGAGAGGACTCAGTGGTTAAGCTCACTGGTTGCTCTTCCAGAGATCCAGGGCTCAATTCCCAGTGCCCACAGGGCAGCTCACAACCACGTGTAACTACAGTTTCAGTGAATTGAATGCCCTCTTCTGGCCTCTGTGATCACCAGCCATGCATGTGGCACACATACTTACATTCATGCCAAATAATAATATACATAAAATAAATAAGTATATTATTTTTTAAGTAGAATTACATCTTATGCTAAATATTTGTATGCTTTATAAATTGAACTTCAATCTTTCTTTTTGGTGTTCTGTTATACTTTTTTGTCAGTAACTGTTTATGAGGGCTCTATAGTGTATTTAAGGCTTTTTGAAAACATGCATGAAGAAAGCCCAATTTCTTTTCTCAGAAATTTCACAATTTACAAAAACAAACAAACAACAACAACAAAACAAACAAACAAAAATAACATGGTGGCCAGGAAAAGGAGATGCATATTTATTGACCAGCCTCACTTGAGAAACTTGTTCAATAAATTTCTAAGATGTAGAAGAAACCCAATGATATTCCAGGTACAGAGAACACCATACATGAATATACACACACTTAAGCACTTGTTCTGTACAACGTACAGCATGAGCTTATATGATTATGTTACCAGGACAATGGTTGCTGATAGATGAGAAATTAAGAATGAAATTTGACTGTGAAAGGATTTACATACTGTTTTCGATCATTTGAATTTCATTTACCTTTTCACAAAAGTTATGTACTAAAAGGTCTCAGTGGGCCAGATAAGTACTGTGAGTTTTGGATATTCTGTAAGATACATTTTTGATTTATTTTCTAATTTTGAAAGTCAGTTTTCTTAGTTTATATTACAAGACAGAAAGGTATAAACATTTAAGTAAACCTTCTGATTTTTTTCAATACTAAAATCTAATTTGTTAACAACTTAACATTGAGACCTGAAGGTGTTGCTTTGTAAGCAGTGATAATGGGATGGGTTTTCATTTTATGAAAGACAATCTGGAGGCTGTGAAGAGGACAGACAGAAAGAACAGCATTTCAGTAAAAATGATAGCCACAGGATGGTGGATGGGATTGCAGTGTCAGTGAGAGACACCACTTGAAAAAAGTTACTCAACTCTATATGAAACAGTTACAGCAACGGTCTAAACATTTTATTCTCAGAAGCATTTCCTGTGGCACACATTGTGATTTTTTTTTCAGGAGTGAATACATCTACAATAAAACTCCTGCACCTTAGGTTTAGAAATAATTTTGGAGTAGGGATTAGAAATATCGTAAAAGCCAGAGGATCAAGGAGTTTGCTGTGAGATTGTATCTTGCAAGAATATCAGAAGTTATACCCATGAAATCTCACCAACATGACCACCTAAATATTAGTTGAACAAGGAAAATAGATATGCCAACATGGACAAGGGGAACTACGTGAGGCTTCAACCCTACTCCAAGAACTATAGGCAACTAAAGAATGCTGAGAGTGGGAAAAGTATTTCTCTAGAACACATAAATTGCTTACTAAATCTAAAATGGTCAGCCTTGAAAACATGCATACAAGTAACACTATATGGACTGAGCAAGTTGTATTTATATATCTGAGAATACATATATAATTATAACACATACATATATATGTATATATATATTTATATAATTAATATACACATATGTATATATGTAGTTTGTATATATTATATATTATTAGTGAGAAAAGAGGGCATGAATTTGAAAGAGAAAAAAGAGGCATATAAGATAGAAAGGCTTGGAAGAAGGAAGGGAAGAGAAGGGAAAGGTAGGGAAGGCAAAGGAAGGGTAGGGAAGGGAAGGGAAGGGAAGAAGGGAAGGGAAGGAAAGAAGGGAAGGGAAGGGAAGGGAAGGGAAGGGAAGGGAAAGGAAGGGAAGAAGGGAAGGGAAGGGAAGGGAAGGGAAGGGAAGAAGGGAAGGGAAGGGA
>NW_021604565.1:26897265-26907909 GCF_004785775.1 Grammomys surdaster | reverse complement strand
CTCAAAAAATGAAGAAATAATATTTTAAAAGAGTGAAGAAAGACAAGTTTTCTTATTTGTAGGAAAAAGCATCTCAGGCAAGATGCCCGGTGGCAGAGAGCCATCTCTGTTAAGGACAGCAGCACTATTGATCTCACTGCTCAGGACCCTGAGAAGCAGAGCACAGAAGCTAGCATGAAGATATTACCTAATCAAGCTTGTTAGACTATTTGTTTTCCAGATTTAAATCCGGATATTGGCAGATGACTCTATCTGTACCACATACCTGATGGCCATCTTCCCACAGAGCAAAGTGTTTAAAACAAAAGTACTTTTGAGCTCCTTGGAGAGTTAATGCAAATGGGGCTTTGGCAGGGTTTTCCTCAGAAAGCTGCCCAAATTCCCCCCTCATTTCTTCCTGCCTTACTGGTTTGGGTAAATAAAATATTTATGATTTGGTAATAAAATCTTCCAAATACTAAGCCCTTTCATATGTCCACAAGGTGTGGGAAACTTCAGAAGGACTGAAAATAGTGGGATTTAACTGACATCCTTGAGTAGAACTGGACCACTCTAGAGTTCCCGCCTGATGTCTCCTGGAGTTAAGGGCATATGTGGTCTTTTGTTTGATTTCCACTTTAGGGAAAAAATCATCAGGCTGTGTCCACTCAGGGGAATTCTACCTATTGAAAATCATTTGATAGGTTTTTTTTTTTTCAAATTTGTATTGTGTGGATTCTGTTGACTACAGTCATTACCAGCTTAACTGTATTATTGGGGAGAAGATATGAACTGAATTTGCTTTCACTAATCTTTGGCATTGTGGTTAACACCTGACCTAGTCACAGCTCTTTTTCAGCTGAACCCAAGGAGCATTGTACTTACTAACTGTGGCACCCCTCATGCCTCTCTGGACCTCAGCTTTCCTGAGCTGTTCAGGCCCTCAGATCCATATTTCCACGCTTTGATTTTTCTACTGTATAAAATGGTAGATCTACAATAGCCATCACATGCAATTTCTAACGATTTGCTGAGGAAGTACATGTGAAGTGGCTTTAACAGAGTGTCTAGAATATAGAAAATGTTCACCGTTATTTCTATCGCCATTGTTGGTGTTGGTCATGATGTTTTTACTCTATACAGTACTGTTCCAAAGCATATGTTAGATATTGTAGTCATGAAGTCTGATTGAACCAATATGCCTAGCCAGCTGCTGTTAAAGGACTAACAGAGACATTTGTTGGTCACTCTCAAAAAGTATGTTGCCTTATTTCTCCTATGTGACTAAAAATCAGAATAAATACATTTACTAGTATTTTGCTAATGTAAGGAAAACCTGGCTACTTTGTAAAGAAATAAACAATGCAAATTTTGATTTTTGTTTTGTTTTCATTTCTGTTTTTTTTCCATCTGGAAGCTAGTTACTGGATGGTTTTACTCATTTGTACCAATTCATGTCTAGTGACATATCGGAATGGTTGGTCCAAGGACTCCAGGTGCCATTTGAGAGAGAAATGATACCCCTGACTCCAGAAGAATCAATAATCTCATGTGTTTGAGCATTTAACTTTGGGACCTCTTTGTTTATTCTGATCTTCCATAGGAACAGGTTGACATATGGATGCTTGATCAAGTATTTAAAGCAAATATAAGTTACAGGGCCCTTACATGTGCAATATCCATAAACTCACTAACTTGCTTTTCAGGATTCTTATAATAGAATATCCAATAAAGATTATTTAGAATGTATTTCAAATTTTAACACTTCAACCTTAGTTCTTGAAATGATTTGAGGAAGTATCACAGAATGTGTTGTACAACTCTGTGGTGACATAAGCAGATGTTTTACATATTTGTGTAACTCTATTATAGATTTGTATAACTGTAGAGTTAAATGGAATTACTGTGTATAAAATTCCGAAATATTTATGTAATTTCTGGTTTTATTACTCTCTCTGTCCCTCCATCCTTCCCTCCATTTCTCCCCATTCTCTCTCTCCCTCCCTCCCTCTCTCCCTCCCTCCAGTGCTCTCCCCCTTTCTGTCTGTCTTGCTTTTTCAAAAACAGGCATTTTTAAAGCAAAATTCCTGAATTTTTTGGCACTCAGGACATGCTTCATATTGTAACATCTAAGATGGAGACATAGGGATAACAATGAACACTTAAACTTCTTTCATAACAGATTAAAGTTTCTTAATTTTCTTATACAAAATACAATATTTTTTTTATTCTTTCATCTCTTCCAGCTTCTGCCAGATCATCCCCACCTCCCTCCCTACCTAATTATATGTAGTTTCTCTTTTTCAAAAAACAAAAACCAGAAAACTGAATGAAAATAAAACAAAAAACCCCAATAAGATAAAGTAATCCAAGCTTTTACATTTATTTTTATAATAAATGTGTCAACTCAAGAAATAGTATATATATATTCTATGTAGAGGGACATAAACAACACTTTAGCTTTATTTAGTTGATTATCCTCGTGTTCATAAAGAAAAGTCCTTTTCCTCAGTTTTGTCTCATTCCTCAGTTTGACCTTGGAGCAATCCAGCAATTCCATATATAATTATTATCCTTTAATATATGCTTAACATGTTTCCATGTGCTCTGCAAATCAAGCATCTGTGTAACTCACAGACTACATGGCAGCTACTGATCATCTACTAAGGGATAAGCACAGCTAGAAACCTTTAAAATCTCTTGTAATTCTCTCGTTAGGGAACTGGTAAGTGATGGGAACAAATCATCTGATTGGAAAAGAGAGTTGTCAGTCACAGAGATCTCTTTCTCCAAGGTCTGTCAGATTATGAAGCATTCATTGCATACTATGGTTTGAAACATTGTCCCTTTGGTGACAAAGATAACAAAACCATCAGAAGCACAATCACATCAAGAGCAGTAGGAGTGGTGTGGAGGATCAGACATGCTCACTGAAGAGCATTTTCAGTGATGTCCTTAAATTTGAATTCTATTTCTATCTCAAATTCAAGTTCATAATTTTAATAACTTTTTGATTAAAATTGTCAACGTGGACTATTTGACACCATTAAAAAAGGAGCAAACCAGAAAAAAATCTGTTTACTATCTTATTATTCAGCCATGGTACTGCTGGCACATTTGTTCTTCTATTTCTCTGATTTTACTCCCAACCCAAACATGTATGACAAGTATGAAACAACATGGAACAGTTTCCCCAGCAGAAGCTTCTGAGGAGAAAGGTAGCCGAGAGGACAGCATAGTTAATATGTGAGGTGAGCAAGGTATCTTCGGGCTACAGAATTTTCATTTGATGGCCATAGCAGCCTGAGAGACAGGATGGAATCATAGAAGTCTGACCAGAATCTCATGTACCAAGATGAGAGGGAAACAGGTGTAATTGAGAGGTGGATTCAGGGGAGATGCTAGGGGAAAATCATAGTCTGCTTTACTTCCTTCATTTACCTGGAGCTCTGCATAAGAAACAACTGTCTAAAAGTAAGTATTCCTAGGCTTAATTATGGCTGTGTCCAGTTTCTATTTGTCAGGATTCTCCAGAGAAATATAACCAATAAGGTGTACTTGTGCACACCAATGAACATACACATATCGGTATGTGTATATAAGTAACTGGAGAGGAAGAGCGATAGATTGATTTTGAGGAATTGACAATTGTGATTCAGCTGAAAC
Source organism: Grammomys surdaster (assembly GCF_004785775.1). Lineage (NCBI taxonomy): Eukaryota > Metazoa > Chordata > Mammalia > Rodentia > Muridae > Grammomys > Grammomys surdaster. The sequence goes on along the minus strand of NW_021604565.1, from coordinate 26,904,264 downwards.
CTACAGAGCAGGCTGACAGGGAGAGACCTGAGGGAGATCTGAGGAAGTCTGGAGTTTGAATGCATGCAACACTGAGGCAGAAGCTTCCCACTCCGACCCCTGCCCGAGGCATCTCAATCTTTTTCTCGTAACATCTTCGTCTTACTGGAGCATACCCACCTAAATTCTGGAAGATCATTGTTTCAAGGTAAATCTACTAAAACAGATGTTAGCCACGTATTTTTAAAAAATGCTTGTAAGAGTCCATTTTAGGCTAATAGAGTACAAAACTATCTATATTTTGTGTCCATTCCAAATTAAAACCTAAAATAGATCCTTACAGCTTTAGAATTGATTGATTTTTTTAGGTATTCATCTATGGTAACAGGCTTACATATTATTGGTAAGGCACATTTCAGTTTGTGTAAAGTATAGTAAAGGAAACAGATAATGTTAAAGAGTTCACAAGTGTGTTTCAGGCCCTCTAGTTATTCACTGAAGCTGGCCCACAAAATACGGGTTTGTATTCCAGCTCAGAAACAGATTGTTAACTCAAGAGAATGTTATCAAATTCCATTCTCTCTTCATGTGTACATGCATGAACATATCAGAATGCACACGGACCTCATGAACACATTCTGTTCATAGGCACTTATAAAACTCACTCTTCCTTGTAATTCAGCAAGCTTAGTGCTTTATCTGAGGGACAAAGGACAGTCTTTTATCTGAGGGACAAAGGACAATCTTTCTAAGACCTGTGAGGTGAGATCTAAGCCTAAAGACCCAGTCAGAGCAGGATGACTGGGGTGGCTGGGATTTATTAACTGACAAAAATAAATGAGATGAGGTGGGGTCTGCACTGGAGCTGCATCATCATAACAGAATTTTACTGCTAACACAATGTGAAGTAATACATGTCTATTGACACATTTTATTTTGGTGAGGGGAATTATTTAATGTTTTCAAAATGGTTAATAATACACCAGTGATTAGTGCATTTTCAAAATGAAGGAAGTCTGTGAACAGACATTCACTCTGCAAACCCAGAGACTACCCGGAGAAGAAATTACAGTAGCAGGAAAATAGAAACTTGAGTGTGTTCTTGGGAATTTACCATAAGGACCATGTGAACAATCCTTTGGTAGGAATAAAACTGATGAGTCTGCCTGGGCAAAGGTAAACAATACAGTGGTCTCCACAAGAAATTTCTGGAAGAAGAAACTAGGATATCATCTACTTGATGATATTTTCTTCCTTATCATACTGCTAGTATTGGACATGTTACTGATGACTTCAAAGATTATTCTCCCTTCAAAACTAAAGTTCCAAGTAACAAAAGACCTATGAGAAGCAAATTCATCTCAGAGGACTAAGCACAATTCAAACTAGTGACAAGAGTCAGGAGTTGGAGGGACAGATATTTGGGCCCCTCTTACTTGTCAGGTGGATGGCTCTGTCCTTGCCTAATGTGACCCTGGCTTTGATGATGGATGTTTACTTTTAAATTGGAAAAAATACTTTATTTTATGTAAGTAATTATAACCTTTTTCTATTTGGGAGGTCTCCCTCTTCATTTTCTGTTGGGAAGTCAGTATACTATAACTCTTTTTTCAATATCAATGGAGATAGGCCAAGCCACTGTAAAATCATTCTGATGTTGAAATGGCCATTCAGAAAGAAGCATTTTTGCTTACGTGACAATTAAGTTAGTGTTTATTATAAATGACAGAATGTGTATGTCTGTGGGTGCATAGACATTACATTGGCAGATGGTAAGAAACTTGAGTTTTAGCCGGGCAGTGGTGGTGCACGCCTTTAATCCCAGCACTTGGGAGGCAGAGGCAGGCAGATTTCTGGGTTCGAGGCCAGCCTGGTCTATAGAGTGAGTTCCAGGACAGCCAGAGATATACAGAGAAACCCTGTACCGAAAAACCAAATAAAATAAAATAAAATAAATAAAATAAAATAAAAATAAAAAAAAGAAAAGAAAAGAAAAGAAAAGAAAAGAAACTTGAGTTTTCATCAAATACCACAGAAAGGGATTTGCTTTGTTTCAACATCCAAATGTTGAAAAGTGACTGTAAAAATGAAACACCTGAGACCTCTATCTTCACCTAACGCTGGGTTATGGAAAGAAAATTTGTATTGGCTTCCCTGAATTTTGAATATTTCCAAATCCACCCTAGGCAGTTTTGTGAAGACCATCTTCCAAGAAAATAACACATCTAGATGGCATTTTGGGATAAGTTCCAAACATTTTAGAATACTAGAAGAGACAGAATAAAGAAAGAGGAAGGTCAGGAAAGGGAGGAAGAGGATAAAGCAGACTATTGTTTATTGACCACTGAATAAGAGAAAGGCTTTGTATTAACGATACATGTGTATTATTGATCCTTTAAAATTATCTGCGCTCTACATTCTCCTACTATCCTAATGCTTTCTTAAACAGCATGCAGTTATAGGACAAAATTTTAATCCATTGACAATTAGACCTTTCTAAACACAGCAAAATATTTTGCTCATTTTTAAGTTTCTCACTTTTCCTGGCATATAAGGGGATCTCAACAAACAAAAGAGGTTTCTACTTCTCTTCTTTCTTCAGGTCCTATGAAGTGGCCACCCTGGAAACCACCTGAGTAGACGTTAACCACTTAGCCTCTGGGTATGAACCCTGTGCTCTCATGTCTGCTTTTACATGCCAGCTTTGTGAACTTGAGAAGGTTTCCTTAAATCAGGTATGAGTTGTGTACCTTTTCTACTTCATTTTCTGCATCTGCAAAATGAAAATTAATCATGAGAGTTGTGAAGAATTCTTTGCCATGTGAAACGTGAAATCAGATTGTGTGTCTGATGTGTTCCATGTGGTGTCTGACCCTTATTAACTTGTTCAGTAAATGGGGAATAATTCTATGGTAGTGGATAAACATCTCCAGTCTCATGGGCCCAGGTAACACTGCCCCATAAACTTCCAAAACTTTTTACAAATACTATAGTGTTGCTTCATGTAGAGGCTTATACCTATAATCCTAGCACTCGCAAAGTAGAGGTAAAGGATTATCACATGCTTGAGGACAACCTAATCTACACAGTAAGTTTTAAGTTCCACCAATGTCTGAAGATCTGTTTAAATTATCTATCTATCTATCTATCTATCTATCTATCATCTATCTATCTATCTATCTATCTATCATCTATCTATCTATCTATCATCTACAGCTGTCATCTATCCTCTATATAATCTATCTATAGCTATTAAATCTGTCAGAAGAGCTACAATTATTGTTTACAATGAATGCAATCAATGTCTGAAAGAAATTAGTTCGGGCTTTAGGAAACTCAGGAGGCTGCAAAAGTTAATCATCTTCTCAACATAATCTAAGGGACAAGCCATTAGGATTCATGGCTGTACACTAGAAAAGCTCGAACAATTTTTCCCCAACTGATAGCATTTTTCCCCCTAAATTTATATGCGAGGTTGCCTCGGAGATCACATTATTTTAATGGTTGTCATTATTATTATCCATTTAAATACAGAGGAATTTAGCTTGAAGAGAAACTATAACCTTTCTTTATTTTAATTCACATTTTGTACAGGAAAACCATGACTTGCAGGTTCAAAGGAGAAAGCCTTTAAAAGGGCTTGTAAACGGCCTCATAGGCTTCTTGGACATCAAATAGCTCAGCAAAACAGCATTATGATGATTTAAATGTAAATGAATTAAAAACATATGGATCACATTCCCTGAGAAATACACATGGGTTTGGAAATTAAGGGAGAACTGCCTGACAAAATGCACAGCACTTGGCTTAGCACAAAAATGTTTGAATAATAGGTTCAATTTTTTGCCAAATCCTGAAGGCCACAGGTTTGTCCTATGGATATTTTCACCAAGCTGGTGGATTTTGAGGTTGTTTGACTTTGAGAATCGTGTTAACCTGTCAAAGCCAGCTCCTGCCACCACCACTCCAATGCCCCTCCCCATATGGTATGTTGGGTGTGTGGTCACCAAAGAATACTACTAAGTTCCAGGCCAACTGAAATAAGTGGAAATGGGAAGAGATGCTTAGATTTCTCCCTCAATCTTTCTTTTCTTTTTTCCTTTCCCTCTTCTTCATCTTTTTATCTTGACCATTTGCATTCTTTATCTCTCATTTTTTGTCTCTTTCTCCAACCCCCAAGGATCTTGCTTATTCTCTTAAGAAGAAGAATTATCAGCAGAAAATATCACTAGCATGTTTATCGTCAGAAAAGCCTGTGAGTGTTGGTGGGATGAATTTTCCATTGCCTAATAAATTTTTCTTCTTTACAATTAACCATCACAGATGGAAAACGCAAAAGCCTTTCTCTAAATGGCTTAGCTTTCATCATGGCGTAAGAGGAAAGTTTGACTCTTGGGATGCTGTGTTTTAAGTGTCGCAGAGCTTCTGGAAAGTAACATCACTTAATTCAGCTTACTTTAAAGGGCAATTTATTGTTATTAACATTGATTCTATGTATAGTTAATTAATTCCTTTCCAACAAGTTGGCACATAGACTATCAGAGACATGAGGCTAGTTCGTTCCTGTCCAGCATTGATAGAGGCAAATACTACAGTAACAAGATCTGGCATGTGTGTGTGTGTGTGTGTGTGTGTTACAGAATATACTGCCTCTTGATAAGCAGCTACAGAATGGATAGTTAAATCCATCCGCATGGATTTGCTTCCCATATGGAACTAATTGCCTCTGGAAGAGTTAAAGCCAAAAGATCTCTACAATTTCAAAAGCTTCTCTTATCTTTCTCAGCGTATGGCTGTTGACAGGAGCGAAACACATCTATCCTCATTTATTATATCGGTCTCATCAAGTGCAGACGTGTTGATGGGGGACTGTTACAGAACCAGATGGTCCAAGTTGGTCTTTTATGTTTCAGGCATTCCCTCTCCCTGATTTTACAAGTCCAGACAAAAGCTGTCCCATGCTTGGGATGATCTTCTAGAACTTGTCCAGCCTCCTGCTGGTCCTGAACAGGGCACTGAGAACCCAAACAGCAGGTTTCTGTGTCCTTTACTCCTGTGTCATAAGAACACATGCTTTAAAAATAAATCTGTTATAGTGCTGTTAGTGGCTCACAGAAGGAAGTCAGTCTAGCTTTAGGGCTCTGGTTAGTTCAAGTTTTCTCCTCAGATTGCCACAGTAGTACTGCCTTTCCCCCTTTTCAAGCTCTATGAACCTAAAATCTCTTCACCTTTTTCTTCTCCTAACATTGTTATCTAAATTAATAAAGAACGTAACGTCGTAGGGGCTATTAGTCCTCTAGTCATCTCTGCCCTTCTCATGATGTTGATTGTCATTATATTATCTAATAATTCTACAACATGCAGTTGTGCCAGGAACAAGTACTTTAGGCATACGAACTTAAGGACGGCTCTCTGCCACCTTAGCAAGCATCACTAAAATCAGTGTACAGGGAATTGAGAATGAAAATTCTTTCCCAGCTAGACCAGGAAGATGCCACAAGTCAGAGCGCATGCGCTACATTTAGAACCCCAACCATGTAGCAATTATTCAGTGCAAGAAGACTTTCCCTCCCCTCGCCTGCTTTCCAGCCAATACTTCTTCTTTCCTCTTCCAAGAATAGGTGGGAAAATGTTCAGAAGGAACCCCACCTACAAAATTTTGAAATATTAGAAATGGAAAATGCTAACAAGGGAGAGAAGGATTCCTGGGAAAGACCTTTTAGTTATGTGGAAAATGTCTTGTATTTTCTGTGACCCAGTTTCTTCATCTTGGCCTTGAAATGCTAGAGCACCTTTATCCTAAAATTTTTGTAAGGGTTGACACATAATTGCTGGAGCTGTTTACTTCCATGTCTAATGCTCACTGAAGTCAAATCAATTATATATACGTATATATATATATATATATATATGTATATGTATATATATATGTACATATATATATATATATTCATGAAATATATAGTTCCCATTTCTCACCTTGGTTGCTATCCCCAGTAAATTTCAGTATAGTGATGTGCAAAGTGAAAATTCTGGGAATGGGTCTTTCATTTCTCTCATCTCAAAAAAGAAAATCAGTTTTTTAAATTCTTTCGAGTCTTCCCCCAGAATATCTTGTTCATGGTTACTACCTTGGCTGAGTTCATTTAGATGATAGCTATCAATAACTTTACTTATGAATAACTCATCAAATAATTTTTTATAAAGAGTTCCTAATTTCTAGAAAATATATTTCAACTGTGTGCAGTATTTCTGTTTGCTTTTCCTAAATATACTGTGTACATTGTTCCTTACCTCTGGGAAAATGACCATAATTTGTACTTTATCTGACAGATCTTTCTGAGAGAAGATTACATGGTCTAAATCCTGGGTCCTTAATCTCTTCAACCCTCTAACTTGAGATAATTAAACATAGCTCACAGCAAAGCTTTTGTGAGAAAACCGTGGATGAAGGCATTTAGCCCACTTAGCCTGGTGTTTGACTTCTCAGTGAATAATTTATTTAACCTTGAATAATTTATTTAACATCTCTGTTTTTTATTTCTATTTTTATAAGAAATTAATAGTACCTATAGCACTGAGATATGAGAACTGAATCACCCAGGACATGTAAAGTGGCCTGTGATGGTGCCTACAACTCTCATCTTTTCTTAGCATTTCTATAACTCCCTTATAAAATTCCACGATGTTCATTTGTAAATGAGATAGATTTGGTGGATTTGTTGCAGTATATTTCATCTGAAAATAATATTACATTAGAACAGCATTTTTGAGGCAGAGGCCAAATGTCATTACCATTTGAAATCATTCTCATGGACTCTGCCCTCCTAGGGACCAACCTACTGCTATCTTTATCTCTGCACACTTTAACTGTATTTCCTGAGCAACATGTGACAGTGTGATACAAGAATTACCTGCATATGTGTCTATGTTCCACTTGGGGTTATAAAACAGGAGTTGCTTCTATGAACAGTTTCTTTCTTTCTTTCTTTCTTTCTTTCTTTCTTTCTTTCTTTCTTT
>NW_021604565.1:26845065-26897255 GCF_004785775.1 Grammomys surdaster | reverse complement strand
TTTCTTTCTTTCTTTCTTTCTTTCTTTCTTTCTTTCTTTCTTTCTTTCTTTCTTTCTTTCTTTCTTTTTATTTTTCTAATTTCATTTTAAGTTCCACATCCTTTCTTAGTCTGTCTCCAGCTACCTTGTCTGAGCCTGGGCACAAGTAAGTACGGCAGAGGAGTTGACTGAATGCGTTCTAAATTGGGTAATGAGCCATTGTCCCACCTTTGTGGTTGCCTTTACAAACACCTAAGGCTTAATTTGGGACTGTGGCTGAATTGGATGAGCTTCAGAGACCAGAATGTTGTCGCAGAAGCAGGGACCCCACAAACTTGGCTCCTAGAACATTTTGACAAGAAAAATGTCAGCATTTCAAGATACCTGAGTGTTTGCTCCCTGCTTTTTCTCAAACACAGTCAGGCTTTCATGTGGTCTTACACTTGCTTATTGATACACAGTATTTTTCTTGTTGGGCCAAATGTGGCAACGTATTATTTATTTGACACTGCAATAATCTATTCAATTGGATGGAAAAGAACATATTAGTCAAATGAAATTGATGTCTGGTAGCCATGCACACTCACCCAAATAATCTTCCCTTGGATCCCGTTCACAGCTGCTTCTCCAGCTGCTTGACACCCAGCCACATTTGCACACAGGGATTTATTTTCCCTGGCCCTGCTGGGAGGCTAAAACCAACTTTCCGATTCAGCCTCTGCCTCAGCCTTTAACGGTTGGACAATGGTAACACTGTGTGATGATTCCCGGGGACAGACTAAGAGGGATGACTGTTTTAATAGCACTTTATGACTCCTCAAGATGGACTGGAAACATCACCACAAGTAGCAAAAGGTATTCGCCAAAGCAATGAGGATGCCTGGGTAGTCAGAATCTGAGCTGGAATCAAAACCACGGGCAGCAGCAGGACTGAGGTCCTCCAGCATAAATTCCAGGAACTGGAGAGGAAGCTTGAGGACATGGCCGTAGGGGCTTTCAGAAATGTGCTAATTGTGCAATATTCACTACTGGTGAGGGAGACGTGATAAAATCTCCAGAAAACTGAAAGACAAAAACACAGGCTCCTGGCTTGGGGAGAGAGATCCTTATGAACTGTAGAAAGCAAGGAAGGCAATATTCAGTAGCTAGTCTTTCATTATTGTCTTGGTTTCTCTCTCTCTCTCTGTCTCTCACTCTCTCTCTCTCTCTTTCTTTGTCTCTCTCTGTCTCTTTGTCTCTCTCTGTCTCTTTGTCTCTGTCTCTCTCTGTCTTTCTCCCTCTCCTTCCTTCCCTCCTTCCTTCCCTTCCTCCCTCTGTCTGTCTCCCTTCCCCTTCTTCTCCCTGTACCCCTCTTCCCTCTTTCTTCTCTCTCTCCCTCTTTCTCTTTCCCTTCTCTCTCCTTTCTTTCTCTCTCCCCCTTCTCCTTCCCCTACCCACCTTTCTCTCTTCTCTCTGTCTATTTCCTCTCCTTTTACTCTTGCTTTTGGAACAGGGAAAGACAACCAGCCTGTAGAGCCTTCATATCTTATAGGAGCAAACTCATACTGCATTGCAGTATCTGTGTTTAGGATCAACATTTAAAAGATTGGTGCAGCAACTAGAAATTTATTGATTTGATTTAGCTTTCCAATTATATGATCAGAAAGGTCAGCAGTAGTTTTGTGTCTCTAGTTTGAACTATGAGCAGCATCTGAAATCCATTTCTAAAATAGTCAAGGAATGAAGCAAGATCCTGGTAGAAAAATTCTCACCTTCTAGGAGCCAAAAACAAACCAAACAGAAGACCAAAACAACCCCCATTCCAAAAAGACCCACTAGTCTATGGTGAGGCATGAATGAGAACCATTTTCAACCTGTATTTTGTGGCAATATTAATACAAATGATGTCTCACCTAGTCTGGTCAAGTCTGTGGGGATGTCTCAGCTAATGTGTGAGATCTGTTGTTGCCAGGGCAGGCTGCCAAAAGTTGTGTATTCATGAAAACCCAAAGTGCCTCCTGGAAGAGACTAGAAAACTTAGCGCCACTTCCCAGAACCACGACTTGAATGAAGACAGAGGCTTCTTCTGGAGTAAGCAGTGGAACTTGTAACCTTATATCAGAAAGAATTCATTTGAGAAAAAATTTTAAATATTCCAATGAAATTACACATATCGTATGCCACATACTAAAAACAGTCAATGGGTTGTTTCTTCCAGAGTTCTGTTAAAAAGGTTGTTGAGGCTCTATGAAGACCCTATGGGGGAAGAGAGCAGAAGTCATAGTACCATACCTGCCATCTAATTTGATAACTGAGTTTCCCGTTGCCAGAACTGGGAAACGAGAAGCACTTATAGATTCGTTATTACATGTTGCTATTCAAATAGCATCTGCTCTGTCTGGGAAACCAACTAGGATTTTTGTAAGAGCAAGTATAAGCAAATTAAGCCACAAATAAGAATAATTAGATCAAATTGTCAGTCATATGAAAAGAGATTCTCTTCATGTCACAAAACAGTAAGAAGAAAAGCAAGGACAAATTAAAGGCTCCTGTTTGCTGTTCATTGCTCTACCATCTCTGGTCTCCCTATCTTCATTTGGGAGAATGTTACTAGAAAGCCTCCCTACCCACATGCCTCTTGTCTCAGTCAGAATGCCCAGTTCTTCCACGTGACTAAAAACCGGAGCTCTCAATTGGCTCTTGGAGCATTTTATGTGTAAAAACAGTTAGAATTTGTCAAAGAAGCATTATGAAAATAATGTGCTTTACTCTATTCTATATGTAGAAGGAAAAGATAATTTTCTTTGACTTATGTTGGAGTGCTAAAATCAAAAGAAGAGAATAAACTTGTATATGAAGCATTCCAATTTTATTTAAAATGATGTAATATCTAGGAAAATAATTATTTTGGTACTTGGAATATAGGATAACATAATATACAAACTATGAATTAGTATAAATAGTTATGTATAATATGTTCGTAATTGTGCAATTTGAATAGTACAGAAGTAGATAAAACCTTCAAAAACATTCTTTCAGATTGTATTAAGAAAGTATAAAAACTGTGAAAAGCAAGATTTGTTCTAATTTGTAGAAAGCTTGTCTGGAGAAAGAATGCTGGCCATGATTTCAGCAAAATTAGGACCTGGGAGCTGCCCACAAGCAAAATAAGACTGGGAGAACTCTAAATGTAAAGAAGAGAGGCCATGTCTTCAAGTTTGGATAACAGCAGAGGTAGAACTAATGCCTAAGGTGGTGGATCAGAGGCCGTCCTTGACAGTGGGAGCTCACACTGATAAATCCATAAGCATACCCTCTTACTCTGTTTAAAATTTCATGGGACCCCACATGCTTACATCTAAAAACATTACAGCATTGCCTTTGCTCCAGACATATCGCTGTGTGGTCTTCCAAATTTCCATAATGTATGGCTTCTTAGATTTAGATTTGTAAAGTGAGTTAAAATTAGAACTTCTGATCATCAGTCACATTAGCAGTTGAAGACTGCAGTGGATGCTTGTGGTTAGTAGGGGCCATATTGCATGACGTAGTGTCCCCATCATTGTAGAACATTACATGGGAAAGCCCTGATTTAGACTACAGGAGGGAAAGCCCTGGTTTATAGAACTAGCTTCAAAAGGCCAAAACTAAATAGTCTGCACTAATTGTGAAGAGATGTTTACCTCCTTTCTGTTAGTTCTCTGACAACTCTGACTTAAGTCTTGATGCTAAGCATATGCAACAAATTCTGGCTGTGGACTAGCTTCTGCTTTTGTTTGATGAGCTAACTGGCTATATAACCCAATGCAGGGTTTTGCAGCACTTTTGGGTCTTTCTTTGTTTTTTTGTTTTTGTTTTTTGTTTGTTTGTTTTTTGTTCTTTGTTCTTTTTTCCAGGATAAAGTGCTATTGATTTTTTTTCCAGCCAGAAATCATTAAATGTGGAAGAAATCTGGGCCTGGGCGAATAATGATTATAATTATGATTAGTATTACTGTTACTACTACTACTATTATTAATTTATTTCCAGTCTTCAAAACTACTCTTCAAGGGCAGGATTTCCATTTGTTTTTAGCCTATGAGCACATTGAAATAACAACAAAATAAGGACACATAATCAGAACGGGACAAGAAAGTCATAAACAATGCTCTCTAGACACAAACTGGATTGCTATTACTGTGTGTTTCCTACTTGGTAGAAGAGGAATTGTATAGCATAAATGGTAGCTGTAAATGGATAGGGTAAGGTCCAGAAGATCTCGCAGCAGGTAAAGGTTCTTGCTTCTAAGCCTGATAATCTGAGTTCCATACTCTGGACCCACATGGTGGTAGGAAAAAACTGATTCCTATGAGTTGTCCTCTAACCACCAAACACGTAGTGTGGTATGCAAACTTGTATACATACAAGTAAACACAAGCAATATAATTGAATAAGATTTTAAAGGCAGTGCAGACAACGCCCTATTTTTTTTTTCCTGGTAACATTCCCATCTGAATTTGTGCACATGGCAAAAATTGTGCTTAATTGTTTATGAATAATAGTAAGTAATTTTCCATCCACACACGGCCAGTTCTAGACATCTTGTCATTTTTGCCACTTGAATATTCAGTTGTGGGGGAGCCTTTATATAGAATTCTATAAACTCATAAATCCTTCACTGGCCCCAAACTTTTAAAGTCAATTCACAACAATCCAATCAGTGTTAGTAACTCAAAAGACCAGAATACTGTTCTTTACGTGAGGCAGGAAATTTGTTTTCCTTATTCCAAAGAACAAAATCAGATTCTCTGCTAGTTAGAGGTCCTCTAACCTCTAATTGTTCTTTCCAGTAAGGCTCGTTAATTTTTCTGTGACAGTGCCACACTCTTCTTTTGACAAAAGGCAGTTCCTGCTCAAAGAAGGACTGGTCAGGTTCAGGGTCTCTTTGTTCTCAAGTGGCAACTGTTGAGTAGAAAGCTTGGCAATATTTCAGAGAAGTCTCTTTTTACTCTCAATTCACAAAATTCTGAAGATACTCTGGCTTTGCTATGATTTTTCAATTTCAGGTACAGTTAACGAAGAGGTGTAGACAAAAGAGAAGAAAAATCTGTGCTCAAGTTCCTAGTGAACGTAAGAGTCTCTGAATTGCTGCGCTGGATTTGAATAGCTCTAATATTCTGCAACTATTAATGACCCAAAGTCATTGTTTCAGACTACATGTTCCCACCCTTTAACAGTTTTGTTTACTCTGATTGGTTTTAATTTTAAAAAGAAAAATTTATTTCAAACTCATGACTCTGTTGGAAAATCTGCTGGAAACCCCATCATTTTCCTTATCTTCTAAAAATTACAAGAACATGAGGGATTGTTTCATTTTTTGAAGAACATGTTTTACGTCATTCTGATTACTCTTCCTTGTTTTATTTCTTCCTGTCTTTGAAAAACTCATAAAGCATAAGGATGACACTGGTCTCCTCAAGGACACCAGAAGACCCTTGTGTCAATACAAGTACCACGGAAGAACCAAAGTCAGGAAGATAAGATTGTTTCCATCTGCCTGTTCTAGGCTAATTAAAACATGGGAATTGTGTTTACAAAAGCAAACAAACATGACTCTCAACATCTCCCACTTCCCAGAACTAAAAAATCAAATCTCAAGCATTAAAAAGTACTTATTGTTGCACTAGCTATAAGTTTAATTTGTCTCACTGGTCACCATCTTGTATACACTTTAATACAACACAAATGAAATTTTTAAACAAAGCTTTATGGGTCATCTGATTACCAAAGAAGAAATCTTAAGTGCTATTTAAGAGTGATTTTCTTTATTGCAACATCTTTAGACATTAACAATCAATTCAAGTAGAAAACATTTTTAAATATTAGGATATAATCCTTCTGTGGTGTGTTTTCAAGAAGATAAAATATACTTTTTCTTGATGTATATATGTCAAACTTTGACCCATTTTCCAAAAAATAAACTTCATAATAGCAACAATACTTTATAATACAATAACATCCGTAAACACGTTGAATATTTTCTTGTGCCTTTAATAAATTCTGAAAGTAATTATTTGAATCAAATCACTTGGTTTTAGATACTAATGCTCCTGTAAAGTTATTCTCTATATTTAAAAAATTCCACATTTTCCATGCACTGCATATATCCCTAGTATTTGAGACCTTTTTTAAAAAAAGTCTCTGTTTTTATTTATGAACATTTGTTCATAATATTGTAATTAGAAGCATACACACTGGATCTTTTCTTTGAAAATGTTTTCCTTGTTTATGCAATCGTCCAACATAGCGAAACTTTTTGCTACCTCTTTCACTTTAAACTGGGCAATCTATACCACTCCACTTTCAGTGTGATCTGTATTGATTATTCCATAAAACATTTGAGTTTCTTTGATTCATCAAAAAAGCATATGCACTTCTACAGTTGCCACTAAAAAGAAAAAACTTTATTTTTTTAATCTGTAGTACATTAGTTCTGTGATTGTGTGTAGTCTTAAGGAAAAATTAGTATAAAGAAATCTTCAGGTTTCTAAAGGTCATTTCCATACTTGCTTTTCAAGGTCACTTCTAACTTCAATGGCATATATCTGAAGTATTATTTTTCTTCTCAGTCTTGCTGTCGCCCACAAGACTCACCGTTTCAAGAGCTAAGGCCAAGATTCTCAAGCTCTAGGCTTAAAGTGTGACAATTAGCTTTGATTTAGAAAAATTTCTGTTTTCCCAGGTTTAGAACATCACTATTCTTCCTTCCTTCCTTCCTTCCTTCCTTCCTTCCTTCCTTCCTTCCTTCCTCCCTCCCTTCCTTCCTTCCTTCCTTCCTTCCTTCCTTCTTTCCTGTTTCCATCCTTCCTTCCTACCTTCCCTTCTCTTCCTCCCTTTGCTTGTTTATTTATTTATTTTTCTTCCAACTGCACACAGCCGCTGCTCTCTTTCCATGCCTTGCCAATATTATCCTATCTATTTCTATTGCCTTTAATTCATGTTCACTTCATCTTGTCCATTTGATCTATCCAATGCGTGCAAAGCTCTGTAATGCATTTCCTTGAAGTGCTGCTCTTGTTTTTCTCTTGCTCAAAGCCCCAGGTTAGAAGTTCCGACTCCAAATCCTTGAGCCAGATCCCTGTACATACTGTAGTGCACACACTATTTTCTTTTGGGGTATAACTACTAATGCTAATATTTGCAGAGTGATATTGGTGTCTTCCTTCTAACAGACACTTAACTGTGTGCTTTGGCTATGTAATCTAACCTAACTGTGGCAACAACTAGGTAGTGGATATGCTTTCATGCATCATTCATGCAATGATAGTGCAAATCAGGGGGCCTTGAGCAGCTCATGCAAAGTTAATAATCACAGACACAGAATTTAGTCTTATGATGTAACTGAAAGCCTATGCTCTCAACCAGTATCCATGATGTTTTCTGTTCCATTACATTTTATAATTCACGACTTAAAGATTTTTTTCCTTTGTGTCTTTTTCTCAAACTGTTGTACTGTAGTGCTTTTCTTTCTGCATAGAAAACTGGCATTTCTTACCCTAACTTACCCTTTAAATTTTGTCTAAGTGCGTTGTCATAGAAGTACTTATACCAAGTTGAAATTTCTGAACACATATCCCATCTGTTAATTGGTTTTCTTTACTGTATCATAAACTTTTTCTTGACCTCTGTGATACCGATGCTTTTTTGAGTATGTGCATGCTCTTAAGTTGCAGTAATTCTTTAAGCATATTATGAGTAACCGTCTCCTTTCAATGTCTTGCATATAATAAGAGGGAAATATTTCACGATTTTATTGTTTAAGAAATTCAGGAAGTTTAGTTGATCAGATTGGTTGACATACCTGTGCTGATCAATTCAGCCACAGTGACAATTCCAGTTGTTCACTCAAGTGATGCCATGGACTTGCTGTTGCAATTTAAATAGTCACACCTAAACACACACACACACACACACACACACGCATGTGCACACACACACACACACAGAGCACATATGGGGCTGATGATAGAGAGAGAAAGAGAGAGAGAGGCGGGGGGGGGGTTGGAGAGAGAGGAAGTGGGGAGAAGGGAGGAAGGTGAGCCAGCACTAAACAAAGGGTAAATAAACCTAAAATACCTGACTTCTCTCTTTTTTAAAATTAAAACAATAGTTATTCCTGGAGGATTCATCAGAAATTCTGAGAATAAGCTCTTGCTTTGAAGAAAACATCCATAAGCTAGCTCTGCCATGTGATGGTATCAACACTGTCATTTATGGATTTTAGTTTTGGTTCTGGTTTGTGAATTCCTCCTGAGAAAGGAAGCTCAGCATTTCGGATCAAGGCAATAGATTAGACATTTGCAATGGCTCAACAGCACCGTTGACTATAAGCCTCAGCTATCTCTGTATCACGGCTCTCTCTTTCCTCATTGTGAATGATGAACTGCTTCACATCAGAACATAAGACAAACTTTCTTGATTTTTCCCTTTGTGACTGTTTTAATTACTTGAAGGGGCTCCTTGGAGGCTTCATAATCTTCTCCTCTCATCCCATCAAAAATCTCTCTAGTTCTCGGAGACAAGCATCCTTGGCTTTAGATTCCAGATGTCCCAATATCCTGGCCTTTTCCATTTGGATCTTCTCCTCCATCCTAAGAATACAATAAGACAGATGTGGACTGAGGAGTGCAGAACACATGGAGTCCTTCACATCTCATCCTTCAGCAATGTTCTAGTCTTTGTTAGAGCCTGAGTATGCATTAGGTTTTAACCCAGTAGCTTTATGCTTATGGCTTCTGCTGAACTTGTGGTCTAGAGCCCCAGGCTTCTGATTTCCCCCCAGGAAGTACAATGCAGTCATGGATCTTTCATCCGCTCCTTATGTAATTAATTTCTGTTTGAAACTATGTGCAAGGCTTCCCTTTTATGCATTTGTGCCTTTTATCATGTTGGTCCCCAGAAGTGCATGATGGGACAACAGAGGGGAAAAAAAGGGAAAAAAAATAAAACCCGCAAGATTCTTGGCTGCTCTGGAAGCTGAAGATCTGGAACAGCTCTGGTGAATTACAATGAGAGTTACATTCAATAACCCCAAGCCCTGTGGATATTAAAAACATAAAAACAAGCAGAATGGATAGAAATCCTACAAAACCGCTGGCTGGTGAGAGCTGCAATTTACATTTAGTAAAACTAAATGGGAAGATGGGGAGGGAAACCCTAAATCCACAGGAACTGAGTCTCCAGCCAGGACTCTATTTTTCACTCTCTAGAAGCCTTTTTGCCTTTGTTATACTTTGTTACACTGAGTGGGAGGCTGGGGGGCATACTTTACAAATGCTAATCATCTTGGGCATCCTTTTCTCTGGGCTAATTAGCACTTTTCAGTGTCTTTTCCAGTAGCACATAAATTACCCTTCTCTCTAAGCACTCAAGAACCTGAAGAACATCTGGCTACTTGGACTCTCAGAGCAAGTGTCCCCTAATAAGCTTCTCCCACTGGAGGTAGGGGGAGATGGCCAGATCACTGATAAAAGCAGCATTTCCCCCAGCAGTCACATGAATGCTTGTAGCCATTGTGACCCAGTTTCCCCCACCACTTTCCTGCTTTCTATGAATGATTTGCTCTGTAGACAGCAGCAGATGCTCATGCACCTGTAGTATGCCATTATGGTTGCCATAGCAAATGGCACAAGCTAGGTGACTGGAACAGTAGAAACTTATTTCCTCACTCTTCTGGAGACAAGTGGCCTAAGATCAAGGTGCATGTGGTACTTGCTTCTTGTGAAGCCCGAATGTGTGCTGTGAGCAGCAGACTTCTGTTGTCTTCATAGTGTTCATCTGTTTTATATTTCTACACTGATTTTCCCTCCTTAAAGTACCTCAGTTGGGATGGAGTAGACGGCACTCTGGTGATCTTACTTTTCCTTGAAGAATCCCTGTTAATTAGTATTCTAGTCACTATGATAAAATACTTGAAAGAAGGAAGAAAGAACGTACTCTGTCTCATCGTTTCTGTGGACAGGGGCCAGCATAGTGGGAGAAAGTATGATGGAGCTGGAGCAGCTTGTGTCTGTAACAGAAGTTTAAGGCAGCTGAATATGTCATTGTCAGGAAGTAGTAAGATTGGTCCAGAACTGGGGCCAGGTTATAACTCAAAAGGCTGATTCATCAGCGACCCACTTTCTCCAGCTAGGCCCCATCCCCTAATAGTCACACAATTTCCCTCCAACTGGGAACCAAATGTTCAAACTCATGAGCCTATTAAGTACAGCTCACATTCAACCTCAAGCAGATACTGTATCCAAATATAGTCACATTGTGAAATATTGGGTGCTCGAATGTTCCAAGAATATAATTCTTAATAGGACTTTCCTCATCTAATAGGACCTTCCTTCCCTCAGATTCAGATCTCTGGACTTAGGCAGCCTCTGCATGTGCAAGCTGCTAGCTTCCCTGTTCACTCATTTCTGTATCAACATTTAAGCAAATGCTATGATTCCAAAGAAGACCCTCCATTCTGTCTTTCCATATAGCATAACCTGAGATGGAAATCAAAAGTGATTCAGAGGAAAACTACTCTAAGAGCTCGTGGTGAGATAACCTGGATGAGCAGGAGATGGGCTAGACATAGATTCTTCCAGAGGAATCTAGCCACTGTCTCATTTCTTGGGGAGTGTAAGACCCCTCATCTTACCAGAAACATTGTCTCACTTAGAGAGGCAAGGACGCATGGATCGCCCACCCCTGTGCACAAAATCTTCCTTCTTCTTTCAGTCTGACAGAATGAGATCAGAGAGGCGATCCCTTGACATTTGTGAGCTTTCCGTGCTAAGCATCTTTGCCATTCAGTTGTGATGTGGCCTTCTTTGGAATCATAGCATCTGTTTAAATATTAAGTTCTGGTAGTAAAGAATCTATTTAATTTAGGAAATGTTTACCAAGAACAATACAGAAGACTAAAGTTCTTTCCGTGAAAATCTTCTTGAGGGTTAGGCTTGAGTCTAACCCCTTTGTACTTCTGTGTAGAAGAATGCCAAATTCAGTGGACATTCACTGAACAGTGCTCCACTGTGCAAAGAGTGTGCAGCCTTGCTTCACAGAAAGCAACTCTGTTATTTTGGTGGGGAATACAAACAGACAGGCACTTAACTCACTAGCATCCACCTTTGTCCACGGAAAGCACAGAAGGGTAATGTGAAAGCATGGAAGGGTATGGTTTCCTAGGAGATCAGGTACAGATTGGAGGCAATTTCTTAAAGTTGGATGAAAGGAGAATATAATGAAGAAGAGAAATCAATATTATCACTAGTGAGTTACAGAATATTATCCAGATTCTGAAACAATACAGATTATTTCATTTGATATTTGCAAAGTACCTGTGACATGGGCATTATTAAAAGAACATTAGGAAATAAAAATGTTTTGATGTACCAAATGCCTACATCTTTCTAGATTTATACCCGTCCTTTAATTAAGGATATTGCAGAAAGGGGCAATATGATTAACTCACATGATATTAGAAGCCATCTACCAATAGTGTGCTTACTAAGTAGATACAATGGAAAATGATACTTAGAAAGAGAAAAGGAGGATCAGATAATAGAAGGCTAGAGAAACTATGCTAGGAAATGGGATTTTCCTCATGTCAAGTTCTAGAGAAAATAGGGACAAATAGCTAATGGGGTGATGCTTAAGTGGCACCTAAGTATGGAGGCCACAGCATTCACTGGCCTCCAGGCTCTCTCAGCATAGCGAGTGCCTGTTGCAGAGATTACAGTGATCATGCTGACATCCCAGCCTCTCTCAGATCTCTTACTCAGTACCTTATCATAACTATCTCCCGCTCATGGGCTTTCCTTCTCTCTGCCTCCCGTTCCTATGTAACCCTGCCATTTCTGTCATGTTCCCTCTTTGCCCTTGGTTTCCTTGGCTCTTTGTTCTCTTGGTCTTCTCTATTGCCCACCCCCAATCTATTGTTCCTCTCTCTTCTCTTCCTCTCTTGCTTTCTCCACCCTTTCTTTCCTCTCATGGTCTGGTTCAGTCTAGAACTTCCTCTTCCTGCTCTGAACTGTTCTAGGGGCCTCTGGCTGTTCTCTCCCTCACATCTACCATAAAAACCTCCAAAGGATACCTTGGAATGGTCATGTTCTCAAATTTGGTGGTGAAATCTACACTTTATACAGTTCTATAAACCATGGGAAGTGGCCAAAGGGGATTTAGAAGGAAAGTTGAATGGCAGTGTGTCTTTTGTCTCCCAAGGGAATATGTGTATATTTTCCTGATTATTCTTTTCCACTGGATCAGGCACCAGTGATTCTTATTTTTGCGATGTTTTTTCCTAAGGATCCTTGATTTCACACAATTAAAACATTATAATACTCTTATTTGATTTCATTTTATATGTGGCTTTCTCTCCATGTGTTTTGAACAGTCTCTCTCATATATATATATATATATATATATATATATATGATTTTAACAAATGAAATAAACTGTTTAAAGTAGAGTAAATGGGCCACACATTACACACAGTCACCAAAGTATTTAGCAAATTCTTTTACTGTATTCCCAAATGACCCTGAAATTATACCAGGTTTTTAAAAAATAATTTATTTTTGAGCTTGTTATACAATTATATCCTTTCTTCCTACACTCCCATATACTCCTTCTGTTTCAAATTCCTGGCCTTTTCTTCAATAATTGTTTATATATGTATATTAATAATATATATTATATATTATATATTTATTATATATTATATATTATATATTATATATTATATATATCTACATATTTACTCCTGAATATAAATACATTTACTGCTGCTCAATCTGTATGCTATTACATGTATATATGTTTTCAGAGCTAACCACTTAGTACTGAGTAATGCACTGGTGGGTTCTCCTCAAGGAAGGCTGTTTCTCCTGCTCTCAGCACTCCTTAGTTGCCTGTAGTTCTGCCTATACTCTATGCAAATACAGAATTTAGGCATAGTGGGTTTTCGTCATCACATTGGCATGTCTATTGTCATTGTCCATGTTCAGCTCATGTTTAGGCAGTCATATTGGTGAGACTTTGTGGTAGCTTCTGACATTACTAGGAGATATAGTCTCAGAGAAAACTCGCTGATCCTCTGGCTCTGACCATCTTTCTGGCCCCTCTTCCACCTGAGGTTTCGATTTGGTAGTTGTCTGTTGATGAGTCCTTTGGGACTGGGCTCCACAACTCTGCGTTTTGATTGGTTGTGGTGTTCTGCAATCATCTTTGTTGCAAAGAGAAGTTTCTTTGATGAGGAACAAAGACTATACATTTTAAATCTCATCCTGGGCAAGTTCTCCAAATCACTCTAAAGTTTTTTTTTTCCTTTTTCTTGATGATTCTAACCATTTCAGACAAATGTTGTCTAAGCTACTACCTCTCCAACACAATTAAAGAAGAAAACTTTAATCAATAAGCTCTTTAACTTTGTCTTGTCCACTCATTATTTGTAAAATAGGTGAAAAAACCCTAAAATATAATGACAATGCCACAAATATACTCATCTTTCCCCTCCCCCACCTCTCACTATTTTCATGTCACATTCACTTTTGAACTATTTGTAACCTCTTTCTCTTCCTACTGAGGAGGTTCTGGCACTAGGACAAAACTACTGATATGTGTCACATATCCTAGGGTTCACAGGACCAGTAGCATAGCAATCATTTAATATTTCATTTTCATTTATTATTTATTTTGTTCTTTTTGAGGTATGTCCTCATTGTGTAGCACAGGCTGGCTTTGAACTCATGGAGTCCTCCTGCCTCTTCTTCCGGAGGGCTGAGAGTACAGGCAAATGATATCACGCTTAACTTTTATCATTTACTTTGAACATTTATTTTGCTTCTTGTGGAGCCATTATGATAGATGCAATTATTTAAGATCACCACACTCCCAAGTTCTTTTTGTAGCAAATACATTTGATTAAGCCCAAAGCTTAGTGTCCACCATATGTGTGATGACTTGCTCTTTCTGCATGGAAGCTCATCAGGTTACCACTGGCTCTGTAAAGACTTCTAGTTTTCTTGGCTGGAAGAACCAAAGAGATTATGGTAGGGCTGCAAAACATCATATCACTGGGATGGGCAGCAGTCAAGGTGGATTTGGATTCCCCTCCATTTGCCTCACTTGGTTTTGCTAACCACCTGATATCTCTGTCACGCAGTAAATCTAGAAAACCACAGATTGCTGACGTTTTCCACTGCTTCTCTTCATGTGGAGACAGAAACCAGATTGCAGAGTCTGGACTATTTCTTTCCGAAAGCTAGAACAACTGGCTCTGTTTGATCTTGAGATCACCCCTTCACATTTCTTACCTGCCCATATCCTCACTAAGTCGTTGTCTCATATCTCATTCAGTTTTGAGAGAGAATAAAAACAAAGATAATTATATGGAGAACTTTCTCTACTAATGTAGATGGTCTGTTTGAGGCTACAGAAGCAAGGAGAAACAGAACTTGGGAGTCAATTATGGATTAGAAATAACGGTAAAGATTGACTTTTTGTGTATTTGCCTGTTTACAAATAATTCAGTTGTAAGAATACAATTTTGTTGACTTAAACAACTGCACTTTGACTATACTAACCATTTTTTTAAACGAATCTGCAGCCAGTATATTTTTGATCCATCTAGAAAAATTCTAATTCTGTTGCAGGTTTTTGAAATTGTCTGTAGATCACTATTACTATTACCGTTTTATTGAAACTGCTTATCCTGGGTTCAGTAATTAGGGTTGAGCGTTAGAGTACAAGATATTCATCTAAATTCTAACTTCAGGTAAGCCATAGATATACCTTAGTATAAATATGTACAAAGAATTTCATGGACTATACACTTAGTAGAAAATCATTTATTTTTAATCTGACATTCTGGTTTAGCTTAGTACTCCTTAGTGTTATTTGCTAAATATGGTGACCATATATACTGGGAGAATTCATCATTTCAAGTAATTTTTTTTCTTTCCAATACATTCAGTTCTATAACTACATATATTTAGTTGTTTACTACGTGTTTTTATAAATAATTAGATAGAAAACTATTTTAGCTTATACAGTTCAATTTGTGATATTGATGATAAATAAACCATAATTAAAGCTCCTTCTAGAGCACATTGGAATTGTCTGTTTATTTCCTGTGATTTCTATGAGGCTGCAAAAGGTAAAGGAAAAGGACCATACTCAGTCTGTGCTGTGTTACATTGGAAACAGGATGAGCAGAACAAGGAGACTTGGAATAAAAACAAGTACGTTAGGCTAATATAGCAACAAATATGCACAGTATTCATGTGCATGCATGCATGAATATATACATGTGTATTAGAGATAGCATGTATGAGACTACATGTATGAGTGTGTGTGTGTGTGTGTTTGTTTATGTGTGTGCATGTCAGTGCGTGTGTGTGAGTGAATGTGTGTGGGAGTGCATGTGAACGTGTACATGGAGGTAAAAAAAAGAGAGACTATTAATGTAGTACAAGCAGCTTTTCATTAGTATTTGCTCAGGCACAGTGAGAGTTAGCATCCTGGCTTTTCCGTCCTTGTAATAGATGAGCCTTCTATTGGTGGGTGATCAAAACCACTCTCAGTCTATGTCTGAAAATACTCTAGTGAATATTTTTCAGGTAAGTATTATACCCTTTCTTTAGAGATACTATGAAAAAAAAACTTTAGTGAAAATGTTTCATGTTCTTCATAGTCTCCTTTCATATTTCTATCACCAAATTTTCATTTCAGAAATTTAGCCCATAATATAGTTGTCTGTAGTGGTGACAACAGTTTCTTGTAAAAATCTTGTCATTGTCCCTACAGGAAA
This sequence comes from Grammomys surdaster, assembly GCF_004785775.1. Classification (NCBI taxonomy): domain Eukaryota; kingdom Metazoa; phylum Chordata; class Mammalia; order Rodentia; family Muridae; genus Grammomys; species Grammomys surdaster. Next base: position 26,881,471 of record NW_021604565.1, on the reverse strand, counting down.
GTAACATATCTTTGAAGCTAGGCCAGCCTCAAGTGATAAAATATGATATATATGATAGACATTTGTGATTTTTTTTCAAGAAAATGTTATAGACTTCTACCAATCTCTCATGGAAGCCCTGTTTTTAGAAACAGGACATTGTGCTACAAGCATGCGTTATCAGTGTGTGTAGATGTCCAAATGGAAGTGCACTTGCTCTCCAGGCCCACTACCTGATCTGAACGCCAAGCAATGGCTCAACCTTACATTCACAAGAGGCTTCATGCTGCTCTTGGACACCCAGCCTCTGACCTGAGTCTCCCCTGCTGAAGTCATGGGACTCAGAGATGAGACAATCTCACACTCGGCCCAAACTACACAATTCTATGGGCCCAAACTCCATGAACAAAGTAAATGATTATTGTTAGTTTAAAGCACTAACATTTCCTACTGATACAGTTCTGGATGTGATGGGACCTTTATAGGTCCAATTCTTGCTGGCCCAATGACTTACTTGCTGGAATTTCAGTGGCCACCAACAGTCAACTCAAGACAGTGGCTCAAGATCACCGTGTCTTATGTTGGTTAAGATTGAAAGGCTAAAAATATGGACTCTTTGGGGAGGATGGGGGTAAGCAGTGTAGAACCAGGTTTTGTTTAAAGAAATGAGATGAAGATGGAAGTACTACCGACAGGGACACAGATCTTGAGATTCCTTGTCTAGGGGTTTAAAAGTACTCTGGCAGAAACTTTAAAACAGCCTAAATAGTTTCTATTGGTCTGGTTCATTTCCTGAGCTGTCATGTACAGAACCAATAGAGGATTCACATAATCCATGAATGTCCTGCTCACCGAACCAGGAAGATGATCGTTCTCTGTTCATGTGCTGTCTACCCAGTTATAGATGCCTGAAGCCTCTCTTTGCCCACCTCTGACTTTGGCTCTGTGACTTGCTGACTATGATACTGTGTTTGCTGTTACTCATCAGCTCCTACCCCTGATCTTGCAGGTATCCAAATGCTGTTAGTTATACTTGAGTTCTTTTTGTTCTCACAGATTCCAATCATTATCAGTAACTTTAGTTAATTCTGTCTATAGGAAGTTCTGAGACCCCATTCCTGAAATGGGTAGAAGCTTTCTTGAAAGCTGTCATTGGTTAGTCTTTTGTAATTGACTGTACTAGAAACAAGAATATTAGCTATAGGTTCCTCAAGGAAAGGCATATTTGGTGGAAGCTTGCTGTCACTAACTCAGAACCCTGTTCTTGGTACACTGGAGACTGTAACAAGAGCTTTGTACTCGCTAAGCTTGCGCCCTGCCACTGGGCTACAACTCTAGCCTGGTTAGTTTGGTTATTTCATATGTAGCTATAACTCCTAATACTCATATTTCTTCAAGTTTTGGGACTTTGCAGTATTAACCCTTAAACTTCCTATTAATCTCTTTTCACTGCAACATATGTGATCAAACTTCAGTTTTCAGCATGGACCCTTTTTTATTAAATGCCCACAGAATGCTTGCTCCTGTCTCACTATTACAGAAAAGTGAATAATGGCTGGTCTTCAGAAGTGTGTTGTTACTGGGACAAAAGCCTAAAATGTGTGGCCGTAGAACAAACAGTGGACAGGAGCTTAGTATTGAGAGATTGTGGAGGCAAGCCTGAGGGACTTGGGTGTGTAATTCAGGATCCACAGTGGCCTCATGGAGACTACCAGTAAAAGATGAAAAGAATTTAGGGAAGATATTATTGAAAGTTGAAGAAAGAGATCCCTTTGTTATGCAGTGGCATTAAGTTTGGTCATTTTAGAGCCAGAGTCCCCTGGAAAACAAGAGCTGATTCCAGTGATGTAGTGAGCTCCAGGTACAATATAGAAAGTCCCACAGTACATAAAGACAGAATACAAAGTTGGGTCCATCTTGTTACTTGTGACAAAATGTAAGATAAGAGAAAGGAGCTTATTAATACTTGTCAACAAAAAAGATTCGTGGCTTGGTGAGTTTGAACACAATACAGTTTCCCATCTCATGTCTTTCTTGATGGCAAGGTTATTCTTAAGAAGGCATTTTAGGTTCAAGGCACTTATGAGATATTGTCTCATAAGAACTCATCACATTTGTAGACTGTATCTCATAGATTTTTTGATGCTAAATAAAAAAACGAAGCCCCTTGTGGGTCTTTGGCGGTGCTTGACAAATCCTCCTTGTTAATACGGGAGGCTGTACCAAGAACCCTGTACTTGCTAAGCTTGTGCAATAGCACCTGGCTACATCCCCAGCTTAAGAATCTTCAGAATATTACCCCATAACTGTGCGATCATGGTGCAGATAAGAAGCTCACTAAAGTTGATTTATCAATTTATGGCTGGAACTTAAGCTAAGTGAAACGGATTTGTAACAGATATCAAGGGAACACAATATTTGTAAATGATTTATATTTGTTTACTCTAAAAATAACTTTAATAGTATAAAATGAAAAAAAAGACTTTGACTCTAATATTTATATGTGTATGAAACATGATAAACTATACAGCTCTAAATACAGGCTTTTTAAATATTTTTAACCTTTTTTTGAATGTATGGGTATGATGTCTACATGTCTGTCTATTGAGCACATGCATGTATTGCCAATGAAAGCCAGAAAAGGGTATTAGATCTTCTGTACTGGAGATACAGATAGTTGTAAGCTGCCATGTGAGTGCTGGGAATGAAACACAGGTCCACTGAAAGAGCAACTAATGTTCTTGATTACCGAGTTTTTTTTCTCCAGTCTGCAGGCTACTTGTGGGGGTGGGGGTAGTGAAAGTGAAATCACACTCAAAGAAAAGAATTGGCAATCTTGTGTGTGTAAATGACAACCCACTCTATGAATAAGGCTGAGCTCCAGCCTAGGAAAAGACTATATTCAATTGGTTGTATCTTAGCATTGTAGTGAACTTGCTTCAGCATTCTGCCACTCTCTTAGGTGAATTTGTCCAGAAATGTCAGCTAGCATAATGCTGACCTACCGTGTATCTCTGTTGGATACAGAGAGTGAAGAAACTTTTCAGTTAACAAGTCTTTGGACCAAGAGTAATAGTATTGAAGAAACTGAACTTGCCCATAGTGTTTTGCTCATACTCGTGTCTGACTTAGTTGATGAGCTGCTGATACTCTTCCCTGAGTTGTTGTATAAAAAAGATGAAAATCTGGGGAATTCTTTGGAGACATGGTAAGTGTGGGAAGATGTAAATTGTGACAAACAGGTTGTTAGCCAATTATAGTTTCTGCAGATAGTCAGAGTATCCCTTGACTCTTGGTATTTCAGAACTGTACTATCATATCATGAAATCATGGTGAGTCTATCGCTCTTCCCTTTAACTTGGGCAGATGTTTCTGATTCACTTGCCTGTAGAAATACAAAGAATTACTATGGAAATATGCTTTGGATGACAGGTCATGAAAAATGCTATGTCTTGGGATCTTGGGATGTTCACTTCAGATACAACTGTAACAATATGCAAAAAGCCACATGATGCATGGAAGAAAGTGAGTCTTACACCCTTCAGGCATCTGTTCCCAGCTAATGCTGTATGAAATAAAATAGGCTGATTTCACTAAGTTCTGCCTAATTTGTGTTTATGAAAGTAAAATAATAATAACAACAATAATAATAATTATTACTATTATTATTGCTTTTAATTCACTAAATTTGGAGAATTGTTTATTATCAAGCAGAAGACTATAAACCAGATCAAAGATTTAGAATCAGGGTAAAGCAAGTAAGAATACATTCCTACCAGTTCCTGGTTCTGAGGCCTAGGGACAACTCTCACGAAGCTCAGCTGGAACCCAGTGTAACACCCAACTGCATTATTTATATGGTAGAGTGGTCTCTCTTGTGACTTTTGAGACAAACCCTGTTTTGCTCTCTCCCACTTTCCTCCTCATCTCAGTTCTGAGACCTTCTGACACTTCTTTGGATCACAGGTTCTTTCACCTTCTTCTCCCTTTGCAAAGAACTCCTCTTTTCTGTCAACTGTGTTCTTTGTTATTTCCCTCCTCTCCCCTCTTCTTCAAAGACTATCCTTGTTAAGTTTTCAAACATGCCATTTTCATGGATGCTGGAGCCTGAGCATCATATTTTTAGCTGTGATTGGAAAGAAAAAAATGGAATCATTTTGATGTGTTGTGTTGCATAGCAAAACAAAATATACACTTACCTCCATCACTTTGAAAAGATGCAAAAACCTACAATATTTTGATTCTTGGCAGTTTGGGTTTGAGTGTAGTTTTTAGAGACAACATTTCACTTGACTTGTGTCATTTGAAAACGAGAAGCTCATTATGGACAATGTATCCCACTTAGTTAACATAGTTGATTGACTAGCACAGTATAATTGCCCAATGTGTATTTGCTACTTAAGGGCTTAAAGTTTGTATTATAATTTATAGCTAAAGTAATGACTTTGCTTTCTTACACTAAATGTATTGATTCACATACCCCACTCGGCTCTAACTCTACAACACACAGTAGGGTTTCATTTTCTGGCTCAGGTTGTCTCAGGGCTAAGGAAACCTGCTTCAGCCTCCTAAATTGTGGGATGACAGTCATGCACAACCATATCTGATTTGGAATGCTGTCACAAACGTCAAGAACTACATTCATGTGGCACTAGCTATTACTTAAAATTAAAATTTAGTTACCTGGTCCTACTAATATCACTTTTTTTTCAGTGATACTGTACCATTGGTACCGTGAAAAACAGTTCAGAAATTGGATATTCCATATAAAAACTATCTTACAAACATAGTATCATTCAGTTATAGAAGAAGAAAAAACGGGTAAGGAATGACAACTTTGAATAAAAACATGCTTTTGTCTGTCTTACACACTCAAGAATCTCCATTTGAGAATGTCAGTAACTTCAATATGCATCCCATGTGGCCAAACACATTTTTAGCTTGATAGTAGTCACATGGGAGATGGAAATGATTTACTCCGCAGTGCTGGATGAGTCGGTATTAAATCATTTGCATGCTGTTAAGGTGGAGTTATGCTCCTGGGAGCAGAGCTAACCTCCTACTGCATTCTACACCCCCCCTTTCCTCTCTGCTTAGTGTCAAAAGGAGGCATGTTGCAGAGCTGAGCCACTGCAGGTGTGCTTTGTCACCTGGGACTCACATAGCTCTGCTTGTGTGGAGTGGGTACTTTGACTCAGGAAGGGAAGTGTGTGCAGCAAAGCTGAATTCCGTGATTCCGTGAATTCGGGCTGTGAGTTTGTTGTCTTTTACATCCTGATTTAATTGTTTATTGATCAAATAAACAACAGAGATTATTTATTGGGCCCCAATGGGGAGTTTTCATTCTGGCCAAAGGATGATAAACATGTTTCTGTTTCTGTGGTTAACCTTCTACGTGTTAAAGTCTACTTAAACTTGACAGAAGAAATGAAACATTTCTCATAATTACTTGCTTACAAAATATCATGCAAGCAGACTTTATTATTTTAATATAATAATAGAATGTTCTTTTAAACTTAACTTATTATTTAGAAATAATAAAAAACAGAGACAGAATCGGTACATAAATGATAGAGACACATTGATTTAGGTGTCAGATAATTATATTATTTTCTTAATTTTATCAACCACATTAATGAATGTCGTTTAAGTGTCAAGTATTTAAAATTTCTCTTTTTAGCTGTTTGTAAAAGAGGAACTCAGAATTTTTTTCTAAAATAGAACAGTTATTTACTTTTTAAAAAAAGTATACAAAACAACCTGCCTTCCAAGATTTTGTTGCATGCTGTTGAGTTTGCTCCAGAACTTGTGATCTCTGGATGCTTCGGGAATACCTGGTCTTATCCTGAGGCTAGAATGGGTGGTCCTGTAATGGACTTTGATTTGGAATCCATGGAACTAACTCTACTGCAAAAAAGTTTAATTCTCCCCACTACTCATCTTTATCTTTACATTCTTTACAGTGAATGAGACAGGCAGGTTGCTAAGATTTCTACAACAATGTCTACTTATTTAAAGTCAGATGGATTTATAATTAAAGGTGTAGGCAGATATGCTACATAGCAGAAAGGTAATATCCTGGTAGAATTGCCCCCTCACCTTAGAAGGGCAGATCTTTCCTTTTGTTTCAATATAGTAACAGTAATGAACATTTTCGGATGTTGAATATATACTAAGTATATACTAGGTAGGAAGCTAGTTGCTATTTATATAATGGGATAACTACACATTTTCAGTGGTTCTGTTGGATAAATATTATTAGAAACATTTTACAGAAAATGTTGAATCTCACTTAAACTTGACTTAGTTAGTAAAGGGTAATATCCAATAATTAAAACTTGCAAACCTACTAACTAGTTTCATATTGTTATACCAGACATTTAGTGTAACTAGCATAGTAAAATTTAGTAGTGGCTAACTATAGAAAATTGACAGGCCATATTGGATAGATGCCAAACATGCTTAAGAAAATTTCTTGTTGGTTTTTAATTCGCAAGACACGTAAGTGGTCTATAGAGTGAATGCCTGATACGCTCCAAGCATCTACAAATATATGAAAAAGATGACTTTTTAAAAAACTGGGTGTCAATTTTTTATTGGATATTTTATTCACATTTCAGATGCTTTCCCTTTACCCCATTTTCCCCCTCCCAGGAATCCCCTATCCCATCCCCCCTCTTCCTGCTTCTATGAGGATGTGTCCCTACCCATCCACCCACTCCCACCTTCCCACCCATGAATTCCCCCACACTGGGGTGTCCAGCCTTCACTGGACCAAGGATCTCCTCTCCTACCTACGCTTGACAAGGCCATCCTCCCCTACATATACAGCTGGAGCCATGAGCCCCTCCCCAGGCTGGTGGTTTAGACTCTGGAAACTCTGGTTGGTTGGTATTGTTGCTCTCCCCATAGAGCCACAAACCCTTTCAGCTCCTTCAGTCTTCTCTCTAACTCCTCCATTGGGAACTCCATGATCAGTTCAATGGTTAGCTGTGAGCATCCGCCTCTGTATATGTCAAGGTCTGGCAGACCTCTAAGGAGACAGCTTTATCAAGGCTCCTGTCAGCATGCACTTCCTGGCATCCACATCAGCATCTACCTTTGGTGAGTACACATGTGATGGATACCCAGGTGAGACAGTCTCCAGACAACCCCTCCTTCAGTTACTGTCCCACACTTTGTCTCCATATTTTCTCCCATGAGTATTTTGTTACTCCTTCTAAGAAGGAAAAAGATGACTTACATTACAATTAAACTGTTAGACTTAGGAGTATGGGAAAATATCTTTAAGTTGTAATTTATATACTTTTTTACCTGTGTGGTACACTATCTGGTCTATATAATTGTACATGTCAGAGAATGTATTTGTAACCATTCATGCATCTTTGTTTAAAAATACTGGGGTGGGCTACAGAAATTCTTTTGTAAGACACTAAAAGAAAACCTTGTTTAATGAGCAGAGATCTCTTACCCTCTTAGTTTAGGGATGGATAGTGCTGAATGAAAGCTAGATTGCTAGTTTGCCTCTGTAGCAGGTATTTCAAGCATTCTGATTGCCTTGAGAGACAAAGTATTTTGCCATAATATCTTTTTGTTTGTTTTTAGGCAAGGTCTCATTATATAGTTGTGGATTCACAATAATCCTTCTGATTCAGCCTCCCAAGTGTTGTGATTATAGGTGTGCAACTACCACTTCTAGATCAGTCTTCCAATGTTCCTGAAGCTGTAGACTATTAACTATCTTAAAAATGCTTCTAAATAGTAATATGAATGCCCAAAAGGAGGTTATGACCTCCTGTAGTTAAGGAGGTCCTTTACCTACTAGAATCTTTCGAAATTAGAATTGGATATCTTTGACATTATTTAGAATCATTATTATTCAGTCTACAAATAATATTTATTTAGCATATATTATTTTACTAATAATTCATCATTAAATGCAGTAATTTAAGAATAATGTAACATCTGAAATGCTGTATATAACTGATATCCTATTTCTGCTTTAACAAATTTCTGCAAACATAGCAATTGGAAACAGCATATTTATCATTTTACAGTTCTAGGTATCAGAAGTCCCAAATCTCACCTGGCTAAAACCATGATGTGGTATCATATCTGTTTCTAGAGACAATGGGATGCATTTCCCTACCGTTTGCAGTTTGGAGCCAATACTTCCCAAACTTTGTCCTATGGTCTCCTCAAAGTAAGCAATGATTGTCAAGCTGTTCTCAGTCATATGCATCACGGTTACACTGATTCTTCTTCTTCATCTTTTTTTTTTTTTTGCACACAATTAAGGACAATGTGTCTATATTGGACTTGCTAGGATAATCCAGACAAAATCTATTTTATGTAGTTGTTGTTTGACAAACATAATTTCATTCTTTACTTTAATTTTTATTTCCCATGTAATGTAACATATTTGTAGTGTCTGCAGACTAGAATGTGAACACCTTTGAGGGTCCTTTATTCTGCCACCACAGGTAGCAGCAGAAGTATAGCAGTCCTAAGTAACATGGGGCCATGTATGTAATACCTCCTCACTGTGACCTTGAACAAATAACTTCACCCCCTTGACCGGATAACAAAACTTGATTAATTATTGCTGCTGCCCAGGGTAATCATAAGAATATATACATATATGTATGTATATTAGAAAACTGATGAATTTTCTTCCTATGATTAAAAGTTCTTAGTGTGTCAATCCTATTAAATGTGAAAAAAAACAAAATGCTTCTCAAACATTCTTAGATAAATGCCATTTGTTTCAAGTGAAAGAGTAAAATTCTTCCATTTGCTTTCTTCATTATAGCATATTGATAACTCTGTCGAAAAAGATCCTCATTGATTAAGTGCCTATTAACTGTCTTTAGCATCAGCTCATCCTGAGGAAGCTATATCATGGTACAGTCCTTGATGAGGCACGATTAATGAACTCGTAACAATTAGGAAAAAATTGACGGATACATTGTGCTGACCATGACTACAATTAAAGTTCAGGAAAGAAATAGGTCTGTACAGAATGCATTGATTGCTTAAAACTTTAATGCAACATGAACAGAATTAAAGAGATTTGAAATAAAAAAGAATAAAAGTAGCAAAGATAACTAGCAATGGATTAGCGTGTGAACAAGGTATAAAGTGGCAGGTATAGGTGATGATGAAGGACAGATTAGAGAGCACAACCCTTAGGGTTATAAGTACTGATACGTATGCAATACTATATCTTGAAGGTTCCTGAAAGAACATACAAAACTTAGGAGAAAAGGGAAAATTCTGAAGACTTTTGATCAGGAGGTTGTTAGTATTCTGTCTAAACTCCACCTCCACAGTTATCTGGCAACACCCAGATATGCTCCTCCCCACAGTTACCTGGCAACAGCCTGGTAGGCCTGCCCACTATAAAAGGGGCTGCTTGCCTCCTCCTCTCTCTCTTACTCTCTTGCCTCTAGCTTCTCTCTGTCCCCTCACCCTTCCCCCCTTCCCTTCCTCCTCTCTCCACATGGTCATGGCCTGCCTCTACTTCTCCTCTTTCTCTGCCATCTTCTTCTGTTTCTCTCCCCCTACCTTTGCCCTCTTCCCTAAATAACACCCCCCCCCACCTTCGTGGAACCGTCTGGTTTGCTGTTACCTGTTCTAAGCTGCCCGTAGAAGCTTAACAGAGGTAGTGAAACAGAAAGAGGTACATTTGGAAAAATGATGAATCTTAATACGTTGGAAATAAATAGGAGGGCTGAACCGTAGTTTCCTTCCACTTCATATTAATCATTGTTATTAACTAATGCATAAGTCTCTGAGATAGATCATTCATTCTCTTTGTTATTCAAGCCTTTCTGCCTGTATTAAAATTTGAGGTATACATGTGTGAATATTTCAAACAACAAAAACAAACAAACAAACAAACAAACAAATAATCAGACACGCAAGCCTCCAAGAAAGGAAACGATGGTGCATTAATAGATTAAATAGTGTCCTGAGAGGGAGTAGCATTTTTTTTTAAAGAAACAAAGGAGCATTAAAAAGAGTTAAAAGACACAATTAAGCACAGCAAAGCACTGCTGTGTCTTTGAAATGACTCTGCTGTAGTGCACGTTTGTGAGTTTTGATTCAATAACTGTTTGTGAATATGAATTTTTACAATTCTTATTAACAAGAGAACTTTATAAAAATACCAAATTATTTGAACTTCAATTTTTCATTTTTAATAGAAGAAATACTTAGACTCTTTGCTTAATATTAGTTTTGTAAGAATAACCAATTCTAATTCACCTACATCAGTGAAACTAGTTAATAAACAATTAATCAAGAAAATAAATGGCTGAAAAAATATAGAGCTTGCATGATTGACAAGACAGTGAATGAAGGCCAAGACCGAAGATCTGTGCAGAAAGAGACTAACAGCTGTTTCTGAAGTGACAATATAATATAAGCTTACTTTTGTCTGATTTCTACTTTTCCTGCACTTTGGTCTGGATTCCAATTTTACAGAAAAAAAAATATTTGTATGTCCAGTACCAAATTAAGAATCTTAGATAACAAAATTAAACATACCAAAAAAGAAAGAATGAATGGAAGAATGGAAGGAAGGAAGGAAGGAAGGAAGGAAGAGAGAAAGAAAGAATGAAAGAGAGAAAGAAAGAAAGAAAGAAAGAGAGAAAGAAAGGAAGGAAGGAAGGAAGGAAGGAAGGAAGGAAGGAAGGAAGGAAGGGAGGGAAGAAAGAAAAAAGAAAATACAAAAAAAGACTACTACTCAGGGCCACTGGAGAGCAGAGAGAGAACGCAGATTAAAAGTCTCGGTGGCAACCAAGGACAGCAAGGATTTTAGTGAAGGGTATGAGGGGGATGCTGGAAACTAACTTTGTCTATTTGATTGAGTTTATCCCTAAAGAAGTTAGATTTCTCATTTTTCTATCTATGGGGTAATTCATCTGGGAACAGAGACCCACCTTAGCCGCCCTACCCTCCTGCAGAATTTAGGAATGAACTGAGCCACACTATTTATTTTGATGATTGCATTTGAAAGGGGTAGCCTCAGGGTCCTGAGGGAAAGAAAGATGGCCTTGGGTGGTAAAAGCTAACAAGAGGCATTTAAAAATATTTCCATATCAAAGGGAAAGAGAAAGTATTTACAGTACAATGTTTCTAACGGGAGAAATCCTCAAAGAACTATGGGAGGTTGGTCTTTGTTTCCAGTGCAGGGTAGGGGAGGATGCCTTTGTTCTTTCCTTGAGACACCAGAGAAGGTACTATCAAGGACTTCATGAACATTGCCACTAAGGCCACTGGAGAACAGAAAAGGAGTCTTCATCAAAAAGGCCAAGTATAACACACACACACACACACACACACACACACACACACACACAATGTTATAAATAATTAAAATGTGACTGAGAGAGACAGAATTTAGAAACAAACATGATATTTGAGTGATTTAACCTTATTTAGAAGTTAACAGATCAACTCAAAATAATTAGTAAACAGTTTCCAGGTAACACAGAAAGACATTTCCCATGATTGCACCATCTCATGAGCAAGCTTCAGCACTTCGATGCGTCCCAGGAAATTCAGCCTTGGATGTGAAACTGAAGACAGCTGAAAGTTTTACTGTGGCCCTTTAATCTTGTCAGACAGAAGACTAGAGTGCATGACGAACAGAAAAAGATCTTTAAAGTTATTCCCATCACAAAGTCCTCCTCATGATGCCATGCCATTTCTCCCCCAAATTTACAAACTACTTTCTCTTAAGTCCTTTTTTACTGTGGCATCTGTCTGCTCAGTCTGCTTACCCCTATACCCCACCCTTTCGTCTTGTTCCTCACTCCATCCCAGGTTAAAAATAGAAAAGAAAGAAGATTGAAGAAAGAAAGAAAGAAAGAAAGAAAGAAAGAAAGAAAGAAAGAAAGATTGAAAGAAAGAAAGAAAGAAAGAAAGAAAGAAAGAAAGAAAGGAAGAAATGAAGAAAGAGACAAAGAAAAAACCAAAAAACCAAAACAACAAAACAATAAAACAAAATAAAACAAAACCTTTCCTTTTTAAGTATTCTCTGCTTCTAAATGAGACATTTCTGTTGCTCTAATATCTCTGCTTCTGTTTACTCTCATTCATTCTTATAATCAGATAAAAGTGTATCTCTTTCAGGAGTCAGGGATGTATGGACATAAGCATCTGTCCCTTGTCAGTCCCTATCCCATGAATCCGAGAGAGTGTCATATGCATGTTGTATATTTCTTGAGGAGAATCAAATTGAGCTATAACTTACTCACCAGAGCTCTTCAGTACCTGCCTAACACAGTATCTGATGTGACATTGTGTTTGCACTTACATGGTTCAGAGGGTATTTTTGAAGTCACAATTTGCCTGCCTCTGCTTCCTGGATGTTGGAATTACAGACTGTGCCTGGCTCTACTTTTCCTTTTCTAATTGAGCTGATGAGAACAAAACTACTCAAGGTGTAAAGGAATCAGTGACTCTTGGCAGGTACAGACTGGTCCTTCAGTGAGTTTGCCAGCTCTGAAGTCTTGATAACCTGTTGCAGAAAGATTTCCCAATTAGTGGTGAAGGCTGGTAGGATGGTTTGAGTGTCTTGAATCACATTCTGGCTATTTAATTTCCTCACCTGAAAAAACTATTCAAAATCTACAGAAGGTGATGGTATAAAAAGGGGGGAGGGGGGAGAGGAAGGGATGGATGGAAGGAAAGAAAGTGAAGGAAAGAATTTTTTTTAAGGGAATTCAAAGATGACCATTGTCATTATTTCTGGATTTCCTCATCTCAGGCACCAGACCAAGCCACTAGTTTCCAGGCTGTCTGGGTAAATACCAGATATGGGGTAACATGCGCTAATGTGGCCCTTTCACCCTTATTCATGTGTCCATAAAAATGCTATTATAAGAATAATACCAGCTTATTTCAAACAAGTATCAAGTGGTTTAGCTAACGAAGTCTATATGGCAATCTAATTACAGTGTTTCTTTTCAGTAAAACTCTATTAACATATTTTTCAAGAGACCAGATACTAAAACCCTTTGATCAGGTTAAAAGAAAATCTCCATAATGGGAAATGCAAAAACAAAAGAAAACACAGAAAGAACATAAAATATAAAAAGGTCACAAAAATTTGGTTTTCTGATGGACTTAAGATAGTTTTATGGTATATAAATACAGAAGATCATCCTCAGAGGATGGCATGAAGTATATAAATCTGGGATAAGTAAAAGCCAGCAGCAAGATGTTCTTTCCTGAACACCGAATCTAACTTTGGAGCAGAAGCCCTGAAAAATCAACATGGGGGCTCAATCTTGGCAGGAAAACAAAAGCCAGTGGCCAGGATCCATTGTTTCCTTCTTCCAGGAGTTGGATGCTTTTGTGTGTCCCTGTATCAAGAGCCTGAGCTCCGTGCACTCTAATGATACATTTACACTGGAATCAAAGACAGCCAAACGGCAACCGTGTTCTCAAGTTGCTAATCACAGGAGCTAATTTAATACACCCGGAGACAAGATCAAGATTATAAATGCTTAAGGCCCAGTGCTAGAGCCCTTAGGACTAGTTAATACAGTTTCAATTTTATTCACATTTAGGCTCAGGAAATTGTGTCTCATCCATTTGGAAATATCACCTTGGAAACATTAAATAAAAGACAGGAAACCACATACCAGCTGGAGAGAAGAACTAATTTGTGCCATGGGTCTACATAAAGGTGACGCCTGTTCTGTTTGACAAACTTCATCCCAGGAAAGGGTTCTGATGACCTGTAAGCTTACCTTAGAAGCACCAGAGGATTCTTAGGGGACTCAGTTTCCAGTCTGTGTCTGCAATGATTTTCCTTTTGCGTAAATTAATCACAGAGCTATAATAATTTCCTGCTACGGCTCCAAATCTAGAACCGAGTTCTGCTTTCAAGTCTGAGCTATAGATCTTCCTCAAGCAAGTCAAGCATTGGAAGGAGCTGACAGTGTTAGCCTAGATTCAAGATGTCTGATTTGTTTCTTGTCTCTTATCTGCTTAAAAGAATGGCTTTCTGGAGTTTCCCTCTTTCTCCTGCTAAGTGGTTGATCTTTCCAAAGATGTTATAGTAATGTACATACAGGAGATCATCCTCCCAGTACTGTACTAGTTAGAAACCTGTGGTAAGTAAAAGGTAAAAATCTATGGTAAGTAAAAGTCAACTAGCAAGATGTTCTTTCTAGAACATTGGAAATACTCAGGGGGCAGAAGAACTGAAAGAGCAATATAAAGAGCTCTACAGCTGTAGGGAAGCAAAGAACATGTCTGGCCACTTTCACAGAAGCAGGATACTACCACTCTTTTCATGACAGCCTGAAGCTAGCAGATCTGGGTTCAGCTGAAAAGACACAAGGGAATAAACTCAGATAACATAGTAATTCTATTTTGCTTTTTTCCCCCTGGAAGATAAGATTATTTTGAGTCTTTTCAACTTCACCAGCCATACCAATAAGCATCTAAAAAAACATTACTTTCTTGATCATTTTTATATATATTTTTTTAAAAAAACGTTTTCCAATGAGGAGGGTGGGGGAAAAAAATCTATCACGTACAAGAAACTTGTAAATTGCTCACTCTTCCTGAAGGCATTCAGTCTAAATTGTAGAAAGTCATTTATAATGCTTTCTATTTATTTAATGACAGAATCAAGGCTGATTCTCCTGAATGCCTGTCCAGCTGTTCTCCATGACCCAGATGTTGCAAAACTGGTTTAGGATTTCATTTTTTTTTTTAAATTGTTGAGTCTATGGCTTTAACTTTCTGAGGAGATATTTTACTTAGCAAGATTCTGACACAAGGTTCCCCCATGTAACTTCTAGAGTGTCTTATTTAACCATATGAATTTAACCATATGAAGCCACTCTGGAAACTTTTCAGTGAAGTTCAATACCTGCAGAAGACATTAGGGACTCCTCGTATGACATTCACATTTTATAAGATTGGCTGGCCTTATTCCTACTGCTATGCCTACATCTGTGAAGAATATCAGAGCCTGTCGCCACGAAGATGGCCTTGAAACCTCCATTACTACAGAGATGCCATTTTTTTTTTTCAAATTTCGGCCAGCTCTGAAATGTCCTTCTGGCCATATCACCATGAGCAAGGTGTTTGATGAAGAACAAAACCAGAAAACAGTGTCAAGGACAGCTGATGAATATTTTTAATAGTGATAGTCATTAGATGTTTTTCTCTATGGAACTGTTCTTTAATTCTCCTTTGTATTAAGCTTAATGGAAAAGCTGCATTTGTGTTCTCTTAGACAAAAAATGGGGTGAACTGCTACAGAATCCTGACAAAATTTAAAGAAATAGTGACAATAAAGATCAGCAAAATGATAGCAAGGAGAGCTGCAACTCTCTACGAACCGTGTGTGTGTGTGTGTGTGTGTGTGTGTGTGTGTGTGTGTAAAAAGAAGACTGGGACTACTATTTGGGGACATGAAGAAAACTTAAAAAGACAGGTGAGGGAGGGTGAGGATAGCAAGGTATGGGTTTATATGTACAAAAATCATATAATGAAAGGCATTGCTTTCTACAGTAGCTCAACATTAGTAAAATAAATACCAGTAGTGATGAATATTGCCATAGATGGAAGTAGACTTGAAACGTTTCACAGTATCCAGTAAGAGTATAGCCGCCTTCTTTCAAGAGTAAAGAGAAGAAACACACAGGTGGCAGACTGACACTTGCTCACACGCTGTACCAAGGAGCAATTGATCCATTGCCGCCTATCAAGCTATCCTTACCAGTATTTAGTATAGGAGACAGGATTGTGGAAATGTGGGATTTTTTTTTCCTCACGAGTGTGAGTAATCACTAATTGAAAAGCGTTGTATGTCTCAGTGCTGAGGCCATCTTTCTAGAGGCATCTATTGCCTCTATACGTAAACTAACTCCTCATGAACATCGTGCCATTTCTGCCCACACAGAGCTCCCATCTCCACCCTGACAAGGCCCCATCTTATAGGGACATCTGTTTTCAAATCTTTCTTCTTAGTTATCCAAAGCCAGACCAAGCTGAAAAAAAAACCCAAAACTTTCCGTGTAATTTTCTTATGAATGAAAGAAATAGCTTAAAGCAATGCACTTTGATGGTGGTGGTTGTTATTTTTAATTCTATTAGCAAGTATGAGCAAGAGGACAGAGAAACTGACAAGTTTGGACACAGCTGGTAGGAGGTGAATCAGTGCACGTTTTTTTTTGTTTTTTTGGAAGAAACGCTATGTGCCAATATGCTTCCATTTTGCTGGCTTTCTCTTGCTTGCTAAGCCTCATGTCTATGGTGTCATTATCTCACCAGAATGTCCTGTGCATGCTGGGTTTGACAGTCAAACACTAAGTGGCCTGTGCATTAAGATGAGGGATTGACTCCATAAATTTTGAACTATTTATACACTGAAACGTTTACTTCTGAATGATGTTAAATGAATAAAACTTCTGAAATGGCACTTCCTACGGAGAATATTAATTTCCTTATTGCTCATTCATGGGGTTAATGATTTGTTTATTTCACCATTCACTTAGTCATTTACTTAGGCACCTACACGTGGGGAGGTGTTTAAGAATGTTTTCCCAAGATGTATCTATGATAGCTGGCTAAGCGTGTTACAATTCGCCTGAAAGATCAGAAGGAAGGAAAGCACACAGTAAAAGCACAGTGCTCACAGTTAAGTAAAGTACATGTTGGAAAGAAAGATTGGATGAGCTTGTTTCAAAGGTAGAATTTTCTGTTGCATTCATATTCGGTGGACATGACACCGTTAGGCAAGAGTTATGTAACATAACATGAAATGCAAAGTTAAGTAAGCAACTAATTTATCTAGTCTGTAAGATGTAGAAGAGAGGAAGTGGTTTACCACGCTTCGCAGTCTTCATGAACAATACACTAATCTGTGCATCTTTGCTCTGGGTTTTGTAGTTTATCTGATAAGGATATATATATATATATATATATATATATATATATATGTGTGTGTGTGTGTGTGTGTGTGTGTGTGTATGTGTGTGTGTGTCCTATATTTGACTGTTAGACATTTTGTCAAGATGTCTATCAAATGAAATATCAACATGAGAAAACTAATACCATGAAAAATCTAGGGCTTTAGGGAACTTTGGGCAATCAATGTTGAGTTTGTGACAGTTATAAGCATTTCACTGTGATGTATCACATATTGTTATGTGAAAGTGGTTTAGGCTACAATAAATATATTATTTGTTAGTTAAAATAAAAATTAAAATAATATATTGTGGAAATCCCTTGATATGAAATGGAGAGAAAACATGGACCGGAATATAGAACTATTCAAGTTCTGGTGCTTTAAAATATATGTATATGCATATATACGTATATGCATATACATATATATGCATATATGCATATATATATATATATTATATAATATATTATATAATATATATATAATTTGATCCAGTAAATTAAAAGAAAAAAAACATGGTTGAAGGTACAAGTGGAAAGCTAATTAGTTATTATTAGAAACTGTGGGGTATTATACATATTGTTAGTGTATTTGTTAGTACATATTGTTAGTAGAGTTTGGTCACAAAGGTGGAAGCACCAAATGAAATAGAGAGTAATACAAAGTACCCAGGAAATATATCTGAGGATAAATAAGAATGCACAGATAGATGTGGGCACACACACACACACAAACACACACACATACACACACACACACAAACATACACACACATACACACGGACACATATACAAGTGAGTATATGGACACAGATGCATACACACACAAACATATACACATATGAACACATATGTAGGTGCAAACACATACACATTCAGGAACATATATGCACACAAAAACACCTAAGAGAGTGTTAAAAGACATACAAATGTACATGTAGGCATACACACACAAAAACACACATACAAGTGTGTGCACACACGAATACACACAGATCCATGCACTTGATTTTGAGGGTACAGATATATATATTTGTATATATATATGTGTGTGTGTATATATATATATATGTATGTACACATATATACATGATGCATATGTATATGCACACACATATATCATGCTGTCACATTTACAACTTCAGTTTATTTATTTAAGCAAATATGATAAAAGATTCAATCATATAATTCCTTGGCAAAAATTAGAAGGGAATATCTGGGTCAAACCCTCATAAATGTTATTTCATCTGATTTCATATCCATAAAACATTGGTTTAGAAACCACACAGGGCAAGCAGGGATTGGCTGAACTGCCAAAATAAGTGTTTGGCAGTTGCTGATAAAGGAACCTGTGATCCCCTGGCTTGAAGCTTGTTTCCTGGACCTCTTTCAGAACGCAAGGAAAACGGGTGGAGAAGACTGTCTTACTCATTTCTGTTTCTTTAGAACTGGGGCCGTTTCCCTCTGCTTTTGCTTTCTTTTTCCTCTCTGTCATTCTTGGACTTTTACAAAAAACAGATCTCTTGCTCCACTCCGGGGGTGAGATTTTATTTAGAATCACTGCTTGGAGCTTTTAAAATCAACTGTGAGAAGCGATAAGGTGGCCAGATAAACAATGAGAAGTAGGAACACTTTTCTCCTTACAGTGGACTCTTTCCTTTTTAGCGTAAGAACTCAGAGATGGAAACGATGGCCTACCAACAACGAAGGTGTTGGTACAACGTTTGGATAGGAAAGCATGAGAACTAGGCTTGTGAATATAACTAGCCAAGGATCTAAATTATACAAAAGTCAGGGCCAGTGTTAATTCTCAAAGAGTATCTTAAGAACTGACAAAATGTTAAGTCAAACATACACTTACCATAAAATGTTCAGATATGTGACAGTATCCAAGTGATTGGAAAAAAATTACTTCCCTCTTTACTTTAGAGAATAACAGAAATTAACATCTGCCAAAACTTACCCATATTTTACTTATCTCTTAGCCCCGCTCATCTGATTTTTAGCATTCAGGATTTTTCCTGCTTGCTACCTCAAATCTGTGCAAACAAAACAAAAGGGGACTATTTCTGTTCCCACGCTTGGAAAACGGGAAACATTTGTTGTCTTTCTGTTTACCCCCTCTGCCTTAATTTTGTTACATAGGATTTCTTGGAGGGGGTAGCTGGGTACCCATATTAAGTCAGAGGAATCTATTAAATAAAGTGGGGCATCTGGTTGCTCTAAGATCAAAACCAAATCTTCTTTTGGTCTCACGTGAAGAGCTATGCAGTTTGAGACTTGCTGTTCTTAATTCAATTACAGTCTCTTTTTCATTTATTTGTTCTTAAATCGAAGGCAGAACACAACATAAGACAGGCAGGAGGGAAAAAATAACAAAGAGAAGATCGTCCTCTGCGCGCTCGCAGAACATGCTCCCGAGGCTTTAGACCAAGATCTGGAGGAGTAACTCCAGACAGCCGAAGTCAATTTAAGCATCCTGGGCAGTGGGCTTTTTTGTTACTGGGAACTGCATCTCCAGCTGGTAAATCTGATGCTCACAAATTTGTTCTTCTTTTTTTACATTTTTCAAAGCCCCTAGAGTTCCTGAGTCTTCCTAGGGCAGAATGTAGACCTATGTTAACTTCCAATTCTGTATTATATTTTGTCCTTCCTCCAAAATGCCTAAGAACCCTTTATTTGCTATGAATCACCTGATTTCCTTTGTACCCTTTTAACATTTGCAAATAGCGAATGCAGAACAATATGCTTAAGATGAACACGCTGAATAGTTCTCATTTTATTGTTTATGATGACATTTTAAAAATCCTCATTACCCATGCCAAGTTCTCTGTATATTTTCTCTATTTTCTTTTGCTGAGACCAGCATCTATTTGAATGTATTTGTATTTAGGTACAACACATTTTACTTTAAAAGAATGATTGGATATTTACTGTGTTCTGAGTGAAGCTTCAAATTTGTTGATTGCTGTTCCATAAGCAAATGTTTTTACATCCAATAATGTTAAAATAGTATTTATAAACAAATAACATTTACTTTTATGTTATTTATCTGTGCTTCTGAATAAAAGAAAGTACTTACCAATACAAACAAACAAACAAACAAGACACTGAAAGCCAATTCAATTTAAAAAAAATCTAGGTTTAACACAGTTGTGATGGTTCTGCTTACACAATCATGCTTTTGATTTCTTTATTCATATTTTGTGCATATCTACCTGGAAAGGACACACACTTTGGGAAACAGTGTATTCCTCCAGCCATATTTAAATTCTAGCACCCTACACACTATGAATTCTGTAAGTATGCACATCAAGGAAAACCTTCACATAATATAGTTCTAACTAGATTACATTTTTCTAATGGGGCTACTTCATACTAGGCTCATTTTCAATGTCATCTTCTCCAGAGAGCCCCCACTAAGTATTTAACTTCCACCTTAAGTTTGTCCAAGATTGTCTGTATTATTTACCAATAACTATCCTTTCCTCTCCCTCAAAAATTATCTTAATACAACCCAAGTAAACACACACGGACACTTCTCTAACTCAATGCCTGATAAAATAGGGCACCATGTGGGTTCAGCAAGAAGTATTTCTCAAGATGTCACTTTACCCATTTGTGACTCCATAAAGCAGATTCATCGATGGGAGAAGAGATGGTAGATTTGTGAATTAGATTAAAATGAAACACGTGGTACAAAACGTAAATTCAAGCTGACAGCTTCCAAGAATTTTAAGATTTTGATCCATGTCAGTGAAATATTCTCTGAAACATTATTTGCCTTCCCTGAAAACTTGCTTCATAATTAGTTTTCTCAATAAGCTCTTAGGTCAAGGTCAATGCAAAGAAAAATGAAAGTGCCACAGGTGTGCAAAATTCTGAATAAGTCTTTGGATAGTGAAATTTCAGAGCAATTTATACGCCATAACATTTGGTTAGGCAGTGTTTCTGAGCTAAAAGGAATCTAAGTGATCTAGCCATTCATTTAGTCAGCCAGACATTTTGTATATGTCCTATGTACCAGAGCGATAGCTATGTCAAAGATCTGGATGAGAATATATAAAACATTCTTTGGCTATTAAACAAACTAAAAGAGGTGTGCATGATGATATTTAAGTACAATTTGGGTAAGACTATGGTTGTTGTAGGGCAGCAGTTCTCAACCTGTGAGTCTGATGTCTTTGGGGATCAAATGACATTTTCACAGGGGTTGCTGATCAGATATCCCGCACATCAGATGTTTACATTATGATTCATAACAGTAGCAAAATTATAGCTGTGAAGTAGTGATGCAAATACTTTTATGGGTGGGAGTCACCACAAAATAAGGAACTGTATCAAAGGGCTGTAGCATTAGGAAGGTTGAGAACCACTGTTCTAGGGAGATATTAATTTTTCTGACCCAAAAGCCTGTTCTTAAGTACTTATATCTTCTATGTTTATCAAACATGTTTGTGGTATGAGTTAACATGTATCATGTGTTTCTCGTGTGTGTGTGTGTGCTTTTACATCTTTATGGGATTGGCGCATGTGCAAGTGGAAGTCCAAAGTTGATGTCCGAATTCTTTCTTGATCACTGCTCTCTTATTCTTTGAGGCAGGATCTGTCAGTTAATCCAGAACGCACAGATACTGCCAGTCACTCACTCCATGTTCCAAGTGCTAGAATTCAGGGCACCTAGGACATCTCCTATGCTTTTCTGTTGGTAATAGATATCTGATATTCATGTTTTCATGGCAAGTTCATTGTCCATGGGCAATGAGAAGTATCTTATATGGGTATCAGAACATGTAGTGTCCATGAAGAAGCACAGTGGCATCCTTCAAACTCTCAAAAGATGTCTACAACCATCAAGTACACTAGCTCCCTAGTGCTCTTGAGAGAGCAAGGGCAATTATATTAAATGATAATGGGTGAGGCTGACAGACTAGCTTAGACTTGTGGCACAGAAACTGGCCAGTTTTGTTTTGGTTAATTATTAAATCAAATGGGTAGAGAGTAGAGCTTCAGAACTTCCTTGCCAGACAGATCCTGCATCTCATTACATGTTTGTTTGTTTGTTTGTTTGTTTATTTGTTTGTTTTGCCAAATCTGTATTCCCTGGACACGTTTCCCTTGTGGTCCCTGTGCCCTGCCAATTTCCTGAGCATGTAGGATGCCTTTGCTTTTATGGAAAGTCCACAGTTCTCAGCATCCCTTGTCTGATCCTTATATGAACAGGGCTCTCTTACCACATGCAAACATTTTGTTTGAGGATCCTCCAGGTTTTAGCTGTCTATGTGTAGAGAGGCATTATTGCTCTTAATTTAATAACAGAATAACATTTTCATACTAATCAGGGACTTGCTGTCTTTAATTACTACATGTTATTCTACATGAAGAGGGAAAAATCTCAACTCACTCAAATTTAAAAATAAGATGTTAGTAGGAGTCTGACTCTAAATGCTCTTCTCCTAATAAAGTGAGTTTGTTTTTGGTACCTTGATGGCATTTTCATCTGTGTTTTAAATCAGGGCTCAGAGCAAGAATAGTGGAAATACGCATTACTTGACATGGTTGCTTTTTTTTCCACCTTACAGGAAGAAAAGAAAGACTTCGGTGTTGTTTTTCCTACAGAAACTACCTCTTAAAAATCTTATTTGTGGAATACAGTTCATCCTTTCAACTGTGTCTCTGTCTGATTCCTAAGACAAGGTCACTCTGTTAGTCTGACTCACTCGGCTTAGTAGTATCCATTATGAAAGGGATTAACTAGTAAGTTTATTCAAAACAAAGGAAGCATAGGAAGGCAGCAATGCTCAAGCGTGGGACAGAAACTGAAGGAGGGGCCATCCAAAGACTGCTCCACCTGGGTATCCATCCCTTGTGCATTCACCAAAGATAGACACTGATGTGGATGCCAGGAAATGCATGCTATCAGGAGCCTGATATAGCTGTCTCCTTAGAGGTCTTCCAGACCTCTAAATATACAGAGGTAAAAGCTCACAGCTATCCATTGAACTAGTCATGAGGTTCCCAATGGAGGAGTGAGAGAGAAGACTGAAGGAGCTGAAAGGGTTTGCAGCCCCATGAGGAGAGCAACAATACCAACCAACCAGAGCTCCCAGGGTCTAAACCACCAGCCTGGGAGCACTTAGGGAGGGGCCCATGGCTCCAGCTGTATATGTAGGGGAGGATGACAGTGTCTGGCATAGATGGGTGAGGAAGTCCTTGGTCCAGTCAAGGTTGGACACCCCAGTGTGGGGGAAATCGTGGGTGGGGAGGTGAGAGTGGGAGGGTGGGTGGGGGCATATTTTCATAGAAGCAAAAGGAAGGGGGATGGGATGGGGGGCCCCTGGTTGGGGGGGATTACATCTGAAATGTAAATAAAATATCCAATAAAATATTTATATTATGATAAAAAAAAGGAAGCATAGGAAATCCTGATTAAGAAATATGCAGCCTTTAGTTCTAGCTGGTCTCTCTTTCTTCCAATTTGGTCAAGTGAAAAGCAATATCCCTATGGAAGCTTTCCTAGAGAAAATGTGCAAACTTTGAAACATAGGTCTGGCAGCTTCTCTCTTAAGTAACTGCTAACCTGATGCTACAGGGCTTACTGAGTATTTACAATTTAATTAATCCATTTAATGGTTAGTGATTGCTGCTTGATACACTCAGCTTAACAAATTAAAAAATGTGTGTGTGTGTGTATGTGTGTGTGTGTGTATGGGTGTGTATGTATCTCTATAGGCATAGGTGGAAGCCAGGAGATGGTGTCAGGATATTTACCTCTATAATTTTTGACTTTTCTTTGAGAAAGGCTTGCCCACTAAACCAGGGGCCTGTCACTGAGATTCTGAGTTGCTCCTGCCTTTACCCAGCTCTGGGGCTGCAGGATCTCACTTTCATCCCTCACATTCAGCTTCCCACTTGGGTATCAGAATAAGAACTGAGATTCTAATGTTTGCCCAGCAACCTCATCCTTCCCTGAATCATCTTCCTACCCTCCATTTTTAAAAGCTAGAAATCTAAATTGCTATAGGACTTCTTATTGTTTGGATGGTCAGAGAATTTGTTGTTTGTTCCCTAAATTAGCTAGCATGCTATGTTAGGAATCCAAACAGTGTGGACCTGGATAATGTCAGATTATACACTGCCCCCACCCCCTACCATGAGTCATGTTTACTAAAGATCACAAGACAGTAAAGAAAGAAGAAAATGACTGTGCTTCCTAGACATCCATTTACCTATTTTTGTTGACATATACACCCTGCTAATGAGACTGACCCAACACCTAGCTGTGTATTTCATCTTTTGTTTAATTTAGAAATTTAATATTTAAATAGGGGGAAAAACTCAACTTCCTACTATTTTCTTTGAACTGTTGGAAAATGCAAAGTATGATAAAATACTTTTAAAGTTATGTAACCAATGAGACAAAAAACATAAACCTACACAGATGAGAGTGTTAAAAAGAGCTACCATTTTGAGAACTAGGCATTATGCAAAAATATGAATATTAGCAATGGCTTAAATTGAATGCTTCTTTTATTACTGTATTGCTACTGAATACAGGTCAGTACTCTGGTTTGGCTCGTTTATAGAACCTAGTTTAGATTCTACAAATCTCTCAATATTAGGTTTCTTGACAGGATATGTGTGTACCTTTTGTTGGCCAACACTAGTTAGGTGGACCTGGGTTACAAGCCAGAAATGCACTTTGCTTTTATATAGTGTGACCTACTCTTCCTGAAATGGCTTTTGAAACTTATTTGAAAATAAATAGGAAAATTATATTGGAATTAAGGGAAACAGGTGTATGTACTCTCTTAGCAGGTGATCATAAAATTTTGATAGAAGCATACTTAGGGAATTTATAAATTTAGAATTCAAGAGTGCCTTATTTCTGAATTTCTTATGTAGAAAATAAAACTGTGAGAAGTGAAAATGATTTTAGAAACTCCTTCCAGCAAATGGAAGTTCTTCTTTATGTTAGCTTTTCACAGTTGGGTTCTATCCAGTTGTCTTACTACTGGCTTTGAAATGTACTGTCTGTCCTTTGTTTTATAGAAGGGCTAGTACCTGGATTGTTATTACAGGATGGTCTGTGCCTTGGCAACTTATATCAGGGCATGGCAGATAAGAGAAAGTAGGGATCCCTATAGACACAGCACAGTAACTGCTTGAGGGAAGCCATTTATAATCTAAGTCTCTTCAGGAAGAAAGAACATTCCACAAATAAATAATAACCCTAAGCTATTGCCTTCAGAAGTAGAGTAGACTCACATCTCTCAGGATAGCAATGCTTGCTTTCCTGAGTTACAACACTAACTATCCAGATAAATGGCAGATTTCTCTCTTTCTTTTTCTTTCCCTCTTCATTTTCATCAGCTTTGGCATCATCTACATATAAATTGTCTTAACACGTGCTACAGAAGACCAATTATAGAACCATTTAGTGGAAGATAATTTCTTGTTAGGCTCTCTCGACAAACACTGACAAGCACACCTTCCAACAAGCGGATGCATTTGGGTCTCAGCACATTAAAGAAACAAATTCTTGGCTGTAGAGTTTCACCTGCAAAATTTTGTTAACATGACTTCATAAGCATATTTTGCCAAGCATAGAAAGAGACACAACCTAGGTCTCCTAATTACTTCTGTGTATACAAAACACAGGCTCTTCTGCTAATCTACAGCTGTTGATTATTTCACACTTGACAGGATGCTGAGCAAATCAACTTTGTATTCTAAACTGAAGTATTCACTCACTCTTCTTTTTTGGGCCATATCCCTTTCTGAATGAAGTCCATTACACTGAAGCTTTTGGGAATTTTTCTAAATTTAGATTTAACTGTTTAATTTAAATTTAGATTGATCATACAGTTGAAGAAATGCTTTGATGTATCTTTCCATTTTTATATTATTTTACTTGTAGATACATATTAAGTTTATGTATTGAAATGCAAAATATATTTAAACTCTTCACAAATTATAACAAAATTGCTATCTAACTCCATAGCCTCAAAAATCAATCTCAATATTTATGATGGGTTTGATTGATTTCAGTTTAAAGAAAAGACTCCATTTGAAAGTGATCAAAAAGAGCAACCTTCATGGAACTAAATTATTCCTTATGGAGAACTCAAGTGTAATTATTGCAAATGGAACATCTTTTTAAAGTTACATACATAGAATTTTATTCAGAGATACTTAAAGAATAGAGGTCATCATCTCTAAATGTTTCAGCTAACTCCTTGAATATTTTGTATCAGAATGCTTTCCCAGAAAAATAATATTAATACTATTCATATTCCTGGTCCAGAGATGACATGAGGAAATTTCCATTTGGTATATAACAAAGCATATAACTTTTAACTTTCAATTAACTAAACATATAACTTTTAATTTCCAGTTTAGACAATATCATATTAAATGCATTATAATTTGATTTTAAGAACCATAGTCTACTATGAAGTATATAACACGTTTATTGAGGAATCTATTCATTAAATTGAAATGATGAAATGAATTGATTACTTTCCTGGATCCTGTGGATGACACGCACTTAGGAAATATGGTTCAATTCAAAAATTTCTCAAGTATTTTATGACCTATGACCAAATCATCTGATAATTATGACAGTTAATTTTTCCAACACTGGTAAAAATAGAAAATGACAGGGGTGGACAAGAGGTCACTGTACACGAATGCCTTCATATTAGTGGTGGGAAAATGTCTCTTTCTTTTGTTACCCAAATTCTAGTTATCTGTGTGGTTATAGGTGGTCATTTATGGTTTTGTTTTGTAGTTCAGCCCGGTCCATTATAGTTTCTTCCTTACAGGGATAGCCTTTTAATTTCTTTTCTTACTTCTGTGATAAAATACCCTGACAAAAGCAATGTAAGAAATGAAGGGGTTATTTTGGTTCACGATTCCAAGTTACAGAACATGGTAGTGAGGAATTCATATTTTTTGGAGTATACGACACTTAGTGACATTGCATCCAGTTATTCAGTAGTTTCATATATGTATACAGAGTATTGTCGTAACTCTCAAGGTACCTTATGTAAGCTAAACAATCATTCTACCCTTAAGTTACATCTACAGCACCCCTGCACTAATGCTTATTTATAAGACAAAAGACTTACTTCCTGCCTAATTTGAATAGAATGAGAAATATAAGAACCACTACCTCAAGCAGAACACTTCCCCAACTTAAGGGTGACAAAAAGTTTCTCTGGGGTGACAGGGAAGCCAAATCTGAAAAACAAGGATGATTTTTAAAAATAGATCCATTGAATATTAGTCTATGTAAACTCTGTTTTTATTTTATAAATGTAAGTTTTTCTTTCGTGCTTCACTTACAGAAATTTACATAATCAGAAATCCATTTGGACTTTTAGTACTGTCTAGAATCTGTATTTATATATGAAAAACAGCTGTAAGTAAGCTTTTTATTCCCCCCACTTCTGCTTCCTATGCTCTAAACCCCAATACTAGGCACTGTGATTTCATCCTTAACTAATGCTAACTTTCTTATACATTCACATAAATGGTTTTTTAAAAAAATGTTTATAATTCATAGCTGTGGAGATGTCTGTCTAATAGCAATGACAAAGTATTTCTTTTAGCCTTACGATGTTTGTGTGATCTTTGACTTCTTCCCACCATTTTAATAGGGTATTCAGCTTATATTATCACATGCAATTTCATTTTATTATCTTTATTTTATAGAAAATTATATGCAGACTTGAAAGACACAGTGCTTTTATCAAATATAATGAATAAACATTTAAGGAGACACAGTGGTACAACACCTGTATTTCCAGCATTTGGAAGGGAGAGACAGAAAAATTATGAGATCAAGCCCAGTCTCATCTTCACAGCTAACTTGAGGCGAGGCTTGAATATGAGAGATCGTATCTACAAATGAATAAATGAATGAATGAATCAATCAGTCAATACACAATTAATTATGAATCAGTAAATAGAATGAAACTCTGACCAAGTTCTTCTGTGTTGGAAATTTGGCTTTGCCACCCCTCCATGCCTTGTAAGTCATCTTTATTGTTTAACAATCTAATTCTAATATTTTTCAGGTGTCACCTAAAATATCATCTAATCTAAGCCATGTCTAGATACATTCTTCTTTCATATGGTTCTTTGTTCTTTTTCATTTGTATTGCTGATGGGAAGGATTTAAGTAGGAGTAGTCGGGAAAGAGGCATTTGAGAAGACAGACGTTTGAACCAAACACAAATAATTAAAGTGATCAATTTTGTAAAAAAATTTTGGGAAACTTTTCTAGATGAAAGAAATAGTGTAATGCCCTCTGTATGAACACAAACTTAGAATTCCCAAGAGGCAGAAGGTTAATTTTTCTATATCCTAGGTATGAAGAAAGAGGAGTTTAGATAATCTCCAAGAAACAGGTAGACTCCATCAGTCTGCAACTTACAAACAATGCTAGACATTTGTACATTGAATATAGAATGAAAACACAAAGTATCTCCCTTTTTATTTCTAATTCACACTTAAAAGAGAACAGACACTGTACATAGGCACCGTTGAATTTTGTTGATATTGTTTGAAAGCCCAACACAAATGTCTTCATGACAACAATAATAGCTTTCAGATTTATACATCATAGATACCTTTAAGGGTATAATCTCTCTTATTTCTTATTCTGAGAGGTGAACATTAATATCATCTGCAGCATAAATTTAGAAAAGTAAGTAAGGGTCCAGGAAAGTACCTATACTCAATTTAGTTATTTATTCAAAAGATATTAAGCATCAACTATGTGTCACAGGACCAATTATAGTCCAAATAATCAAATTCCTGCTCTCATGCGGCTCATACACTAGTGGTGAAGAGACAAACACAATGAAATATCATACTGAGGTCTGTGATCATGGCAGGAATCAAGCAAGAGTGATAGAGATGTGGCCTGTTTAGACAATAGTTTCTTTGATGAGGTGCTCTCTGAGCAGGCATTTGACTGAAGTAAGTTTGGAGAGGAGGAAGGGATGACAAAAATACCCAGAACCTGAAACCAACTCTTTAAAATTCTAAGCCACATACATTTGGCAAAAATTACCTGATGGTTACTGAGGCCAAAAATCTCACCAGGAGTTATGTAAAGGTTTAAAATTATAGTTATAGCTTCAGTGGATAAAAATATAATGTCACTGTCCTTCAACTTTAATGTGAGATAATTTAAATTGCTCCTAGTTTCCTTTGGTCTCTTGAAGGTTAATGCAGTCTTTGGAAAGAAGATTTTCAGAGTCTCGGTCTCCTTCATCTTCTCTTTTTCCCCCCTCCCAGACAGCATGAAGCTCAGGCAAGGCCCTCCATGCCGTCCTCTTCTCCATGGTCCCTCCTGACTTGGCCTTCAAGGCCTATCTGTTCTTGCTCATCCACTGCTCATGGCACAAGATTCTTCTCTGGGCATGAGTAAAATAGTACAACTTCGTTTTATGAGTCGATCTTCAATGCGTATGTGTGACTTCCATTTCCTTTCAGACCGGACTTCTCAGTTCTAACTATTTAAGCAACAGAGTAGTTGGTATTACATGTCATGGGAAGCCCTTAGCCAGCATTCTCACCTCATAGCTAATCTCCACAGGGCATGTAGGAGTTTTGAGGTTTTCTCTGTGCCATATCAGAATGACAGATTCTGGCTAAGAGTATTTTCCTTAGCCCACAGCTTTCTTTCAATGCAATCATTTTCACTCAGTCAAGTAAGAAAGTGAGAGATTGTGCTAATATCACATCAGGGTATTCTAATGTTCTGTTTTGTTTTCAAATTCATGAAAGGACAACATAAGCATTCATCACTCACAAGGGCAAAAAATGAGAGGCAGTTTTCATTTGAATTTCAACAATGGTTTGTCTTGGAAGATAAGCAGTCAATGCTCACAGGGCTCTGGCCACAGAAGGAGCTACAAAGAAGGGTGCAAGAGACCTGTTAAACAGGAATCGCTCTCACAGTGCTATTTGAGAGGCCCATGAAGGTGATGTGTGAACAGGAATGTTTCTTCAAAGTCAGGGAAACCATTTATCTTAGGCACCCATCCCTCTTGATGGAAGGGGAAACCAGAACATTATAAATCAATGTGGACATAGGGATTAAGCATTGGTATAGAAATCCTATAACCAGATAGGATGGTATTTTTTTCAAATACATGGTAGACACACCTGTTTACTTTGGCTTTTACTAAATCCAGTCTTTGTGTTCTGGGACAGATTTTTGGGAGGGTGCTCATCACGTCTTGCCAAAAGCTAAAGTATTAGGAAGAAGAAAATTTAATTAAAGGGTGTAGGTATGTATTCCTTCTAGATTTAAATGAAAGAAATATAGGTGACATATATTTTTTTAGATGACGTATATGTTTTAAGAAATATGAGTGATAAGTTGAAAATATTAATGTACACAGTAGCACACCTTTAGACTTTGATAATAAATGTCTTGCTAAGTGTATCATGCTATTTCAACCATTTGGCTAAACAGTCCTTACCAGGCTGTTAGGAACATGAAAGAGCCCAAAATGAGCAATGCAACTATGTACTTCCTGTTCTAGGTTTTGTTTGTCAATCAGAAATTCCATCTTGAGTTACAAAAGTCTGAAGCATACTAATAAACAAACATTTAATATAATTATTTTCCTCATTCAAAATGAACTTATTACATCCAAATTCAAAATTCACATAGTTGGGATTGATCATAAGATGCCTTCTCTAACTAAACAGAGAAGGGGGAGATGCCAGAAGCCAGGACCCTCGCCCTTACCCTCACCCCCTACCTTTCCCCACCTGCACAATGTCCTCTGAAGCTTGGCAACTGCAAGATCCTGCTTAGCAACTGCAGATAGACTCAAAGCAGTGTACCATATCATCTTAAGAATAGCAGGGAGACCATAACTCAAGCAGTGTACCATATCTTCTGAAGAACAGCAGGTAGATCATAATTCAAGGCAGTGTACCGTATAGACCATGACATGTTTCAAGGCACAGGCCAAGAAGATTTTGTACTTTTCCACCATCTGGCCCCTCTTACCCCCTCCCCTTGTGAAACATGCTATAAAAAAGCATTTCATGTTCAAAAATAAATAAATTATTTATAAAAAAAAAAACTAGCAAGGACAGGGGCAAAGAACATGTCCAACTTGCAGCTCGAAACCAATATTTGGCCAATTATATCTATGAATATGGCCCTACACAAAATTATAAACTTCCTTAAAATATAAAAAAAAACAAACAAAAAAAAAACAAAACAAAATGAACTTATTTGGATTTGAGAACTACAATGATGGAAAGAGAGGCAAGAAGGGAAAGGGAGAGAGGATAGATAGATAGATAGATAGATAATAGATAGATAATAGATAGATGATCGAAAGATAAATAGGTGATAGATAAATACATGATAGATAGTAGATAGATTGATTATTGATGATGGATAACTAGAATGATGATTAGATTGATAGATACCTATCTATTCTTTGTTGAACAGATTACAGGACATTTGAAGTTGTTTTTAATTTTTGTTTTTTGTTCTTTTGTTTGTTTGTTTAAGAAATGACAGAAGAAGAAAAACTTTTGTATCTAAGAGAGGGAAGCAAATGGAAATCACCAGAGAAAGAAGAGAGAAAAGCTTGATTGAATGAGGTAGAGCAGCGATAAGAGAGAATGAAAGACCCATCGTCTTAGCACAGCAAAACCGAGGACTAACTTCCATTCTTTACTTTTTGTCCCTGAGAAGTATAATGTAACTAGGAAAAGGCGGCTCTACTTAGACATTATTTGATCAGAAATTCAGATCTCACTTATTGTTATCCCTCTAAGAGTACATTTTAATATGAAAAACTATTGATTAATTATTATATCTAACCCATATTGTTTAGCAGAACTAATGAGCTGGTGCATAGGCATCACTTGTTTGATGTCTCAAGGATGGAAGCCACTGTGAGAGTAATGGAGTTATAAAATCAGTGCTCTATATATGATGCTCAAACTTGACTGTTAACTTGATGTAATCTAGTAGCTCCATGGAAATAAGTCAGTGATCCTGTGTGTCAAGTTATATATCCAGACTAAGTTAATTGAGCTAAGAATGTTCACTCTCAGTAGAAAGGGCACTATTCCATAGGATAATGCCCCATACTGGAGGAAAAGAAGGAAATGAGAGGAACACAAATGTTCATTGTTCCACTCCCTGGATTGTAAGCCAAAGTAATGCCTTGTCTTTAGGAATTAATACTTTCTGATAAACACCAAAATCCTACACATCTATTCACTGGCATGTTGTTTCTTCCACGGTTAGTAGTATATATAAACATAAAAAGAGAAGATATAATTTTGAATCTCTTTATTGCTGGAAAATTCTAGGGTTTTCTTGTTTCTTCTATGTATTATATATGTTTTATGTTTCTAGTAGTTAAACAAGGGAAAACATCACTTTATTGAAACTCTACACTTATTTGGCCTAGTATAATTCTGAGGGCAAAGCTTCTCAAAGTCTACAGGAATTAAAACAGTAGAAATAGGGATAATTTATAATACCAGACAATAATTTCATGTGCATTTCTGAGATCAATGCCGGCTTGCATGAGATAATGAGTTCCAGGGCAGTCAGGACTACTAATCAAGTTTCTGTATCAAACAAACAAACAAACAAACAAACAAGCAGACCACCTAGCTAACAAAATCTGGTAATGCATGCCAGATTAAATGTTAAATCCCAACACTGGGGAGGTAGAGACAAGAGATCTTCAGTTAGAATGCTAGCTTGGTCTTTTGCAGGTAAGGGAGGTCAAACACAGTTATGGCATGTTGATGAGTTTAGTGGCCCTATCATATCTAGAAGACACTACCTAACTCTGCTTCTTCCTAGCCTTGGCTCTTACAATCTCATTATCATCTATTTTTCAGCAGTCCATGAGTCTTTCCGGAGTGGGATCAGTAATGTATGTGTCCCATTTGTGTTAGCTAGCTTTTTCTAAAATGTAGGGTTGGATTACCTGTCCAAGGAACGGCGCTGCTCATAGTGAGCTGGTCTCTTCCACATCAATCAATGTTCAAGACCCCTTATAGACACAGACATAGAACAACCTGATCTAGGAAATTCCACAGTTGAAGCTTTACTTCAGATGACTCTAGGCTGTGTCAGATTGAAAATTAAGGCTATGGAGGTTAATGGTTTGTTACAGAAAATATTTTCTCGATACATATCATCCAAGGTCTTCTAATTTTGATTTAACAAATTATTGATAACATTATGACAGGAAAATATTGGAGTTATTGAAAAATGAAGTTAAAGTGATTATTCATTATTATAATTATTATTATTATTATTGAATATAAAGGATATTGTAGTTGATAAGAATATTTCTTGCAGGAGAGAAGTTAGTGGCAAGAAAAGAGAAGATGCACTCAGCACTGCAGGGTCCTTGAAAGCTGGGAAGGGGATTGAAGACTTGTGGAGGTGGAGAAGCAACATCCCAGTAAGGGATCAGCACTACATCTGGTAACTCTGAAATAGCTGAGAATTTCTAGCTCACTTCCTGGATTGGACTAGACCCTACATTCTTCCAATTCTCTCCCATCACTGTTCCTGAATGGCCTGCTGTTCATTTAGATCCCTATGTAGGATACTCTGTTTAGACAATCATAATATCTCTACTTGATTTCTGCAGTGGCTTTTTTGGGCTTAGGACAGCAACCCAGCTCCTCCTATTCACCCTACATTCTTCATTCCATTGGATGCCTGCAGAGTTAATCAACCCCCTCCTCCTCCTCTTCCTCCTCCTCCTCCTAAGCCTTCATCTAGCCTCTTACTGCATAAAATTTGAAGTCTATTGGCTTAAAACACAGAGTCATTCAGGGCCTGCCTCCTATTTCCACACAGTTTCTTCTTTTTAACTGTGTGATTATGAGCTGCAAGTAATTCATCTAAATGTGTATCACAGAATTCCTCATGTTTCTCTTTCCTTTTAAAAGAATAATTCTTTTTCTAAAAATGCTTTTGCTTATTTCTACTTTTCTTCCATATTCTGGTTAATAGTCATTCTTCATCTTGTCAGCTGAACAAATGAAATTATGATTGGATATATAGCAGGTATAAATTAGAGCAACAGGGCCACATTTTCTGCACTCCAACCGTTTTTTCCTAATTTTGAATTTGAAATATTCTTTCCTCGCACAGAATTTTGGGTGATCAGTATATATCCATGTCCCCTTCTCAAGGATCATTTGAATTTTTCTCTGTGCAGTTGAGAAAGAAGCACAAAACTGGATGGAGGTCTGTTTGCTTCTTATGACTTCCTGCCATGACATAAAAGCCATGGATGTGGGGAGCTTCAAGGTCCACTAGCCAGCCACTTTCTCTGGGAAGAATGAAGATGATAAGAACTCCCAAAGGTTTGCAGTTGTATTTGGCAGTGAAAGTGTAGATTTTATTATCATTTCTGCTAATACATTTTGAAAATATGGGTCAGAACTGAACAGGACAAGTTCTACCTTCTTATATCATATTCCTTAGCAACTTCCTATAGTGAGATGTAAAAATTGTCCAGGACAGAAGTTTTTATGTCACTTCAAAGAGCAAAGCCAGGATGAATCTTGAGATCCTTTTGGCTCAAGTGATGTTTAGAACTAGACTTTGTAAGACTCTTGAAGGGAAGGCAGCTAGGGCCTTTCTTCTGTAGATGAATTAATAATGGAACAGCCAAGAGGGGACTACATAGTACATCTGAGGTGAGTGATAGGTAAGAATAAAATGAACATGAGATAGGGAAAAAATACAAGATGGAATATGGGGTACTTTGGAAGAGACTCCCCAGTTCTCGGACCCCTAGAGAATTCCCCAAATGCCAAAAGAGTAACAAACATAATACAGGAACTTGTAAATATTCCAGGGAAAACAGTTATGATTTATTTGAAAGTCTTCACAGTAGTGCTTTTGCCAAGCAGTAACATTTTTTT
The DNA here is from genome assembly GCF_004785775.1 of Grammomys surdaster. Classification (NCBI taxonomy): domain Eukaryota; kingdom Metazoa; phylum Chordata; class Mammalia; order Rodentia; family Muridae; genus Grammomys; species Grammomys surdaster. The sequence goes on along the minus strand of NW_021604565.1, from coordinate 26,846,580 downwards.
TTAAAAAAAGGGGTTATGAATCAACCTCTGTAATGACTATACTTCCCTACATTTAAAAATTAAATAAATATTTTCAATGCTTTGGTTTTTAGCGTATTTGCCTTTGAAAGGCTTACTGTGACTGTCGCTTTAAGAAACATTTTTGCTGTTACTGCTCCATTTTAATCTTTCACTTTGTATTAACAAAATCAAAACCAGCACAATTAGATGCCTCCTGATTTTGATTTGTTTTAATACCAAGAGAATGTTTGCAATGGCACTAGCAGTCAGGGAAATACTTCAAGCTGTGGTGACTGCAACGTTTGAGTTGTAGAGGCAAACATCAAAAGATAGCTTGAAAGGAACGCTAGAAACATCTAAACCAATAATTCTTTACATTTGTGTTTTTATTTTAGTGTAGTCTTCACAATGAAAGCAAGAAGATTGTGGAGAGGGGAAAGGAGACTCGTAAGCTCATTTCAATTGTGTCACTTAAAATGAAATCAAAAGCACTTTCTCCTTGGCTCTTAACTTGGACCAGCAGTCCATATACGTATAACTCAAGAAAGAAGAAAAAAATGTCCAAACACACAGCAACACAGAGTGTCCAATTCTCTTATATCATTAGACTAAAGGAAAAGGAAAATGAGCAAGATTTAGAAAACATTGACCCAAAAGCCCAGGTTTTCCCTTCCTATTCTGTCCATTGAGAATAAGATGGAAGTTCTAGATACAAATCTGAGGTGGAATTTGTGAATCAGTCACAGATGGATCTGAATGAATTGACAAACAGATCTATGAAATATCACAGTGGTCAGAATCCACAAGGAGTAGCCATGATTGTATTCATGTGTTTGGCAGTTGGTATCAGAGCTACAAAACACCCAATAACTCCATTACTCCTTTTATGAGCATTGCTGTTTTTACGTCTCCCAGAAAACACATTTCAGAGTTTGGAAATGCTATCTCTATTCTTGCTTTCTTTTAAGCCTGGGTGTTCAGTATAAATTCACTGTTTTACTCCGTTCTAGAAGTCTTCAAGGAAAATTTTATTTTTAATACAAATATGTTTGGATGTTGTACATTAGCTTTTTCTCTCATTACGTATTTATGTATGTTTTGGGTTCTTTAACACACAGTAAATATTTGGTATTCTATCAAAGGCTATTATATTTTTGTATTAATGAAAAAGGAGGAAAAGGTATTGGCCATGCTAGTAATTGTTTGAATTTTGATCTTAGGGTGAGGAAATAATAATTGGAATGTTACACTTTGCCTCATCCACATAGGCACCCACTCTACTCCATCAGCCCATGTCTTCTTTCAAGCTGACCCTTTGGAATGTGGAGGGATGGGCAAACAGGAGGGAAGGGATGAAGAAGAACGAGGAGAAGGAGGAGATGATGGAGATGATAAAGGAGGAAGTGGAAGAGAAGAGGAGAAGGAGGAGGAGGAAGAGGAGGAGGAGGAGATAGAGGAGGAGGAAGAGGAAGAAGAAGAAGAAGAAGAAGAAGAAGAAGAAGAAGAAGAAGAAGA
>NW_021604565.1:26821685-26845055 GCF_004785775.1 Grammomys surdaster | reverse complement strand
AAGAAGAAGAAGAAGAAGAAGAAGAAGAAGAAGAAGAAGAAGAAGAAACTTATTTTAGAACATTTATCACATATTCATTGAATTCACTGGAGTCCCAAAACAGTTCTATGTACTGAAGTATACTTTCATTTATTCTATATATACTGTTACACAAATCCAAAAATTTCCATGCCAGAGCTCCTTCCTGTTGTTCTGTTGAGGCATCAGAGGTAAAGAAGGTACATGAGTTTTCAACAACATAATAGAACACCTCTAACTTCAGCCCTGTTTTTATACTTAACTGATGTTTCAGCAACAACAACAACAAAAAGATAAAAACTTTCTGAGTGAAATCAATCACTTTTCTGTTTCAAATTACCAAACCCAGAACAATTTTGTTTGAATTTTATTTTAGAAAACTGGAGTGAGCATTTCCTTTAACAGGTTCCAGAATGGGCCAGTTTCTATGTCAAATCCTTTCTCTGCTTATCGAGCATTTAACCAGGGAAAATAAAGGAACAGCTTTTAAGTCCTTGGGTCAGCATACCTCAGTGACAGTCAAAATTCCAAATGGTGGGAAAGCCATCTTCCAGTTCATCTGCAACTAAGCTCTCAAAATACAGCAGAATTAGTTAGTGCTGATACCAGAGCTGGGTAGCTGTGGAGCTGGAGAGGGAGGGAGGGAGGAAGAAGGGGAGGAAGGGAAAAAGAGTGAGTGAGTGAGGGAGGGAGGGAGGGAGGAAGGGAGGGAGAAAGGGGGGAGGCAAAGGACAATGTCATCTAACAGTTACTACAAAAGAAAATTCTGGTTATAAAGTGTCATGGCTCAGAATCACCAAAGTTAAATTCCTTTGACACTTTCTCCTGTAGCTTTATGAAACTTGATGTCTTATTATTCTAGAGAATTTTCTGTCATTAATCCTATTCTGACCATACAATACCATTCAGGGCTGGGTAAGGTCCATTTAGGAACATAAGGGGAATTTAAATGAATCATGCTATTATAGTGATTTTCTGTAAAAACATATGTATCACCTTTCCTATTATATGTTTCAGCCACAGAAATTATATAATACTGAAGTTTCACACACTGGGAGACTTAAATACTTTTAAAAAGCATACAGCTTTTAAAAAAATGTCATTTTACTTTAACTGTAGAATGAAATACAGAAAAACCCACAAAACTCAGCTCTAAATCATCATCTGGTTGTCTGGGCTTGTGTCAACTTAGAGAACTCTCACTTGCAGGCCTGCCATGGGGTCCACTGCCTCCACTGACTGGGTCCTCCCCTCCCTCTCTCAGTTCTGGTATGGGTGTGCCTAGTGCTGAAGCAAATTCGTCTGGCAATTCTGTTGGGTAGACATTCTCATGGCCGTTTACAGACCAGAAGAAACAGAGATTTGCAAAGTTGGAGTCAATTGCCTAGCCACTTGCCCACCCAAATCCATGTGTGATACCTTGCCAGTTCCATTCATTAAATACCTGATAGACCCATGAGAAAAAATTTGCCATTTCTCCCCATTTGTCTTGATTTGCGTAGACACAAAGAACGGAACAGGACCGCCAAGAAACAGCATCTAGTTCACTTACTGGCAGCTATGGGGGTCGGGCGTATGGCTTCCTGCTCTTCACTCTTCAGTTTCTCTAAAGACAGCCAGAGGGTTCTGGCACTCACTATCTTTTCCAAGTCCTGGGGATGCTCTTGTAGCAAGCATTGAAACTAGCAGCTCCATGGTGACCAGAAAAACAAATGAGCCCCAGAGCCCATACCAGCCCTGGGATCACTTGCGAACAGAGTTTGGAAAGGAGAACTCAGTGTAGCCCTGGAGTTCCATCTGGGAATTGGCATGAGTGGTACTGTTAGCAGCATGTCCTGCCTGCCAGCCTCTTCGAAACCCAAGAATTCTGCAGCACTTTGGACCTCAGGAACCTGGGAGCCATTGCGGGAACACTAGGGTGCGTATTTGACGGATGGAAAGTCCTAAGCTCACAAGAGAAGTTAACGCACACCAGTTCCCATTTCAGGGTCAGTCAACTCTGGAACAGAATCAGAACGGTATTTCTGCTTCACAAATCTGTCCAGAAGAAAGCATTGTCTGGCTTCAGGAATGTAGTGTTGGCTTAAGGGAGTTTTAATGCGTTGGCTGGGAGGATAAAGGCATATGAAAGCCTGTTTAGAATATTACGTTAATTTCAACCCTTATCCAACTTTGCATAGTGATGCCTTAAAATAAAAATACAAATGCATTTTATTTTTATTGAGCAGTAACATAAGCCTGGGGGACATCAATACCAAACTCCTACTGCTTTGTAAATCTCATGAGCTTTCAAAAATGAATAATTAAATAAAAGCAGGAGGGGGGCAATGAAACAAGACTGAATGCCTTTACTACATAGAGAAAAATCAGTCATCCAGTTGATTGATTGGTAGGTAGAGAGAAAGAAAGATGTCTAAGAATAAACAAGGAATTTTGAAATATTAAGTGACCCCAAAAACTACTGTTCTGGCATAATTTTATGAAGACAGATTTTTCGGCTTCAATGCTATTTCTTTCACTACTAAGATGAGTTCAGGGCTCCGGGAAGCATCTCATTTCCCGGTGAGAGGTGAGAAGCAAGCTGGAACAACACTCTGGGGAATAAGGGTCTGGGGAAAAGGCAAGCCAAGCCCTAAATGGTATGCTTCTTGAGTACTTCCTGTATTTAATAACAAACTGAGGAGAAAAGAGACATTTTCATCATTTCTTTCCCTTTGCCTGAGCATTAAATATTCATCTTTGCATATTTGATTGTTTAGATTCAGTTTAAGGAATTTTCCTTTTCTTTCTATTGACACTGGGAATCTGGCCGTGTAGGAGACTCCATGAACTTAATAGAGTGGCTTTAAACAGCTCTCACTACATGTTGCAGACCACATCTCTAATATTTGAATATTTTCTTATATACAATAAAAGTATAAGCATTAGAGATGCCAATGAAATTTATATTTTTCTAATTATTAGTGTGTATTGCTAATGACAATGGGGCTTCTGTTTGCTTTTTTTTTCCTACATAGGATCTCATTCTGTAGCCTAGGCTTGTGTTGAATTTGACCCCTTTTTTCTAGCTTGGCCTTCCAAAGCGCTGGGATTCCAGGTATGACTTGTGCTCAGCTTTCCGTTTCTCCTTGCCCACTCTCTCTAACCTCTCACCAGCTTTATCATTTCAGCGCTCCAGGCAATGAACCCATGGGCACATGGTGATGTGACATTCTCTGGCCATATTTTCTTGAACTTTTGTGGGAATTTGATATAAAATTCAGGTAAAAGGCTGTTTCATTGTTCTGTTTGTTTTTTTTCCCCACACCACTTCTTTACTTTGGGTGTCAATTTTAAATATGTTTCAAAATCATGATTCATAAATTGTTATTTTATGTTTTACTCAAGACTGGAGTCATAGCAATTTTCCTCCTGTACCATAAGACCTGGAGTTTATCTCCAGGTAACAGTGTCTTTCCATGAGGTGAAGGAGCAGAAGATACAGGGGTCAGGAAGCTCATGAACATCAGTCAGTGTTAAAAGTATCAGTGTTAAATTATACACCCCCCACAGGTTTTATGTGTATGCCAACACACTGACACAACTTTATATATTATTATTCTTCATCACACATTAGCTCACATGTAAAGATACTAACTTATGTTGAGAACCATGTACCAAAGATAGTTACAATCATGTCATTTTCATATTGTTTATAAAAGTTGCATGTACTACCTCATGAGCACAGAATGCCAAGCGCCGAGAGAGGCATTTGTGCGTGTTTAATTGCATCTGTCAGAAGCTGCATTATGAGCATGTTTGTTGAAATAAAACCTTAAACTTAACAAAGAGGAAGGCCCAGCATACTTAAGTCATTTACCCAGCACTACATAGTGTTTAGTGTCAAAGAAGGAAGAAAATAGATGGTTTTGTTTCAATAGGAGTTTGTTCTTTCTGAGCAAATTTAGTGGAGTATAAGCATTAGGGTTTTTCTGTCTAGAGTTCTTTTCAAGAAGACTCGGTCTTGGATGATGGATGAGTCACAACTCCCAATCCTTCTAATCTGATCCAATACCTCTGTTGCTATGTATTCATTCAACAGAACTTAAACTTCTACTTCCACAAACAAACAAACAAACAAACACCCAGCAGCACCTAGATTATCTCATTTGCATTAGTTTGCATATGAGCTACAGATGATAGATTTCTTTTGAGAATAGAGGGAAATGGAGACCAGAGTCTGCTTGACACATGGAGGCTGGGGGAAGCGGCAGTTTAAAGGTCACAAAATGGAAGGTTTTTATGACTTATGGCTATTTCCCACTTTCTGGCCAGGTCTACAGAGTAAATGTTTGGTAAATTTTCTATCTGTTTTATTTCTCTATGTTATTTTTCTCTGCATGAAATATTGACCACCCTGCACTGACTTGTACATTTCCTTTATCAGTGGTCCATCAGCCCACAGGGCTTTGTGGTTCAGTGTTTTCTTTGTTGTATGTTCATCAATTTCTTCTCATCCTGTTTGTTCTCCTGGTCCACTAGAAGGACTCTTCTAATTTTAGCTCCAAATGAATTTACATTTCCCATAAACTGGCATTTATCTTATGCCTCTTATAAATTATTTACACTGGGCAGGCTGAATCATGAAATTAAAGCTAAAATAATGTTATTTTCATGTGTTGAGCTTTGAAAGAATACACAGATCATACGTAACTCCCTACATACTTTTTAATCCTTTGAGTTCACATTTGCCCATGTGGCTCCAAGGTCTTTTTGCTTGTGGTTGGAAAAAGGAAAGAATTCTGCTTTCTTCATTTTCATTCATGATTTATTAATTCAACCACTAGTAACTAGAGTTCAGTAACAGGGAGCTATGATAGAGGGTATAGGGAAGAAAACCAAAACTATGTGTTGTAGAGTTTTGCTCCAGGTGACAATAGATGAACTGATTACTGTAAAGTAGTTTGCTGAATGCCACACAAGAAGCACTGTGTGCTGGGCTCCCAGGAGGAAAACATCCATGATTGTCTAGCAAGGCTAGAAAGATGTGTACATCTCACTTCACATGGTGGTTGAGCACCATCAAACTCCTTTAAATCACAAAGGGTCACCGTTATCTGGGGAGTGATCCTGACTCTCTGTCTCAGAAGCCAGAACACGCCTGGCCCAAAGTTGAGGTACTACCATCACGTTTTCATTTGGGAATTTTGAACAAAGCATCGGAACCCGGGAAATTCAAGGCATCAGAAGAGAGCCTCACAGTGGTACAGAAACTCAGCTTAATTGATTGTCATACCAGGGTTCAGTGCCCTACTCTGTCGATGCTGAGGAGTGTAAACCTGGGAAATTTACTTAACCTCTTTGCCATTAGGGTTCATCTTTTTGCACAGGAAAAAGGTTGTAAAATTTCTCAAATAAAACATGAAAGGCAAAGGAACTCATTAAAACCATGGTATACTGAACAGATATTACACATTTACTCTTAAGACAAGAGCCATTGCTGTTATTGAAGAGATATTTCTAGACAATTCTCTAAAACAATCCAGTATCTATTACTCTCAGGAAATGTTTTATATCAACTCCTTTTTCAGTCCTTTAAACTTTTCTTTCATAAAGAACAAAGCCATATTTTTGCTCAACTTACTTAGATTTGACTCAGTTATTTGAAATTAACCATAGTTATATCTAATATTATCCCATTATACCTAATGGATATAATATTAAATATAATATAAATCACCCTCCAGTTTCCTAATTTCAGGTACTTTAATCAAAATTGCAAAACTGAAGAACGAATGATAAGGGCTCAACTTTGGACCAGGTGTTCTCCTTTGGACTGGCTTCAAAACCAAAGAGCCAGGATCACTCTCTAGAAAACAGTGACCCTTTGTGATCTAAAGGAATTTAATGGCATTAAACCACCATGTGAAGTGCTATCTTCAGAATGTCCATTCCACTTCTGGCTAGGCTTTCTAGACAAACATGGATACTTCCTTCCCTCTTGGGAGCTAAGCTCTCAAATGCTCTACTATAACAATTCAGCAAGGTTTGTTAAAATTTTATATTACATTAGTTTTCTTCTACCTGTCACCAACATCATTTTTACTCATTGCATGCATTGTGAAGAGACTTAAAATTAATTAGACTCTTTATGTTTTGGGTAGACATACAAACGTATTAGCAAACTTTTAACTCTCTAATCTTGGTGTCACAGATGACAAAACAGAGTAAAACTGAATAAAAAAAATTAGATACAAATTAATACACAGTTTACATTACAGGTTTAGATAATACAATTATTATATATAGTATATTAATCTATAATATGCAAAATTGATGAACACACATTATGTAAGTTACATACAAATAAAAGTAGGATTTTAAGATATCCATATGCAGTACTATTTACAAAGAGAGACACACGATCTTACAGAGCCATCCAAGTATGACTGCTTTTTTGAGAAAGAGTGAGAAGGGGTTTCATGTTTAAAATTACTAGAAACAAACTGAACTATATGGACACACATACACATAAATACACACATACATACATATACATACATACATACAGTCACCAAAACTTATAGTTTTAAAAATCAGTTCCTTATCCATAATTCTGTCATGACATCATCGATTTGGGTTTGTTCTTACCCATGATTTTACTTTTTTCTTTTCTTGCTCATTTGTATGTCTGGCTTTGATTTTAACTAAATTAAACAACAGAACACCCAGCAGCAAATATCAAAAACTGAAAAACATAGTACTGACTTCTATCAATTACTTTAACTAGAAAACATAGTATACTTTAGAAACTTTGGTAGCTTGCAAATAAGAGAAAGATCAAAATCAATAATTTTAAGAATGCTAGGGCATTTTCTATAGCAAAACAACAACAACAACAACTACAAAAACAAAACAAAACCAACCAACCAACCAAACAACCAACCAACCAACCAACAAAAAATCGCAAAAACATAAAGCTTAAGGGATTTTACGTTTGAACAGGACATGTCAGCTTTGGTGCTTTCCCTTGAAGTTCCACTGGATCTGGCAGTGAAATACCATCATCATTACATCCTCACTTACTATGGTTTTTGCATTCACTGACCATAGTAAACTGTGTAAGGAAGGACTGGGCAGGAAGGAAGGTAACAGGACAAAATACAGTGACATACAGTGACAGAGACAGATGAATTGTATCTTAAGTTTTCTTTTTTTTTCTATTCATTTTTGACTTTGTAAATATATGGAGATCATGTAATAAAAATAGATACCATTTGTCAAAGGCTTACTCAACTCCCAGCATGAGATTAGGTTTATAGGGTAGGTTTCTGGAGTCACACTGGACCTTGTGAGGATGAGGAAGTACTCAGGGGCACAGGGTAATCTTTCCTTTGGAAGTGGTTCATTTGCATAGTGGAGATTCTCTCTCTCTCAATTTCTCTCTGTCTCTCTCTGTCTCTCTGTCTCTCTGTCTCTCTGTCTCTCTCTCTGTCTCTGTCTCTCTCTCTCTCTCTCTCTCTCTCTCTCTCTCTGTGTGTGTGTGTGTGTGTGTTTTGTAACAGGGTCTTTCTAAATTGTCCATGGAGTCTCAGACTTAGAACTTGGACCTCTTTCTGCTTCTGCATCCTCAATACCTTGGATTATAGTCATAAATCACAAACCTGGGCTTTCTTTTCAGAGTCTTTTTTTTTTTTTTGCATGTGTATCACATGGTTTCAAGACAGTACCTCCTTTTTCAGGAATCTCATGCTTTGTCTTTCTTGGTATTGCGATGAATGTCTACTGGCACTCAGACATAGGATGTATTGGAAAAAATACTGATAATGCACTAATGTTTTTGATTGGTTTTAAAAGGAGAAGGAGAGCGATAGGAACCTCTGTATATAATATCACACTCTAATTTAGACCACACAGAAGATTTCTCTTTTTACTTCACATTTTCAAATTTAATATTTTGATTTCAATTATGTATAGGATACATTCATTATAAAAACCAATTTATTTCTCACTGGTTTAACACTCAACAGGTTTCAGAGCCCAGAGGTCATCATTATTACTCAATAAATGAATAAATTATTTCTTCTCAAAGCATTTTGTGTTTAAGGTAGAATCAAATGGAAAAGAATTGGGAGAGAATTTAATGAAAATGTCTTCCCTTAGGTTCAGTTACTGATGATGTTCGGTTGAAGATTAAACATTGATCTGGTTTTGTTTACTATTCTGGTTAATAATGACATTCTTGGGCTCTTCAAGAAGAAAGGTCTGTGGTTCCTCCAATTACAAGGGAAAAGCGTGTCATTATAAAATGATGTTGTCAGTTTTGGGGGCAATGATTACTCCTGGGATAACCTACAAATATTTGCTAACCTTAGGATAGTAATCTACCTTACTGGATGTATACTACTCTATTTTTTTCCTTTTTGTATGGTAGCTTCTCGTGTTGGTAAAGTTATGCCTCGACTTTAAAATTTATATCAGAATTAATTTAGATTCTTCATTTTTCTAAATGTCTTATGGGATGACATGTTACCAGAACAGCAACAATAATAAAGCCTTCACTTTCCAAGAAAGTGTATAGAAATTTGCAGTGTTACAGAGAAGGTGGAGGCACGCATTCTATTCAGTTCTTTGCTGCAGCTTCCAGGAGAATACTAGCATAAGACTCTCCAACTCCAGCCTTGTCTCAGCATAACCCCAAGGTTCCAGGGAGCTGTCCAAGTCTGTTGAAACCGACTTTTTACAATGCATTTTTCTCTATTTTCTTTGTATTTGCCAAAATGAACAAAACTGATTTTTGTCAGCTGTCAAGTGGAGCAAGATGTCAGGAGGGAGGTAGGGGCAGCTTTTCCATACATTCAGTTCTTGTAACAAAAACAAACGATTAGACCATTGGTTGTCTGCTCCGGGAGAGGTTTATGTTTCCAAAATTGCATCGCACACTCATAATGAAGCAGATTGGAAGCAGTGCTAAAGTCAACAGGAAGGTTGGCAGTTTTGCTTGATTTGGATGGAGCCAATAAGCTTTTGGCACCTTGGGAACAGCAGCCTGAAAATCTTAAGTCCTTAAGCATGGCCTTCCTCTTAGGTGGTATGGAGTGATTGTAACAGGCTTTCCTGGCATTTCCTGCTGAGTTGTTAGATGGGCTGTTGGAAAATTCCTAGGTTATGTTTGAGAGTCGGCAGCACAGATACAAGTCTCAAATCACTACACCTATGGTTCCTTCTGCTAATGCCTTTTAGTTCAGATCTGCTAAGTGAGTCAGACCATTTATTTAGTCACATGACTGAGTCTCCTTTAAGTTAAAGAACTACCACTTAGGCAAAATACAGCAGATCACAGAGTGGTTTATAACCATCTTAGCCTGTAAATTCAAACCAATATTTTTTTTTATCAGAATTAGATCAGCCTGCCAACTCAACTTTCCCTTAGCAAATGTTATTTCTATGACACTCTGAGTGTTTTTATTTCCACTGAAATTGACTCAGACTGTATAAAGCTACGATACATCTGCACACTTTTGAAAATGAAGAGCATTTTCCCCTCTTTTGAGGAGGAAACACTGGTGTTTCAGTCATACCACATACAATCACAACATCACACCCATGAAGGGCCTTCTTCCTCCATCATGCAAAACTGCTGAAGGACTCACGTAGACTAGACTAATGAAACGATTAAGCAGGAAGCAAAAGCAATCTAATCTACTGGGTTTTTTTCACTGACTTTTATTTCTAACAGTTCATAATCTTTATGAGCTCCTAAGATCCCAACTTGTCATAGTTGTTGACTGTAAAGCAGAAGGATTTTAAATGGTAGAAAGGCAGTGTTTGACTCAGGGGCTTGTGTTATACAAATATTGCAACTTCAGGTTGGTCTGCATGCAGGTGTGTATTTTTGGCATTAAGAAGTGGGTCTTCCATCTACCCCCCCCCTTTTAATGGATGAAAACAGAGCCCATGTTACTTTTCTCGTCAGTGCAAAGACAGAGTTTTCTATTTTAGAATCTTCTTTAAGCCCTTTTGGAAATGCAGATCCGCAACCTTAAGTACTTTGTAGTGTTCCTCCTAAACTTTTTTCAGCACGACTGCCTTCCTTAATCATAAAAGTCCAAAGAAAACCCAGCTACTACTTCACCTTCCATGAGTCAATAATCCTGCTTTATGCTTGGGTTTGATTTTCAGTCTATATATACTATAGAGCTATGCATGTTGACGAATTATCAAAACAAATCAGCTTTGTTGTTAAACCACCACGCCCCAAGACCTGTGTATGGCTTATTACTGTAGCAGCTTCTCCACTGCAATCTTTCAACCCTCTCCTTTTCCTACCTAACAACTAACAAATTCATACTGGCCAGTGAAGTTCCCTGTTATATATTCTTTATCACTGGGTCACTGCCAGTAGAGTTTATTTTTGTGGCTAGAAAAATGACACATTTGACAGACAACTAATATCAATTATATATTCTGATCATATATCCTGCACAGCTGTAATTATGGATATTTAGTCACATGGTAAGTATTCCCAGGCACCTCTACCACTAATTAAGATATATCTAAGATGAGGGAAAATATCATCACCTTTATGACTAAAATCAGCATCTTCTCTCACCTTCTACTCCAGTCTGTGATTCTTATTCATTTTACCACTATTTTATGAGTCAACTAAACATGAAACTCAGTCATCATGACCTGATTTCTTTCTTCAGGGTGTCATCCAGTTAGTTGATCTTCGGGCTTAAATTTGTTTTGCACTCGTCCTTTCTCTTCCGTCCCTGCTGCTACTACTGCATCACCGGTAATTTCCTTCAAACTTTCCTTCATCTTTTTGCTGTTGTTTTCCTTCAAACCCATTTCAAAAGAAGTCTCTGAAAATATCATTTTCATCCTGTCATTTAAACTAATCACTTCAACTTATATTTCAAAGGGAAACCAACCTTGTATTCTTGGGATAGGAAATACTCAGTTATATACTTTATATAAAGCGTCCTTTCCTTTCACTGCCTCCATTATTTTCCTCCACTTTTCATTTTCAGTTTCTCGTATTTCTAAATGTAGTTTTCTCTAAGTTTATGTAAATTGGAGTTCGCTGAACTTTTTGAATATGTAAATTTTTATGATTTGCAAAATATGTGGATTAGATTTGTTTTTGTCATTGCCACTTCAGAAATGTTTTATTATCCCCACTTTCTTCTCTCTCCTCTCATTTTGGGACTACAGACATTGAATACTCAGTAGATATTTTGATGGAAACTCCTAATAGATCTGATGTTTTTTTTGTTTATTTCCGTGCATATTTTGCTTTACATGTTTTGATCTCTTTCCTCCTCCTCTTCCTTCTCCTCTGGTTCTTTTGAGGTACTTTGGGTTGAACCTAGTAACACCTGTATAACACAGCACATGCTCTACTACTGAGCTATATTTGTGTCTTCATCTAGACACCTTTCTACAGTTTGATTGCCTTATTTACTTTATATTGTCTTCAGGAAGTTGTTGGAAGTTTATTTCTTCCAAGAATTTATATGTAATTGGGAGTAAGATTGAGTTCTAGTAAATCTAATATATTCATGGCAGAAGCATCATTTGTTATCCATGCTACCCCATATATAGTTGCTTCCTGGTATGTATCTGTAGCTCCTATTTCCCCCCTTAATATTGGGGCTATTTATATCTAATGTATGTCGAATATTTCTAATTATAATGTTGAATAATCATCTTAGTGTGAACTTGTTTAAAACTGAGCCCTGAGATTCATTTTCAGTTCTTCACTCCTCGTATCTTATGCTTGGAATATTTATAGAATCATCCTGAACTCTGTTCTCTCAATGCCACATATGAATCTTTACCAAATCCTATTCTCTTAACAAAGAAACAAAGCACTTTCATATCTCACATAGATAATGGTAATAGTATGTGGTGAATCTCTTGCTCATCTATAATCATCACATGAATGATCAACCATTCTCAGATAACTGGCATTAAAAACAAAATATGTAAATGGCTCAAGCTTGTCTTGTAATGTATTGACCAAAAAAAAATGATGACAAAAGTAAACATATTTAGTTCATCCAACTTACGAATGCAAATCAGACTATGAATACCTAATACTTACTAAGTTGGATGGCACTCTCTTCTAGAGCCTAGCATAATAATGCATTGGAAAATAAAACATGCAATATAATTGTTTTACTTAGAATTGGGTCACAATAAAGTGGAGGAAAAAATGGAACTGCATTCTTATTTCAAATCTATTTCAGCTCTGAGTTTTGATTTACTAGTGGATTTATTAGTGATTCTATATGATGTTCACCAATAGTTTCAATTAGAAGTCATTTTTCAAAATCTACTTAGATAATTTTCCAATTGTCTTCAGCATTATTTATCTAACTTTCTCATTCTCTGCTTGTACTAGCATTTTTGCATGTTCTGTGAAAGGTGTCTCCACACGTCTACGAGACAAACAAGTTGGACATTTTCATTTAAAAATTTTGTTTTGAAATAAGGGTTTATTCTCAAGCATAAGCTAACCTTGAACTCTCAGCACTCCTCCTGTCTCTGTCTCTGCCTCCTGACTTCTGGATTTACAGGCTTGTGACACTATACATACAAGCATATATGCAATCCAAATAAGTTTTGTGGTAGGTTAAACCTTCCTTTATTATTACTCTAACCCAATAACATTCCATTGACGACAATGATAATTTTTCTATGGTCCTCTTCTTCTTCTTCTTTTTTTTAAAATTTTTATTGGTTATTTTATTTATTTACATTTCAAATGTTATCCCTGTCCCTGGCTTCTCCACAACCCCCCATCCCATTCCCTCCCCCTGATTCTGTGAGGGTTCTTGCCCATCCACCCTCCCTCCCTCCCCACCACCCTAGCATTCCCCTACAATGGAGCATCTAACCTTCCCAGAACCAAGGGCCTCCTCTCCCATTGATGCCTGAAAAGGCCATCCTCTGCTACATATGTGGCTAGAGCCATGGGTCCTTCCATGTATACTCTTTAGTTGGTGGTTTATTCCCTGGGAGCTCTGGTGTCTTGTTGGTTGATAATGTTGTTCTTCCTATGGGGTTGCAAACCCCTTCAGCTACTTTAGCCCTTCCTGTGACTCTTTTGGGGTCATCGTGTTGACTGCAAGCATCTGCATCTGTATTGGCAAGGCTCTGGCAGTGCTTCTCAGGAAACAGCTGTATCAGGCTTCTGTCAACAAGCACTTCTTGGCATCAGCAATAGTGTGTGGATGTGGTGGTTGCATGTGGGAACGATCCTCGGGTGAACGTAGACTCTGAATGGCCTTTCTTTCAGTCTCTTCTCCACTCTTTGTCCCTTTAGACAGAAGCAATTGTGAGTTAATATTTTTGAAATGGGTGGGTGGCCCCATCTACGGTCCTCTTTTAAGTGTTTACATATACAAGTAGAATTATGTTTTTATATTAAATTCTAGAATCCATAGAAAAATTATGAACTTGTTTATGCACATAAGCTGGTAATATTGAGAAATATTATGTGTCACGTTTTATAATGATTTTCTTTTAAAACATTTGTGTGTGTGTGTGTGTGTGTGTGTGTGTGCATGCATGATGGTATGTTTATGAAGGATGAAAGACAATCTGTGAGAGCTAGTTCTCAACTTTCACTGCCTGGATTTGGAGGGTTGAATTCTCTGCTTCACAACAATGCTCTAACCCAATTAGCTAACTTGCAAGCCCAATAATAAATGGCATCTTTATATTTTATTTTTCATAATGGTACTGGATTTATAATTTTTAAAGGAAAGTATTGCTCCACATTTTGTTTCTAGTCCTCACAGGAAATATGATTTTACCGTGTATATATTAGAAATTGGTTTTTTCAATTACATATTAATTTAGTCACTCAGAATGTAATACTTAACCGTGTCATTTATAAATTTAAGAATGTTAAAAATCAGAATGAAGGCATGGAGAGACTGCTCAGTGGTTAGAAGCATGTGCTGCTTTTGCAGAAGGTATGAGGTCAATTTAACTCTAATCTAGGAGATACAAATGCACACTCATATGCATAATTACAAATAAAATTAACTTTTAAAAACTCACACTGAAGTTGAAAGCTAATTATTTACCTCCAAAGATTAATGTCTCAAATATTTTAATAAATTCATTGGTTTCTTCCTTGACATTTGCACATAGTGAAAGTAATGTATTTAATATGAAAAATAATTTAAATGCAAACAAAATGTCAGATCAAGGCTAGTTGAGTGTATTTTCTGGAAAATATTAAACGTATACACAAAAAGGGTCTAAAGAAAAGTAAATGAAGGATGTAAAAAACTGGGAATATTGAAGAAATTTTTGCATGTAAAGATTATAAAATGTATTCAACTCAAAGGGAAATTATGTAGAAGGATCAAGGAGAGAGAGAGAGAGAGAGAGAGAGAGAGAGAGAGAGAGAGAGAATATCAAAGGCAAAATCAGACCAAAAGAGAAGGCTCTGATAGCCATTTTATGGGACCAGTTCTGAGAATTCCTTTCTTCAATCAGCTCTTCCTACTTACTCTCTCCTATTATTTCCCACCAGTTTTCAAATTTACAGCCTCAAAGCAAATTTAGGAGAAATCTATCTTTGGGCTACTCATTTGTGTTTTTTGCCAGCCACTTCCAGGATTTGAATTAGGTGTAATTTTGGACCCTCATGGAAGCTTGAATAGCACAGTGAGTCCAGTTTAAGGCTTTTGTTGTACTATATTATCCATCATAAAGAGTATATTGTCACTAAATCAACAGAGAACTCTTTGAAGATGGGGGGGAATTTGATGGGCTGCCCTCACTCTCCCGTTGCCAGTAGGGGCTCCACACAATAAAGCTACTTCCATCAATTAGCACATCCTCTGCTTGTTACAGATCATTTCTCCTTTTCTCACCACTTAGTGCTTCTACAGTTAATTTCCTGAGAAACTCAGAAGAGAAGTTACCAAAATGTTGGTTTTGTAAGATCTATGCTCATAAAAGTTCCACAGTTGTGTACATGTATTTCAAATATGAATATTTGCATGTGTAAATGAGCTCCAGCCAGGAAGTACTGGTAGCATTCAAGAGCAGAGACAAACAATTAAACTGTATTTACGGCTATCTTAGGTGAACTTTCTAGATTAGTTGAAAACTAAAAATTACTGGACTGTGGTTTGGAATCTATGATGAGCCACTAATATGGAGTGTCTTTATATTATAGAACTGTTGGAAATCATTTTGAAATTTTATGTAGACAGAGTCTATATTATAGAATTTGAACAAAACTCAGATAGATACTGCAAAGTAAAATCAGGACAGCAGTATTCCTGAACAATATTCTTGTTTGATTTAAGGTCAAATGCTTAAGGAATCAATGTCTTATCAAAATACAGTGCAATAAAGGACATGTCATAACCCAAATAGAAATATCTAATCATTTTGAAACTTAGTATTTGTCCTTCAGAAAATTAAATTTTTATGTATCTACATACATTTAATGTTTGAACTTGCTTTCAAAACACTGAGCTTGAAGTATATATACCAGGAAGTACTCTGTATAGTTATGTTTGAATATTAACATATATTAAGAAAAATTTAATTTCCAAATTACTTTTATGAAAAACATTATTGAGATGCTAATATTTGTTTTATGGTGGGAATGGATGGAGAGAATATAAATGTACTCAACTACATAAAAGAGGCAGTGGTACAGATATGTGATATAATTTATCTGGAGAGGGATTGATGAAGAGGGTTTGCAAAGAATGAACTTCTCGGTTAACTACTTATGAATTAATTTAATACTTGAAAATTCTTCATACTGAAAGTAAAGAGTATATTCAGAAATTAATTTGCGTAGACAAGTTTTAGCCAAGTGTTTGACAACCATGTGTCATATGCTGCATTAAGCATTTTATATTCATCATCTTCCAATTATGTCAACAATCTTATGTGCTTGGTGATGTTCCATTTATAAAATAGGACATCAAGCTTAGGAAAGAAAATATCATCTCTGAAACTGATAAATGATCAATCAGGATTCAAATTTACATTTGGTTAACCTTACAACTTATGTTGCTTTTCAATAAGCTATAATAAATACTGTACTTAGAAAAACATAACACTCTACTTACCTCCATTTTGATGTAATTATTATGTAAATAAATACAATTTTTATAACTTAATTTATAAAACAGGAAATAACTATATTTAAAAATGAAAGACTTTCACTATGACTCAGAACAAAGAGGAAGCACGAATCGCACACTATTTGTGCTCAAACAAAATTTGCCTGATGCCAATTTTAGATCTTATAACAGAAAATAGAGCACATAGTCCCATGACTATCTTCACTAGCCTTGGTTATACTTGTACTCAGGATTTTGCTTTAAGATTATTTGCTAAAAATAAATTTTAACATTGATTAATAGAATTTCCAACTTAATACTGAAGTGATTTGAGTGAAATATAAATAATTCTTCAGAAACAAACAATTTCAGGTTTTACTGGAATAGAATCATGAAGCCAGATTGACAAATCTCTGGCCAACAGATCTGACATTCAGCTCATTGCTAAAACTAATAAACAAATTTGCTGAAACTAATAAAGTAACACTCAGTGCTGCTCTGATGCAATGGTAGTCCCAGTGGAAATCCTGAAAATGCCTGCTGCCTCTAAAAATTATGGGCCATGAGATTCTGGACAATTAATTCACTCTTCCTGAGTTTGTACTAAATGCTTTGCAAATCATAATAACAATAATTATCTCTTGAAGTACTTGTGAAGTTGTGTGTGTGTGTGTGTGTGTGAGAGAGAGAGAGAGAGAGAGAGAGAGAGAGACAGACAGACAGACAGACAGAGAAAGAGCAAACATTGAGAGTGTACATGATTATATTATTAGTTAGTTAGTATCATGGTTGTTAATGGTGGCAGTAATGGCAGTAATAGCAGAAATGATATTTATTTCAATAGAAATGTGAACTTATGACCAAGTTGAGTGTGTGCACAAATTTATATGTGTGCTCGTGCATGTGCAGACCCAACGTTGATGTCAGTGTCTTTCTCTGTTGCTCTCTATCTTATTTACTGAGGTTTCATTTTTCAACTGAACCCAGAGCTTATCCATTTTGAGTCTGAGTGTCGCCAAGCTAGTCTGCCCTGAGGATCTCTTGTCTCTGCCTCCCAAGTGTTACGATTAGCTGCCAGGCTGGCCTGGCTTTTGCCTTTGAATCTCCAAATTCCAGCTCTCACATTTTCCAGGCACACACTCTGTCCACTGACCCATTCCACTAGCCCATGAGTCAGCTATTCACTCTTTACTCATTCTACTAGAGTCCCTACACAAGGCTGCTAATTACCCATTTTTCACGGGATTGTTGTAAAGATAATATTATTCAGTTGATAATAGGATGATTGAAATTATCCGTTACACCAACAAAGGCCTCTGTTGGTACCTACCATGATGTCAGAAGTACATGATCAAGTCATCAACCGTTTGTCATGTGCTACACTAAGCATTTTATACTCATAATCTTTCAATTATGTCAAAATCCTATGAGCTTGATGTTATTTCTTTTATAAAGCCAGACATCAGCAAGAATGTCAACAATAATAAATCTTAACAGAAAACAGTGAGACCTAGGAAAGCCCTGATAATGAGAGTTAATGTCTTTAAGAAACATCTTAAAATTCATTACATCTTAAACATACCTCATCCATATTAGCGAATCCACTTGGATTTCCGTGACTAACTAATCTTGTATTCAGATTTCTCAGTTTCCACATTTGCTTTTAGTTATATTTAATTAAATTATGCAAAGGGATACATGAGAAGGTGGTTTTAATCACATAATGGACAAAATAAATATATAATATCGTGAAGCAATGGTAACTATGATTTGGCATTCTCTCTCCTTATCTAGTTACTTACATACCTATCTACTCATCATGTATTTCTATTTTTTCTAGGAAGCTCGTTTTTTTCTTGAAATATTGCAAAGTAAAATAAGTAAGCAATCATTATTTTTATTATGTAGATAAAAGATGAAGTATAACAAGATTAATAAGATATCCAGGTTTAGGAAGATGCTATTTGTAGATCTAGAACTGGAGGTATGCATGCATGTGCTTGAGAGAAAGACAGGAAGAGAGAGAGAGAGAGAGAGAGAGAGAGAGAGAGAGAGAGAGAGAGAGAGAGAGAGAGAGACTTTATGCTTTAGTTTATTTTATATCTACTTTGGGCCTGCTAT
Source organism: Grammomys surdaster (assembly GCF_004785775.1). Taxonomy (NCBI): domain Eukaryota; kingdom Metazoa; phylum Chordata; class Mammalia; order Rodentia; family Muridae; genus Grammomys; species Grammomys surdaster. The sequence goes on along the minus strand of NW_021604565.1, from coordinate 26,826,819 downwards.
TATAATTTGCTCATTTTTTGAATTATATATTTTTATTGAATATTTTATTTACATTTCTGATGTTATCCCCTTTCCCTATTCCCTCCACACCCAGAAACACTCTATCCCATCCCCCCTCCTCCTGCTCTATGAGGATGTGCCCCCACCCACCCACCCACTCCGACCTCCCCACCCTCGAATTCCCCCACACTGGGGCATCCAGCCTTCACAAGACCAAGGGCCTCCTTATTTTTTAATTCACTACTTGCTTAATCTTCTACTTAGTTGTTGACTCTATTCAGTCAACAGGCATACATTCAAGCCACATAGTATATTCTAATAATCACAGGTATGGAAAAACTTTACAAAGGCAAAATTCAGGTGACTTGAGTACAAATCTTAATCCAAGCCACCCCAGTGTTCATAAGCTCAGCATCTTGAACAAGGAGTCTTTAGTGCCACATAATTTGTGAGTGTTTTTAAAGAAAGATTCTCTTTTAAGCAATTCTTCCGTAGTCCATGGGCTTGCTTCCTTCTTTTTCTCATTTACTACCCATTTCTTACTGACTTGCATAACTGCACTTATCTTGAGTGAGCTGAATTTTCACACTAGAGGATTAAATCAGTGAAATAACAATAGGCTGAGGAAAAAAGGGTAAACCAGGAAAGAGACTAATATTGAGTCATTAGGTGGAAATGCAACCCTATAAGTTAAGAATTTTTTTTCTGACACTCCACTCAATTATCAGATCATCTATGTCATTTTGTGGTTTGGAAATGACTCACCCATATTTTCTCAAGTAATGTGTATTTTATGTTAGGAAATTAAGTGACACAATAGGGCCAATAGCAGCTACCCAAGGATGTAAACGTCCTAAGTAACAAAGAGTGTGAATATGTGCTGTCCTATGGCAAGGGCAACAGGCTGATCCCTCTGTTTAATAGACTTAAACTGAATGACCTTGAGATGGAGAGAGTGCTCTGAATTGTATGCATGGACCACTGCCATCACATGGGCCTTGATGGGTGAGAGACAGAAATGAAAGACCTGAAGACGCTATGTGACTAGATTCTGAGAGAGAACTGAAGGAGTACAGTCCTACCTGCACCTTATTTTCAGCCGGCTGATAATCATTTTTAGTTCTTCTTCCAGAATTACCACATAATGAGTGTATGATCTTTTAAGTCATTAAATTGATGTATTAGTTATAAAAGGAAATTAATATAAATAAAAATAAGAGTCGAGAGTATAGGTATCCAAACAGCATGATATTGACTAGCCATCCAGGAAATTCAGTTTTTCCCAGGTTTATGGGCAGGATTTCTTCTTCTTGATCACTACTGCAAGTCTGCTTTTCACTATCTTGGCTTTTGATCCCTTTTTCCCAGTTCTAATTCCAGAGCCAGCCAGCTATTGTGTTTTGCCTTCTACTTGTCCATTGCAATGGCAATAAGTCTTTGCTGCATGCTTTTCGAGGGTGAATTCTAATTTTTTACATTTCTTTACCTAAAATTCTTAAGCATTAAAATTACATTGTAGGAAGAAATGTTAATTTATTAAAGAATACTGGTGATAGAAGACAGAGCCCTGGGTACAGACAAACCAAGAAGATGCAACAAGACTCTATACTGGCTATTTATAGTGCAAACATCTTGGTAGATAAAGACGGGCGACAAATTACTCAACATGGCCACGAAATGCTTACCCAATACAGAGAGAGGGGGGTTGGAAGGCAGAAATGGAGAGGAGGAGAAAGGAAGGGAAGAGAGAGGCAGTGATGGGAGGGGGTAGCAGGGAGGGAAATAGAAAGTCTTATACATAGTGGAAAACAGAAATGTTGCTGCCACAGTGTTAAGATATGAGTTCCAGAAAGACGTACCATTGACTCAATTCTTGGCTTATTTATCTATTGGCTGTGAGACATCAGAGTTAGGTAAGTTGCTTGACTACTCTGTTTCCCCATTTTCAAACTGATGAGGTAGCTTTAGTATGTACTTCCTAGGTGTTGTAGGGATTAAATGAAATAATCCAATTAAATGTTGGCCATAATAAAAAGCACTCAACAAATGACAGGTTCTATTGTTATAATGTTTATGGCATCATAGATCTTCCAATGATTAAGTAAGTGTGTATATGTTTGCATATGAGAAGGCTTTGTTTTCTTAGTGAAGCTGTAATTGTTATAGGTGGATGATGATTCACTTTGTTTCTTCAGTCACTAAAATATAAAAATATCATTTCTTCATTAGATAGAAGACATTTAATTTCTTCTCTCATTTACTAAATACTTCTTGAGCATCTACTATGGCCATAATTTATTGCTTGATTAAGAATTTAAAAGACTGTGATAGTAATCAAAAGAGTAAGGAAGTACTCTGTATTTTGAGTGATGGGGGGAAAAGAGCAAGGAAGTAGAAATGTAAGAGAGAGGCCCAATCCATCGAGAACATGACATATTTAACTCAGAGAAAGACAAAAAGCAAGCTTTAAGAATTTGCTGGCCTTGTTCAGTACACTCATTTTATAGACATGAGATGAGGCTTATGTGTACAAATAAGTCTGTCTTTTGACCACAGTGGACCCAGCAGTGACAGAAACCTTGAGTTAGTTGAGTAACAGACACACTCCTCCTGTGAGAGTTTGGTGGATCTCAATGCACAGCGCTTTGCTCTGTGTATGCACCATGCTTCGTTCGCCTTGCTGTTGCTATAATTGTGAACAGCAGTCCAGTTTCTAATGCTTTCATACCTGTTAGAAGTGGATATTGTGCATTGCCCAAGCGTTACTATAGAAACCCATATCTACCTAACACATTATGACTTTCCTCTGTCTCATCACTGTGCATTATCACAGGGCTGATCAGTTTTAGTCTTTCTCCAGAATATACCTACCACACCCCCAAAGAGTCAATAACTGTTCACTAGTCTTTTGGTTAATTGTGTAGATAATTGCTTCACATCTCCTTTTGGATTGCACTTCTCAAAGCCTTGGTCTAGCCTAGTCTACTGTGCTAAGGAGAGAGTGGTAAATAATTCTTAATTGCAATTGTGTGAAACGCAATCCTAGGTGTTCACTTTAAAGGAAACCATAGAATTGTGGCATTTGGAACCTACAAGATGGCTAGTGGATAAGAGCTCTTGTCACACAACCCTGATGACCTGAGTTCCATCCCCAGGGTCTACATTGTGGAGAGAGAGAACTGACTCCTGAAAGTTGTTCTTTGACCTCCACACACGTGCTGTGGTATATGTGTGACTGCATATATACATATGCATATACAATAAATAATAATGATATAATTTTATAATAGTGTCATTTTACAAATAACTTTGTCATCCTCATTTGATTTGAGCACAAAACAAGTTACAGATTCAGAAATTCTCTGTCTATGTCATGTTTTCCATCAAACCATGTTAGCAACAACTACTTCAATGGTGGCTTCTGGTTCTTGAAAGGTTAGGCATATACTCTGGAGCTCCATGTCTGCTGTTTTCAGTGGCTTTCTGCCAAAAGCAACTTAGTCTAATTGGGAAGGGATGTGCCCTCAGCTTGATAAGTGAATAACTCTCATCAATGATGATGGGACTTATGTGTGAACATGAAGGAAAACTTGACTCCTACCACTGCATTGCAAACGCTTTGCAACTGCTGCTTCTGTGAATGATTGTCTCTCCCTAACTGCCTTCCATCTATCACTGTAATTCAAGGAAAGGATTGCTTTTTATCCTGGCTAATTCTCTCAAAACAAAGACTAACTAATTATTTGAAAATTCCAAAACACACGTTAGGATAGTGTGGCGGAGTGAAAACACTCCCATTTGGACATCCCATAGGAACTGCCATTGATGAATGTTTAAAACAGATGCTTCAGTGAGCAACATATTTAATTAAATCCAAACCTGTTGTTATTATTCCAGAAAATATTATTATTAGCACAAGTTCCAAATGGAATTCACAGCAACTTCTGGTTGGAGTTTGGAGAGAGATATTTTAATTTCTGAGAGAATTGAAAGTAGAAATCAGCAGTTATCAAGATGCATTGTGTTTCAGCTGAAGGTCACGCTAGTTGCAACTTAACTGAGGAGTGTCAGGACTACTTTTGTAGAATGTAGAATGACTGAGCCAAACAGCTGGCTAGCTAGGCCCCATACATCATGAGAAAATGATGCACTGTTCACATGAATTAGCCAGCTCTGCTTCCAGAAGAAGAAAAAAAAATGTCTTCCAACTTCATAAGATGGATTTATAAGATTGACAGATGTGTCACCAATTATATAATTGCTTTGTTATGTGGTTCCAATAAAATTATTAAGAGCCTAAAAAGTGTCTAGCAGTGAATTATTTAATTCAATACATAGTTATAACAAAAATAATTAGTATTTACTTTAAACTCTAAATTGTCAACAAAAAACCTCAAGTAATTATTTTTGTAGTGCTGCATAATGAAATAAATGTGTAATTAGTGACAGATGGGACTTTTAAATTTTAAGACAGGAAAAAATCATATCACCTGTTTTGATTGCTTTTTTTTATATGAGTGAAATTAGAATATTTGAAAAAGAAGCACAAAGAGAATGAAAAGAATTCACTGCAACCAAATTAAGGTATGAGTCCTTTTGCATGCTTCCTGAATTCCCAGAAATCTTCCTTAAAACTATTGGTGTCAAAGCTGGTGATTGGTTTAAGCTGACTTTGTTAACCAGGTCCTCACTCCTCCAAACTATGTCCTTGAAAACAAAGATCTCTGCTGTCTTGTGATCACCATTTTATTTGATGCCAAGTTTTAGTGGTAGGATAAAATTTAACTTAACAAAACTCACCTTTTTTTAAAATGTGGAAACTTATTTTGAACCCTTTTCTTGATCCAATTGAAGATGTTTATCTTTCCATAGCCTATAAAGTAAACAGAACCATAGCCAAAATGATCAACCTGATCGTGTCTTATGATTCTACATGATGAGCACAGACTGCTGTGCCCCCATTGGTTACTGTCCTTCATAGAGTGTCTGTACATGACACTCTCCAGGTGCTCTGCATTGCCATCCTCTCACTGGAAACTGAGTGGTAGATTGTATGGAGTTATAGAAATTTGTCTTCTTTCTTTCTTTCTTTCTTTCTTTCTTTCTTTCTTTCTTTCTTTCTTTCTTTCTTTCT
>NW_021604565.1:26806792-26821675 GCF_004785775.1 Grammomys surdaster | reverse complement strand
TCTTTCTTTCTTTCTTTCTTTCTTTCTTTCTTTCTTTCTTTCTTTCTCTCCTCTCACTTAAACAATGAAGGTATGAGAAATCTGTGACATTTGATTTTTTAATTATTTTTACATTTTGACATGTGCATAGAGGATGATGCTGTACAGTAAATGCTCATGGATGTGAAGGCATGCATGGCCACATGGAGGCTAGGGGTGACATTAAATGTATACCTTGGTGACAGGGTCTTTACTTGAACCAGAGTCTCACCATTTAGGTGAGACTGGCTGACCCAGCCTGTTACCTGGATCCACCTTCTTTCTGTTCCACACTGGTTTTACTGGTATATGCACTCATGTCCAGCTTTCTATGAAGGTACTAGAGTTGAACTGAGGTTTTGATGCTTCCATAGTGATTTATGTTAGCATCTTGTGCGATCTTTGAGGTAAAAGAAAAATTTTCCATGCTTAAGGAGTAACACTTCTTTCCCAGCAATATCTGAAATCAGTCAGAAGAACTGTGCAGAAAGCAGAAGGATTACCTCATAGTTAATTCTGATTTTAAGGGACAGTGTAGAAAAGGTTTCTTATGCAGCTAAGACAGTGGTTCGCAACCTTAACGCTTTGATCTTTTAATGCAGTTCCTCATGTTATGGTGACCACAATCATAAAATTATTTTCATTGCTACTTTATTGCTGTAATTTTGCTTCTACTATGAATAGTTATATAAATATTTTTGGAAATAGAAGCTTGCCAAAGGGGTCTCAACCCATAGGTTGAGAGCTACTGAGCTACATGGATTTGGTAACCGCCTATGGTAGACAGATACCCTAAATTGCAGTTCAACATTGATGGGCATCTTCCCACATGGAATGGTACATTGGCTTCTTCTTTGCTGATAACTAGACACACAGCCTCAGGAGGTGCAATGCTTTGGAAACCCAACTTGTCTTACATAATCTACTTAACTGTTCTTTCACTAGAGAGTAAAGGTAGAGTAAAGGCAAGGGTTAAGATGGCTATCTTAATGGAAGCTTCATGGGTAGCAAGAACTTACTTCTCTCATTGCAATGACAAAATACCAGACAAAAGCCACTTCAGAAAGGAACGTTTTCTCTGACCCCTGTGTAGTTTGAGGTGATAGCCTTTGATGACAAGGAAGGCATAGCGGTGGCAGCTTGAGGTAGCTGTTTACATTCCGTTTATGTTCAGGAAGACAAGAACGAAGAAATTATGCTCAGCTTGCTTTCTCTTCCTAAAAATTCTCCCTGGAGACTGAAGCCCATAGAATGACAGCATCTGCACTTAGCCCAACCTTGAAAAAGCCCTCACTGTTGAGTGAGAGGCTCATCCCCTAGGCAGTTCTAGATTAGGTCAAGATGGCAATCGATATCAACTGTTACATTGAGTCACAGGAGATCATACTTTCTTTCAACGTTCTCCACGTTTGCAAATATTCTTTAGAGACGCATGTGGTTTTCTTATCAAAGTTTACCCTCTCAGGAATCAAGAGTTAGGAACATGCCAAGGTGATTGTATCTTCATTTCTTGAGGCTGTTATTTTCAGCCCTGAACAGATGATTTGCATATGCAGTCTGTTAACATGCCAAACCTTCTCTGAAACTTCAAACTCTCCCATAAAGCCAGAAACCTACCTCCTGGCAGCAGAGGAGCGTGGAATGTGTGTCTCTGAAGTCAGATGAGGATTCAGAAGGGTCAGACTCTTCGAAAGTCAAAGTTCAGCAGAGATAAATGAATCAACCTTCCGCTCTTGGCAATAAGGAACAAAGTTGGTGAGAGCTTATCGGAAGAGGAGGACAAGTTAACATTCTACTACAAGAAAACACGAGGAGGAGGATGTAAGCCTTTATTCTAGGATTGTGAGAAAAGTTTTAATCAAGATTACAATCAACTTGTGCAAAGATCACCCCAAAGATTGTATTTAGAACATACAGTACTGACAGTTGGGAGATGAGCTAATATGTAAATAGTGACAGAGATCTCAGTATCGGGTAGTATGAGCCAATCGTAGTGTGAGGAGAAAGAAGTGATAACATAAAGACAAGAGATTGTATAAAGATCCAAAAAATGAAAATATTTAGAGGGGCCCAGAAAAGCTAAGGAAAATTAGCCAACAAAGTTTCAAGGAAAAAAAAAAACCAGCAGGGAATTGCATAAAGGACAAAGTGGTCCATCCTGGGAAATACTCAAAGGTCAAATGAGATATGGATTGGCAGACATCCCTGAGCTTGAGCAACTGAAGAGGGAATTAGAAACATCTGGAAGAAGAGTGTTAGCTGATGAACTGTATCATAAGCCACACAGTCCTGCCTTAAGCTGACAAGTTTGTTGGGGCTGAGGAAGTTGAGATGGTTATTAGAAATCTCCCTTCAAATGGAAGGAAAATGAGCTAGGTGGATAAAAACATCAAGCCAGAGTGGCCTCTGTCCTAAGATACTTGCCCTAATAATTTAAGCATTGGGCTGAATTTTAAGCTTCTCTTGACTTTTAAATCTACCTTTCAGACATTTCCAAACCATGATGAGTCAAGATGTTGTGAAAAACAGTATTGGTTCTTACTAGACACTTACAAACTTAAGGAAGGAGAGGATGAAAGTTCTGTAAATAATTTCTTTGAAGAGATGATTAAGAATTGAAAGAGAGTTCCAGTAAGATGCTTCCCTATCTTTGAAGTTGGAGGTTGAATTATCTACTGAGAGATCAGCATCTGGCATCTTGTTAAACAAATACATAATATAGCAACAAAATCCATTCCATAAATCACACTTCTTGAAAAATTCACAACAGCTTTTTGGTGATTAAAACTATGCAGACATAATCTAGTTACATGTATTCTTGACTATGAGTAAGAGAGATAGATACTAGAGAAAGATGATCAAAAGGATATTCCCGAGAAAAACTTTTATGTAAAACCAGGATTAAATGTCACACTTTATAAGAAACTACAGGAGCTTGGAAACAAGAGTGTGACATGTAGGGTGAAGCATACTGAAAGTGAAGAAAGCTGAAACTTTAACAACCTCACAAAAATGTTGCATGCCACAAGAGCAGTTTATTCTGTAGATGACGATGAATCACTCCCATATGTTAAGCCTGAAAGTGGCAAGGTTGTATTTGCAATAAAGATAGATTGCTCCATTAGCTTGGAATAATTTAGTTGTAGATAAAGAAAACCTGATTAACAGAAATTTAAGCCTATGGGTGCATATTGCATTGTTAATGAGAAGTCTAAATAGCATCAGTATAATGTGGTGCTATTGATCAGAGGTGCTGTTCAAGCCCTGGCTCTTGACAGTTTCTGCCCATCCCTCTTCTTTTTTTGGATGCTAGTTAAGGCTGATGCTTCACGGATTAGCTGCTTGGTGAAACCCACTCACCCTAAATATCTAACTTATGAAAGGGAGGAAAATAATAAGATGCCATCTTAAGGACATCTCTTGTTAGGGTGTTAAATCCAGTTCCAGGTTTCCTTACTTGACATTTCCTTATGTTCTACTAGGCAGGAACAGCATACTTAAATACTATTAGATGAAAAGGAGGTAACTAGAAGAAATATCTGCCAATAAACAAAGCCCTCCCCCACAGTGTATATCAATGAAAAACAGATAGCACACTCAATGTGAACAATTTTAAAACAATTTAACAAAGTAATAAATTTTACAATGACCTGACTGGAGTGTAGGAAAAGCATAGGAACAGAGTCTTAGAGTATTTACTGAGTTCTTGTGACAATAGAGACTATGACTTTTATGATTCCATGAAGGGACAGGTGGGGGAAAGTATCTACTAAAACTGGGGGGGGGGGGAAATGTGTGTTCAGTATGCATTGTTCAGAATACAGTTCCTGGTCATGTGAGATAACCAAGGTAAAAAGGAGAGAACCAGCCAAGACAACACCCCTCTTACTAGGTTTGCTTTATCAACTTCCAGCCGAATTTAACTCAAAAGCTAAGTCACAAATGAGTCCATTGCTGTGATCTGTAGGTATCAATTCTGTTGTGCTAATAACACTGGGAGGGAGAAGAAACAGTATATTTGGGTCGATAAGTGAAATCTACCTGGCCAGTTTGACTTGTTCAGCTTAAGCTTGTCCACTTTACTACCTGAACAAATGTTATGATACCAGAGGGAAGCAGGAGATGACCACCAGTAAAACAAACCATGCAGCAGTCTGTAGATGTATCAAGGAGGAGACATGTTTCTTTTGCTTTTAATCATTCTTTAATCTTTGTTTTACAGTCCAGTCATCATCCCCACCCAGGTCTACCCTCTGAATGTTCCTCAACCCATATCTCCTCCCTCATTTCCAAGAGGATGTCCCCACCCCTAACTCCCACCCTTCCAAACCTCCCCACTCTCTGGGGCCTCAAGTCTCACGAGAGTTAGGTGTGTTTTCTCTCATTGAGGCCAGACCAGGAAGTCCTCTGCTGGAGGCTCATAATCAGCTCGTGTAAGCCGCCTAGTTGGTGGATCAGTGTTTGAGGGATCTCAGGGGTACAGGTTTGTTGAGACTGCTGGTCTTCCTATGGAGTTGCTCTCTTCCTCAGCTTCTTCCACCTTTTCCCTAATTCAGCCACAGGAGTCCCTGGAAAATTTTTCACAAGAGATGACACAAGGAAGTAGCTGATGCTTGACAATGTTCTTGATTTGGATATATTCGCTTCCAAATTTAAAACAGAGAGTTCAGTTAAAATTCAGAGAGAATTTTGGTTAGTTTTAAGTAACTTTGTTCATTTTTTTCTTTGAAATAAGTAAAATCTGAAATTTAAAGGTTCTTTACATGCTCATAGGTCCCAGTCAATTATGTTGGCTATGTGAGGTAGTTGAATGAGTGAACAGGACAGAAGCGTACCTTAATATTAGGATTAAGTTAAAGATGACTTAGTTCTGCAGAAGCAAGAGCCTGAGTAGGTCTTTTGTTTGTTGTTTGCTCACATTTCACCTTGGAATACTGGGTTGCTGGGCTTAGATCTCCTCATCAACAAACACCAACCTTCTTTACTTCTACAATTATTATTTAACAAATATTATATAAATGTAATCGTACAGGATACAGTTTGGGAGATTACAAATTTTCCACTCATCAGAATATTCTGAAAATTGATCCAGCTTCTTTTATCTATCATTGTTTTATGGCTTAATAGAATTCTATGGTGTGTGGATGAGCCACCTGTCCATCTGTATTCTTCAATTTATTGTACTGAGTATGTGTCGAGTTGCTGATGTAAACTGCATGTGGTCATCTTACTACTTGCTACTTAGTGTGTAGTGAGCAGACGAGTAATCTCAACACCATACATATAGAGTTTGTTAAATGTAGTGTCTCAGGTCACATCCCCTTAACTCAGAACCAAATTCTTCATTTAAACCATGTGATTCACAGAATGTTTAAGTTAGGGAAGTAATGATCTAAGTCACGAAGAATGACTTCATACAGAATGTCTGTGAGGGTAGGTCCCCTCCAGATATTAAAGGAATATTGAATGACTAGTAAACATTTTGGAAGCAATCAAATATATTTTCTCTAAGCCCTCAAACTGTCATTCATTCTTTATGAACATGAGAAGTAGAATAATTTCCCCTAGGTTTCATCAGACACATTACCAGTCTGTATGAAAATATTCTCTCATTTAGCCAATCTGGCAAACTCACTGGAGAAAACTGGGAATTGGCTCATAGCCATGTTATGTGCAGAGTACCACCATGTTCACTACAGAAAGCCCATTGTCTAGAAATAATGGTGAGGTTTTGCCCACAGCAAAAATCTGCATTCAATCCTGCTATCCCAGGAGTGGAATTTTGCTGAGAGCCAAATTCTCAAGTCTCCTTAATTTTGGTGAAGATGTGTTTTTTTACAAGTGCAAATTCAAGAAATTAAAGTTGGACTTTTCCTAGCTTTCCTCTCTCCAGTGTTTTATGACTGGAAGGACCTTTGAGTATTTTCTGAAAATAGCAAGTGCCAGCCAAGCTAAGGCAGCTTTGCTGTTAAGCTCACCACCCAAGACTTTGTAAAAATTTGGCTGGGAAGCACAAGGGAATCACTGTGATGTTGGACACTCTTCTATGCCAGGTGCAGTGTGAAATCCAAAGGACCAGCACCCTGAAGAGACTCTTACCTACATCCCATTAGCCACTGGGGCTCCTCCATTTTCTGATCCTCTTAGATATGAAAGTAGTAAAAGTCTCATAGATATGACATTTGACATAAACAAAACATGAGCACAAGAATGGAAGACTACCAACTTTGGGTTTTAAAAAGAGACCTATTAAAGATGTATAAAATGGCTGTTTTTTATGAAAAAAGATGAGTTGAAATAACTGCATATTCACCAAGTGATGTATGCTTTCACTACAGAAAGCAACAATTTCATTGAAAAGCTTATTTCTTCTATTGTTGAAGTTGGAAGGATGTTTATTTCCACATCCCTAGCTGCTGGATGCAGACAGACAGAATTTCTAGCAATAGCTATAGTATGTGGCCTTTAAAGCAGTGCTCTTGCTGACATAAATGGTGGCAAAGTAGCTAGGATCTCAAAGGTAATTATCCTACTCTGTTACCTCCATGTGTTTAATGCCCAGATGTAGTTTATGTGGGCAATAACAGGTGTGCTTCTCTACACCAAGTTATGTAAGCCACAAGGGTGTTTTCAAACAGTACATATTGGTTAGGCAAAAGTTTCAGTAATGAAATGACATAGGCTATTTTCATTTGTGTTGTTGCCAAAACATGCACCATTGAACTAAGACATATTTCTGCTACATCAAAGATAACTTGCAAGTTTGTATGTTAAAGCCAGTAGACTGCTCATCGATCTTTTATTACAGAAAATTTCCTAGTCCAAGTAGAGGGAAAACTAGATTAAATAGCACAGTGAAGTTAATATGTTCAAGAGTAAGAAGTCATCAAACAGCAGAAGAATCTCAGTGTAGATTTTGCAGCTAGAATCTGTTTGCATTGCTATTTGTCTTCTTGATTACATCCAAAACCTTTTGAAGCTTCTGGGGTTGGTACACAAAACACCTTAACTCAGAATTTCAGCATTCTCTTCCTTTGACACATTCTTGGATCCTTGTGTTCTAGTACTACTCAAGCCTCCTGGTTCTCTCCTGAATCAAAACACATTGAGAAAAGCCATGTACTCTCATTGTATATCATCACACTACTTTCAAATTTCAAAATTTTAACTAAAATTTTTCCTTTTGTTTACCTGAGTTTTGTCTGGCTTTTACACTCCCATATCCAGATTATTCCAACTGTGTGTAAAAGAAGCAAGTGACAATGTTACAATGGAAGGTGAGTTCTGGAAAATCACCTGAAACCACAACATTTCTTCAGGTATCTCATGGAGCATAGCTTTAAATTTAGCATAGTAATTAAGATGAAAGTTCAGTCTACAGAAACCCAATATTTGATCTATTTATGAGACAGGCTTTTTTGTAGTGGTTTTTGATTCTAATTGTGAGTTTTCTGTACAAAGACCAGGTACTTTAAGGGCACTTTTCCACAAATGCTTTCCTGTATTAGTCCAAGGTCACCAAGAATGTTCTAATCTTTTTTTAAAAAGTATTTATTTATCTGAATATGTATCTCTCTGTGTCTCTTTGTCTCTCTCTGTGAGTGTGTGTGTGTTTGTGTATATAATCATGTGTGTGCTTGCTGTTCATACATATATGCAAAGATTGGAGGTTGAAATCAACACCTTCCTAATTTCTTTAATTACTTCTCCACCTTATGTTTTGAGACAGGTTCTCTGATTGAACTTTGAGCGGGCCATTTCAGCTGCTGATTGGCCAGTGAGCCTCTGGATCCACCTGTCTCAGGTCTTCATCTGGATTTTCTACAGGTGCTGGAGATCTGGGCTCAACTACCATGCTTGTAGGGCAAGCAGTGTATCAGCTGTGGAATCTTCAGAAAGCCCTGTGTCATGCAGTAAATTCCTATAGACACTTCCATAAAATTTTAAGATGAATAGTTTTGTCAATGTTTTAGAAGGAAGGACCCCTTCTCTCCATTGGCCAGATCCTCCTACAGTGTATAGCTGCTGAAGCTGGTAACTGCCTCTACATGACAACTTCTTCAGCCCCTGAAGCATCCTCTCTTACTGCCTTGCTGCTTATTTTAGTTATGGCAAACATGCATAGTCCTGAGTCCTTGTAATGGAACAGGGATCATAATGGTAGTTTTGTAAAGATTTCCTTCTTTGTCTGGCTTCCTAGTCCTGCCTGTCCTTTTCCAGAACTAACTGACTCTGATCCTTCACTAACCAAATTTCCTTCTAGCTTACATTTTTTTCTTCAATTATAGATTGTTTATTATCAGTGGCACAAATACACAAATATGGGAACTTAAATTCCTGAGTATTTCTGGATAGTTTACAGTAGTCCTCTTTCTGTACATGTGCCTTTGGCTTTTTACTTTTCATTTAATGTTTTCAATTTATCCTCCATTCCAGTCTCAACATTTATTCATTGAATTTTCTTGAAAAGTTAAATAACACTTTTAGTAGTGGAATGAGTCAAAGAGTGATCACTGATGGGGAAAATATGATCTATGCCAAGTAACTGAATGAATGAAATATAATACAGAGGTGATTGGCTACAGTAATATTGGGGTATCCAAGGGAAATAGAAGACAATGAAAAAATCTGTGCATTAACAATCCTGACAGGAGGTAGGAGAGGGAAGTGATGTATTAGTATTATTCAAGTTTCATTGTCATCTGTATTATTAACGTACAAATTTGGAACGACTGTCAGAGAAAACAATGCCCTTTTCATCTTCCTGCCATCAAAAATCTTGTCAATGTTAACCATCAAGCCCAGAAGTAAAGCAGTTATGTTGGTGTGTGTCTCTAATCCCAGCAATCTGGAGGCAGAGGCAGACATATCTCTGTGAGTTCCAGGCCAGCCTGCTCTACACAGTTAGTTCCAGGAAACCCAGGGCTACATAGAGAAGCCCTGTTTCAACAACAAGTTCAGGGATTGTATTGCAAGTATTCTTTGCATATTCATATGCATATACTGATTCTTAGGCTAAATCAGTCCCTGAAACCTACAGATAAAGATCACATTTCTGGGATATAAAACCAAGGTTAGCCTTAGCCTATGAAACTACCACCCTGTGTAAGGTATCCTCGAAGTAGCTTCCCAACTTAGTTTAATGAAATTTCCTAATTGGGAAATCCAATCCCTAGCAACACCATTTGTATCAATTACGTTTTCCCATTATCTTTCACTCAATTTCCCGCAAATATTTTGCTATTCACTTTTACCATTCTATGGCATAAATAAAACTGCGGAATTGGAAAGATAGAGCCATGTTTGTCTTCGAATTTCATAGCAAAATGTGCCTTTGCAAACACTTGAACTGTCCCATTGCTTTGACTGTCATAGAAGCTGGCTGATAGGAGAAACTTAAAGAACTAAAAAAAAGGAAATCAATTTTTGATCTGATTCTGAAGCAGCACATTAAAAATAACACTAAGTCTGTGTGAGTACATATTCATACATGGGAATATTGAGCACAGGGGAAGAGAGTAAGAGTTTTTAAAGTATTTTTCTGTGTTGAAATGAACTTTAACACTGAATAAGATGATGAAATTGTGTTTAGAGACTACTTATTAACAATTTTACAAATTTTAAGGCTCCTACATTTTAACCCATGTCTCAACTTCCTCCATTGTATAAGCAATTAATCATGTGAAAGGTCCCGTGTAGTTTACAAAGAATCTTCACATGCATTTACTCATGTGAGACTTCTAACCACCATGTGTAGTAGGTTTACATATGAGGTCTTAAGTCATGAAAGTTTTCTAACTCTTTAATCTCAGCGTGATGCTGGATAAACAGTCGCCATAGCATCTTTTCAGAGCTTTATATTTTCTGTGTTTAATATTGGGTTATAACTGAAATTTTGTTTTATGCATATTCAACATAAATATCTCCATTTGGATGGACAATTTGTAACATTTAAAAAGTTATTTTGTTAAAAATGATATTTTGATAACATATTATTTTGATAAAAATGTGTAACACCATTTCCCTTTCCCTGAGTTGTATGAGTTCTACAGTTTTCACTTTATAGGCACAGTTTAATGTTTTCTGAAGGAGGATAAAGACTAACATGGAAATTTGACAAGAGCCAGGGAGATAATTCATTGTCATTGTCAACCTA
This sequence comes from Grammomys surdaster, assembly GCF_004785775.1. Taxonomy (NCBI): domain Eukaryota; kingdom Metazoa; phylum Chordata; class Mammalia; order Rodentia; family Muridae; genus Grammomys; species Grammomys surdaster. Next base: position 26,811,501 of record NW_021604565.1, on the reverse strand, counting down.
ACTGGATTTTGGATGTCTTAGGCGTGTCTTTCAGAACAGGTCCAGAATGGTTTAGCCAAGCAGGTTAAAACCAATGCTGAGTGTAGGTTCCCCATTAAATTGGCTGAATGAAAGTAAAAGGAAAGGAGCCAACTGCACTTCAGTATTCATAGCTCTACCCACTTCCTCAAGATGTGACTTGACCACCTATCTCATTGTCCTCATGTCATAAGCAAGACCTGTTTCCATTGCCAATCCAGCAAGCATGTATGCATCAAGAACTCAATCATGAATTAAAAATATATACTTATGTAAGTGGCCTCCTGTCAGGTATTAGGTCACAGCAGGGAGACCAATACAGTAACCAATACAGCCAGGATCTCAAGTTATTCTTAAAACGTAAAGAAAAATTATCATCCACTTTAATCTTTATTAATGGATGATGTATGTGTTTTACTTTTGGGTGAAGAACTGAGAAAACATTTTCTCAATAATAATTAAGGTGGTAGAAAACCTGATGAAATACCTTGAATTCAACAGATGTAGTTGTGCAAATAATATCTATTTTAATTGAACTGAGAACTGTACATGGTATTAAAATATGAGCATGTTAGTTGTAAAATAGGGTAACTAACTTCCTATAATGTGAAAAGAAGATTGTAACAATTTTATATTTAGTGTCTTACAATTTGATTTTATAATAGATGATTTACACCTCTTATTAACATTGTTCCTCACTAGAACCATTAGAATTAGTAAATATGAAAGAAGAGATCATGGGACTCCCAATGGAGGAGGGATAGAGAAGACTGAAGGAACTGAAAGGGTTTGCAGCCCCATGGGAAGAGCAACAATACCAACCAACCAGAGCTCCCAGGGCCTAACCCACCAGCCTGGGAGCACATAGGGAAGGACCCATGGCTCCAGCTGTATATGTAGGGGAGGATGACAGTGTCAGGCATAGGTGGGCCAGGGAGTTCTTGGTCCAGTGAAGGCTGGACTCCCCAGTGTGGGGGAAATCGTGGGTGGGGAGATGAGAGTGGTGGAGGTAGGTGGGGGGCATATCCTCATAGAAGCAGAAGGGGTGATAGGATAGGAGGTTCCTGTGGTGAGGGGGCGGGAAGGAGATTACATCTGAAATGTAAATAAAATATCCAATAAAATAAGAAAGAAAAACCATTTTTAACAGCCTTAAAAAATGTTTAGCTATAAGTCAGATGATATAGAGCCAGGAAGTGGTTGTCATATCATGGCATTTAAAATGATGTTTAGTTAAAGTGGTGCATTGTGAAGGCAAAACATTGGTAACAGCTGAAACTGCTTGACAGGCAGGTTACCCTTGGCACCTACGCATGGAGTGAACATAGCAAAAAACTTCCATTAATAATTGGTAAAATATTCAAACAATATTGCAACATAAAGCATTGACAATTCTTATGTGCAGAGGTTTTCAAATGTGCTTGGAGAGTGGGGCCACTGAAGAAGCTCATAGAAATTTCAGTCTCTGGCTGCACTCTCAAATACTCTTCATCTCTTGGCCAGTGGTGCTGCAGAACTTTTATAAAGTTTCCTCTAGGTGGTTTTATCATCTTTTCATCTTTGGGTATCATAGTATACAGTGCAGCCAATAGCCCAGGTGTCAGGAAGAGAAATCAATAGAGATTGGCATGATCTGGTAATTCTCTATGGAAGAACTGAGACTTGGATGGGCGGTTACACAACGGGTGAGATGTGAACTACATAGAGAACCTGGTAACAGACAAAAAGGTAAAGCGTTATCTCAGGGGACTGTAAGAAATGACCCTTTGCACTGCAATGGTCTGAGGCATCAGAAGTGTACAGTAAAAGTATATTGAAGGTGTTCCTGGCTGGTTAACAATATGTACAACAGTTCCCGAGAGTTCCAGATCCATTAAAAATTCAATTCTTTTATTTCTTATACATCATTACTCTTGTACACATTAAAAAAATTCAATAACCAATCCTTTCTGAAAATAATTTACTTTGAAAATGCCCAATTTGTATTTGTTCACATTATACTGGTAAAGAGTAGGGACATGGTCATCGCTAGATTTGGACTAGGGAAAGTGGATAGGGAAGAGTAGAGGTTGCAAATGTAAATGTTTAGTGCGTTTAGACTCTCTCTCTCTCTCTCTCTCTCTCTCTCTCTGTGTGTGTGTGTGTGTGTGTATGTGTATGTCTGCGGTGCATATATGCACGTATATATGTGTTTAATTTGTAGACATACATGTGTTTTTGTACATACATATGGAGACCTGAAGTTGACATTAGATGTCTTTTTTTTTTTAATAGCTCTCCACTTTATCTATCGAGGTAAGGTCTAGACTTGAAACTGAACCTTACCAATTCCACCAAGTTTAATATATCCACTTGCCCAGTGGACTCCTCTTCCTCCCCAGTCCCAGGAATATAGGTAACTGCCACATCCACCTGCCTTTCATATGAGTCTAGGGATCCAAACAATGCTATTCATATTTGCATAGCAAATGCTATGTCTTCTGAGCCGTTTCCTCAGGCTAAAGGCTGCAAATTATAGTCCCTGTCTGAATATTCACCTCTCAGTAATGTCACTTCTCAGAAAGAGGGCAAATAAACTTGAAATTAAAAGGAATTGTATTGTTGATCCCCTACAGACGTAGCTACACATGTTTCATAGTTTGTTTATTAATATGTGTTTCTGCCTGGCCACTTCTCATTTCTACTTTCTATAGGTTTACGAACTGACACTTAGAATATTAATTGTATACATCCATTGAGTTCAGCAGATTGATGTTTCAAGAGTGCAGATCACTTCTGGAGGAATAATGAGCCACTGCTGTTCTGGGTCAGTTCAACCCTTTGAGAGAAGCTAAGTGGCTGAAGTAAATGTGGAAGCTGTCCAAGCACATTTGACAGTTTACTGTTACATGTGGAAAAAAGGAAGGTAGAGTCAGAAGGAATTACACTAAATATTCAGTATGTATAAGTCCCATTTGCAAGAGAATTCAGTTACAAGGTAGGTATGGCGAAATGAAGGGCCTTTCAAAAGGAAAAGACACAAGAAGATAGACACTCTCATGTCTAGAGTTCTAAAAAGGAAAAAAAAAATCTGAGAGTTCAAGGCCCCTGAAGATATAAATCTTGTGAGATAAGTAGGTGTGTGAAGAAGCTAAAAGTAATTTTATTTCTTTTGTTACACATTTGATTTGTGTTGAGAACAATTGGTACTCTGACATAATTAAAGCAGTTCTGACATTTTGGTGTGTTTCATTGTTGGGCTATGCACAGAATGTTCCTACTGTCTTTGTTAATGTATTTTGAATAAAGATGGGTTTTATATTCATTCTGACCTTGTGATACTACCTTGAGCTATGCAGTACCATATAAAAAAGATAAAGGAATTATACAATGATCAATCTTGTCTGTTAATGAAAGAATTGCTTATTGCCAAAATGAAAATAAATTTTGCACTACTCTAAACTGAGGGACAGTTTAGCCTGTTGAAATTATTTCTGTGAGGGCAACATGGCTTAAGCTAAACTTTGTTATTTTGTACTTCCTGTGAATATGAACATGTTACTCATGATTTGATCATGTTAGGGTGAAATAAATTTAGTGATATTTGCCAATCATAATCTAATCTTTCTCTTCTTTGCTCACCAACCAGACACTTTAGAGCTCCCAGGAACTAAACCACGAACTAAAGAGTACACATGAAGTGACCCATGGCTCCAGCCACAAAAGTAACTGAGGATGGCCTTGTTGGGCATCAGTGGGAGGAGAGGCCCTTGTTCCTGTGAAGGCTCAATGACCCAGTGTAGGGGAATGCCAGGGTAGGGAGGCTGCAGTGGTTGTGTGTGTGTGGGGATGGGGGATGAGATAGGGAGTTTCTGGAGGGAAAACCTGGAAAGGGGATAACATTTGAAATGTAAATAAAGAAGATATCCAATAAAAGAGAAGAAAAAAATAAACACAGATTATTGTAAGAGAAGAAGAATCTCAAAACTTTAAAAATGTATATTTGATTTAGGGAGATACTATCTACTTTTCCAAAGTGTATATTTTGGTTGAGATCAAATTAAATTGTAGCTGTTCTACTACCCTAGTGTATCAATGTGTTAACTTCACATGCAACTTCCAGACTACAACCCAGAAACCTTGAAGGCACCTAGCAGTTATTGTTGGTGTCATTAATTCCAGAGTTCAGATCCTTCCTCTCTAGAGATTGTGACAGGCCCTCAGAGCTGGGATTCATTGATGTCTAATTTCTAGTAGTTTTTAAGACTACTGTGAGGCAGAGTTAATTAGATAAAACAAAGTATCTCCCTCAAAGATTCTGGGATCATAAAGCATGTTCTAAACCTGGAAAGATCATTTTTTTTTTAAATTTTTTGAGATTATAATATAATTTCATTAGTTCTCCTCCCCATTTCTCTCTACGAACTCCACCCCTTAGTCTTTTTCAAATTAATGGCTTCCTTTTCCTTAATTGTCACACACACACACACACACACACACACACACACACACACACACACACACTACAACCTGATTAGCTCATATGAAATTATTTGTGTTCTTGAGTACTTCTTCAGCTTCTGGTAATGTAAAATGCCCAGGCTGCTGCGGCGGCGCTGCCGCCTCCTCCTCGTCCTCGTCCTCGTCCTCGTCCTCGTCCTCGTACTCCTCCTCCTCCTCCTTCTCTTCTTCTTCTTCTTCTCCTCCTCCTC
>NW_021604565.1:26806367-26806692 GCF_004785775.1 Grammomys surdaster | reverse complement strand
CTCCCTCCCTCCCTCCCTCCCTCCCTCCTCCCCTCTCTCTCCCAAAATTGAAATTTTAAGTAAATGAATGAGCTGTAGTAGGAAACAAGATTCTGACTATTAGAATGGGAAGTTAAACAGAGAAAAATGACTACAATGAGTCGTTAGCTAACAGACCAGAGTTGAGCCATCAATATGAATAGGATTTGAGACAAGCACCAATGGTCCATATTAAGAGAGTTCAGAGGTTTCCTTGTTTTGTCAGGTGAAAGATCCTTGTACAAAATGATGATGAAGAAGAAGAGGAGGAGGAGGAGGAGGAGGAGGAGGAGGAGGAGGAGGAGGA
>NW_021604565.1:26780559-26805967 GCF_004785775.1 Grammomys surdaster | reverse complement strand
AGAGAGAGAGAGAGAGAGAGAGAGAGAGAGAGAGAGAGAGAGAGAGAAGAGAGAGAGGGAAAACAGGCTTTTGATCTTTAATTCTTACCTATTTTGCAGAACTAAATCAGCCACAAAGATTATACACACTTTGCTTTGTCTTGAGTCTTAAGCACTACAGCCTTTTCTAAATTTGTTTAAGTTAAGACTTGCTCCCATAGTTCCTGTGATCTTCAGTAAATGTGTTTTATATATTTTTAATACACTTGAATTAATTTCGGCACATTCTGCACTCCCTTCTAGAATCTCCTGATTCTCCAATTCATATTATTAAATTTTCATGCATCTTCCATGTTTTAACATTCTATGGGTTTTAACAAATGGATACAATCACATACAAAATGTTTGCCCTGGCCCCCCCCCCCCAAAAAAAAAAGTGTTCTTCTTATTCAAATGATTGTCTGGTATCTGATGAACTCTTTATTTTATCTATACTTTTTGCCTCTTTAATAAAACATCCTATAGAATCATACAATGCATTGCTTTTTCAGATTGCCTTTTTTTTAACTTAACAATATATATTTAATGTTTAAGTGAGGTTATGGGTTGCTGGATATCTTGTGCCCTTTTCTATTATTGAATAATATTCCATTGTTAGGATGAGCCTACTTTATCTATTCATCCTTTCAAGGGCATCCCAGCTGCTTTCACTGTGGGACAACTATGAACAAAACTCTAAATCGATGTGAATGCAAGGTTTTCTGTAAATATAAGTTTCAGTCTCTTGGTTGAATGCCCAGGATTGCAATTGTCAAATTGTGTGTTAAGATTATCTTCAGTTTCATAAGAGACTATCTGAAGCTAGGAAAGAAATGATTTTGCGTTCCCAAAAGCAATGACAGTGTGCTGTGCTGCATTCTTCACAGTGATTAGTCAATTTTTACTGTCTTGTAAGTTGGCTTACAGTTGAGTTGCAATAATTCTCTGTATATCTAGCTTACAAACTTGTAGTTGTTGCCAATGATTCTGCTACTATCTTGGTTTTTAGAAATCTCCTTAACACGAACTTTTATAATTCAGAATTTTAATTTTAGTGAACACCAATTTACTACAGTCTTTTTTTTGAAATTATAACTTTTCTATCTAGAAAACCATAACCAAATTAAATACACAAAGATTTTTCTCCTATGCTTTTTTCTGAAATTTAAAAAAATTTACACAATCCATTTTGCATTCAAATTTGAATGTAATATAAGTTCTATATAGTTTCAAATTAACCCTATAAAATTATAATATTGTCTTAGCATCAGGCGCAAACATCCTTTCTTCATTGAATTGTCTTTATGATTTTGCCATAAATCAGCTGATTATATTTATATTGGTCAATTCTTCAGCTCCCTTTTCTATTTTTCAACCAATAACATGCCACAATGATCACTGTCGTCTTACAGTAAATTGTCAAAGAACGCAATGTATGTCTATCATTTTTTCTCTTTCAGTTCCATTTGATATGTCTGCATATTTTCTTTCCACATAAAGTTTGGAATCACTTTTTTCATATGAAAGCTATGGTAAGATTTTCATTGGTGTTGCATTACATCCAGTAATCCAACTGAAAAATGACATTTTAGAAAAAGTCTTCCAATCCATAATCATAGAGTATATTTCTACTTTTATATCCTCTTTGTCTTTTTGTATTTGATATATTTATATCAGCATGAAAGTATTTTCCTTTCTTTTGTGATGTTATTATAAGTTATACTTTTCAAATTTTAAATTTCACGAGTTCTCTGATTATATGTTAACAGCCTTTGACATTTGAATAATTTTAACTCAAATATTTCTATAGATTCAAAGAAAATAGATTCTTAGAAAATAACTTTATTTGTTAATGAAGTCAAATAGGTTGTTGTCTTTACAGGAAAACTCACCTGCAGTATTTTGAATGAGAATGGTCCTGTAGTCTCAAATGTTTAAATATCTGGTCCTTAGTTGATGGAACTGCCTGGGAAGGATTAGGAGGCACACCTGTCGGAGGAGGTGTGTCATGGATACTTTGAATCTTCAAAAGCCCAGTATTCTTTGTATCTTCCTGTCTTCTTTCTGCTTGCTGTTAGAGATGTTGGCTCTCAGCCATTCCTGCCACCATGCCTTCTCTCCACCATCATGACCTCTATACTCTGAAACTATAAGCTCATGTAAATGCTTTATTTTTCAGTAGTTGCCCTGGTCATGGTGTTTTATCATAGCAATAGAAAAATAATTGAAGCAGGGCAGTGGTGGCCCATGTCTTTAATCCCAGCACTTGGGAGGCAGAAGCAGGCACATTTCTGAGTTCGAGGCCAGCCTGGTCTGCAGAGTGAGTTCCAGATCAGCCAGGGCTACACAGAGAAACCCTGTCTCAAAAAACCTAAAAAAAAAAAAAAAGAAAACAAAAACAAAGAAAGAGAAGAAAAAGAAAAGAAAAATAATCGATACAATGTGGGTTACTTTTTAAAAATTATATACGCCTTTTATATTTTATATTATATTTTTGTCATTAATGTGGTCAATTAAATCTCTCATTATGCTGTTAGGCAGCTGGATTTGGATATACTATTCATATTGTTTCCTGTTTTAAAAGAAGCAGTAAGTTTCATTATAAAGTCAGTGTTAAATTTTAGAAATATTTTTCACCAAAAGCATGATGCCTATTCAGTACCTTTTGTTTTCCAACAATGTTGTACATGAGTGTTAGATTTTTGTCAAATGTGCTTTCTATATGTATTGATATATATTTAAATTTAAAGCATTGATGCATTTATTGTATTTATTGACTTTTGCTTATTATGCCAGACCTATATAACAAATAAATTCCATTTGGTAAATATATATAATTAAAGAACATACTGTTGAATTTTATTTGCTGTTAACACTTTATTGAAGCCTTTGCATGTATATTTATGAAATATATTGGTCTATAATCTTAATAATTTCTTTATTTGGTTTTGACAAATCCTGTTTCCATACAGTGAATTGACATTTTCTCCTCTTTGCTTCTATTTTCTGGAAGAAAGTGTGAAGAATTGACATTATACTTACTTGGATGCTTTCTAGAGGCAAAATATAAAACATTTGAGCATGATTGTTCATGTTTTAAGGCTTTTAATTATTAGTTCTTTTTCTTTACCAAATATTGAACAAGTCTGAGAAAATTTTGTGGGAATTATGTTAGTTTACTTTTAAGAGAACAACATGTATGACTAGGTAAGCCTATAATTCCAGAATTTGGAAGGTTAAGGCAGGAGTATTGCCACAAATTCAAGACTAGCCTAGGCTTACTATTGAGATCTGGCCTCAAAAACAACAAAATAATTGAAACAAGAAAAAACGAAAATATTTATCTCTGATAACACTTTCTATTGAAGTAATTGATAATGATATTAGGAAATTGGTAATTTCTCTCATCTTTACTTCTTCTTGTGTTTATATTTACATTAGTTTCTTGTAGACAAGAAGTGGTGAATTCTTGTCTTGTTTTAGGTTGGTGCTGTCAGTCTCAGTCTTTTAGTAAGTAGGTCTAGATCATTCACATTTAAATTGATAGTTTACAGTAAATAGGATTAATATCTTCCACTTTTGAAAGTGTTTTATTTTCATTTAATTAATTAATTAATTAATTAATTTTTGAGAGAATGTTTTTCTGTGTAGCCTGGCTATCCTATAACTCATTTTGTAGGACAGGCTGGCCTTCAGAGAGAAATTTTAATCAAGCAACATGGCTGCTCTGGCAAGAAATCACATCCAAAGATCTTTTAGGTGTATGTGGTCCAGCTAGAATGGAGACATGCTCTGGATTACAACATGATCTGGGTGGAATACAGACATGCTTTTAGTACACAGCTTCAATCCCTAACAATGTAGGCAAGGTTAGTTTGTAGAAGGAAGCAGCCATGTTTGAAGGTGACAGCTAATTGAGGGGCAAAGGGATGAATCAGAGAAAGACCAGACAGAATGAGTCAGAGATAGGATATGCCCAACTCTCAGGAGAACAACAAAGGAAAGAAGGGCTACTTAAGGCTAGCACAGATACCAGGGGAGAGAAAGAAAGAGGGTGAAAGGGAGACAGAGGAAGTGGGAGGGGGAGAAGGAGAGAGAGGGAGAGGGAGGGAGGGAAAAGAAGAGTGGCAGTTTTACATGGATAATTTTATAGAGACAGGCTGCAGATGAAGAAAAAGCCAGAGAATAAGAAGGACCCAGAAGATTAGAACTGATGGCCAGAGTTAGTTTGAGACCAGGCAGAACAATTCAGTCAGAAGCTGAGAGAAACCAGATTAAATCAGTCAACTTGGCGAGGAGTTAGAGCCAGAAAAGCCCACTTGAATCATTCAGGTTTGAGAAGAGTTTGTGCCAAAGCAGCTGAATTGAACCAACCAGCCAGACTTCAGAAAGAGCTAGAAAGGGTAATTTTATTCAGCATTTAGTCAGAGGTTTAAACATTATAGGCTTAGGTGTCTATTCTTATTGTAACTTTGAATACCATGTTTGATTGACACCTCTGGGGGGCATGTTCTTTTCTGAAGGAAAACAGAGGAAGAGTGGGTACAGGGGAGAGAGGAGGTATAGAGGGGACTGCGAGGAGTGGAAAAAGTGATAACTGTATTTGGAATATAATGTTTGAGAGAATAATAAATAAAAGAACAAAAAAATTAGAAGAGCCATTAAAAATAAAATAATCACTTGGATATGCAAGTATGTCCATGACAGAATAGAGTCCTTTGGGCATATGCCCAGGAGGAGCATAGCTGGACCATATGTCATGAAGCTCATTCAACTGTAACTATTTGCTAGCATAATGGTGAAGTATGGATGAAGAAAAGAAATTCTACAATGTTACTCTTAATTATAGTCTTTGAGCATATCCAGGACTTGTAACTAAAACATCCCAGTAGCATAACTTTGTCCTATTTCTCTTTGCTTTTAGTGACCACAGAATTACTAGTTCTCTTAAATTACCAACACTATTGATTTTTATACATTACTCTCTCCATCTCAGACAGCAGCAAGGATGGAAGAGATATGAGTAGGTATGGTTGGTCCCCAGTTAAGTGAGGTATGGCTCTGATAATATTTTTTCCATTATTTTTGATATGGATATGCTTCTTGCCAAGATTTCATGAAAATGGCTATCCTCCTGCTCCAAGAAAAAAACCTGTGGCCCCAGAAGTTCTTCATTCTTCTTCTAGGCAACACTGAAACACTAGCAGCTTATTAATCACAATTTAAGTATGTCTAATCCAATTGTAGCTCTGACTCCTTTGGCTGGCATTAGGTGGGACTCAGTAAAGACTCACTGCATAAACATGCTGCTCTTGGTTTTGAAATGGAACGTGGGCCCTGTGCCTTCAGTTCTAGTTTGAATTCAGGAAGGATCTTTTTTTTTAATCTTGTTTAGATTTTTCTTGTCATAAAAATAGGATTAATGCCATCTTATAGAAGCTTTGCTAACATGGTCTTAGAAGAGGAATTGACTATTACCAAGTGAAACAAATATGACCCTTTAATGTTTTTCAGGCATATAAAAATCATACTAAAGGATATATTTTTGCCTTATAATTTAAGGTTATATATTAAAGAGAATTTCTATGAATTTATAAACATACAACCCATTTAACAGGGTAAGGAGTATTTAAACCATGTCTACTGAAACTATCAAATAAAATATTAGAAATGCAGTCTAATTAGTATGATAATAAATGAAAGAAAGTTATTTGAACACTTTTTCCAATAAGACTAATATTTCTATATTTTTATTGTAAGTGAATTTCTTCCATACAGTATATTTTGATTATAGTTCCCCATCCTTCCACTCCTCCCAGTCTCCCCTATTTCCCCTCCAATCCAGAAACACTCTTTCTCTTTCACTCTTTAGAAACTAAACAGACATCTAAGGAATAAATTTAAAACAGGCAAATAAAAATATTAAAAACACAACTGAACAATAAAAAAGAACCAAAGAAAAAGGCACAAGAAACATACAGACACAGATACACACATTTGCACACAAAGGAATTCCATAAAAGCATAAAACAAAGGTTTCTCAAACTGGAAACCTTAATAGGACTGCAAAGAATCTGTAAGGTGGAGAAAATGCCCCAACTAACAGTATGTGACAAGGAACTTTCAAAGAGCTTGGTTTGTTGCCGCTGTTGGGTATGGGTACCCATCTACTCATTGGGCATGGTTTGTTTCCAGAGCGAGAGTCTCTTATAAAAAAATTAATTTACCATTTTCAAGTAGCTGTGGGTTGAAGATGGCTTTTGGGTTAGGGATGGAAACATGTGTCCACTTCACCTTTCAGCTCTAGGAACCCATCTGATGCAGAACCGTGTAAAATTTGCGTATGCTGCCACAGTCTTTGGGAGGTCATAAATGCCCCAGCCCTGTTATGTCTAGAAGCCCTTGATTTCTTTTATCTCCTCTGGCTCTTACATCCATTTCACCTCCTCTTTTACAGAGATCTCTGAACCCTGAGGGGAGGGGTTTGATGATCCCATTCAGGGCTGAGTGTTCCAAGGCTTCTCACCTTCTGCATATTTTTTGACTCTGGGTCTCTCAATTTCTTCCCATTTTCTGCATGAGTAAGCTTCTCTGATAATGATAGAGCATGGTGCAGAACTGGTTATCAGCACCCACCTCTCATTTTTAATACTATTTAACAAAATACACTTGCATAGCTTAGGTGCCAAATGTCTTATTTTGCCTCATGTCTTACTGTCCAAAGAATTTTAAATACATTCTTCAATATCAAAATCAGGAATAAAATATTTTTCCAATAAACAAAAAACAAGCATGGGTACTATGTATTCAAAGAGTTGAGTAATAGTCATATGGAAAGCACACAATATTTATTATAAAATATAGAAAGCCAATTATATATGTATCTACCTTCATACTTTGATTCATCTGCACATAATCATGTATTGGAATATATATTTGGTTGTTAGTCTTAGAACCGATATTTCTATTTAGAATTTGTAAAATACTACAATACATACTAGGTATGTATTTGTATACACTTCTTTACTTAACCACAAACATTTGGTATGCATAGATCTTTCAAGCATTTAATTTTTGCATTTAATTTGAGAGTCATTGAATTGATATCATTAATAGTAATTGAATTGATATCATTAATAGTAAGAGTCACACAAATTATAAATGGTAAGAAATTTTAACCTTACTATTTCCTTATTCTTAGATTAAAAACAGCTCAGGTTCAGTGATTTAGATATCTGAGATGTTTGGAAATGTACATGTGCAGCAAGAGTGAGCTTTCCCTGTGCACTGGTAAGAGATTGTCCATATGATACAAACTGCTTTTGTTACATTTGCTATCCTACTTTATATATCTGGGTACTAGCAATTATTTTAATCACTTAGTGTACTCATCCATGAGAACAACCACCATCGCAGTCAAGCCCATTATACAAATGAGAAGCCATTGTTCTTTTCATGTTTTGTCGGTAGACATTAACATGGATGCTGTGAACCTATTGGAGACAGAAGTAATGGAGTGAAATTGCGCACACCATTACTTTAAATTGAAATGCAAGAGGCTCCTCTGCACAGAAGTCATGAGACTGCTTTACCTAAGACACGAAAACACTTGTTGGCAAATTTCAAACAACAGGATTCTGTGCACTTGGAAGGAGTTTTTCATCCATCACCTACATAATGTTTAGAAAACCCTCATATTTTCCTCTAATTGCCTCTGTCCTTAATTTCATTTTTAAATTTTGGAACAGAAAGCCTATTCTCACAAAATGGAAATTCTGTTTTTTATTGTCATGTGCTACTATAGATTACATTTTGATTCATTACTAAAAAGAAAATAGATATGCTTCATCAGGTAAATTCTAAGAATCATGCATTAGGGGGAAAAAACTTGAACTAGCTAATTTTCTATTATCAAACTAATTTAGATTTTTTAAAACCTCATTATCTTACATAGGTAAATATTTCAAACAGATCATTTCTTAATAATACCTGCTTTTTTTCAGTCTGCTTTTGTGTGAGAGAATGTTAGGAGAAAATATGGCATTTTGCAACAGCAGCTATTTTAAAGCAGATGGGCCGTGTCAATCCTCAAGACAGTTTCTGCATTTATTCTTATAGAAATCATAAATGTGCCAGGAAATTGGGGATGGCATGGTACAAAGCATTAGAAAGTTTGGAGCATTTTTTTTGAAACTAACATACTACTGTCTATTGTGCTTCATAAGATCTCTCCTACTAATTAAATGACAGTTGACGGACAACTCTAAACTGAATTCCGCTGATGGGATCTAGGCACATACTCTGATAGTCTAGGGGTGACTATGTCTTCTGTTTTACAAAGACATTGAAGGAAGTAAAGAGGAAGATGTTCAGTGATTCCTATCACATCCTCCTGTTGGTCAATCTTGTGCCCCAATGTTTGGCCTCTGGTTTGTTAATTAATAGAAACAAAATGCCCACCCTTCTACCCAAATCTAGGTAGAGATTTTGTGTCTGATCTTACTGCCTTTTTGTATTTATCACTCTTCTGTTTGGCAATATTGAATTTTTCTGTCTTTTGAGTCATTCCTGTCATATAATTTTTATTCTGAAAAAAATAAGTAAAAGAGCTATTGAGATGGTTCAGTGAACAAGGCCTGATGACTTGAGTTTGATCCCTGAGGTCCTATCATGGAAAGAGAGAAATACAAGTTGTCCTACATCTTACTCACATGTGCCTTGGTAAGTGTGTATACCCCTTTCCCTGTGGAAGACTATTTCTCACCCTTTGTCATTTGCCTGTAGCTCTTTGTGTATGGCTGGCTGTACCATTTGTCCCAGTTAGAAAATCTATCGGTGTCATCCTTGTTCAGCTCATGTTTAGGAAACCACACTAGTGAGACTTCCAGAGTGTAGCTTCTGGCATTTCCAGAAAACACAATCTTGTTCCTCTGGCACTTAGAATTTTCTTGTCTTCCAGAAAGTTTCCTGAGTCTTAGGTTTAGGAATACTTTATAGATATATGCAGTGGGATTGGACTTCACAACTCTTGATTTTGATCAGCTGTGCTTTTCTGGAATGCTGTCTGTTTCAAAGGGAATTTTCCTTGATGAGGGGTGAAGACTACATTTATCTACATTTTACCTTTAGAGTCCTGTGAGACACTTTTGTTAGTTTGGTGTGTGTATCCCAGTGTCAAAGTTTGGGTGATGAAATGATAATGTCAACAGAAAATTACTTCTCACACCTGGAAGCATAATGGCTGAGACGCATATCACTGGGCTATGTTCTGCAAAGAGCCCTGTTCTGGGCTGCAGTTGACTGATTCCTCATATTTCTGATGGTGGAATGAGACCATGAGAGATTTTTGGTTCCCTTTTCATAATAAGTCATCCCATTTGGGTCCTGTCTTTATGATCTAGCTCTCTTCCAACAGCCACATTTGATAGAGACAAGGATTTCAACATTTTAGAGTTACACAAACATGTAATCCATAATATCCATCCTCCTTTCTTATTCTTCATAGAGATTTTTTAAATCCTAAAATAAAGCACCCCCATGAGTAGAAAATACATTCTTCAAAACCTCTCATATTGGATTTCTTTCTAAGTCTGTTGGATACCCTTTCCTTTAAATACTCTAAGGAAATACAGAAACCCCTTTCATTATGAATGCAGTTTGTATACTTTCAGCCATGTCATGTCCTAGTTGAGGACAAGAGAATTCAAAATGACATGCAATGGAGCATGGCCTTTGGCAAACTTACTTAGTGTTTAAGAGATAGACACATTTGAATGAGAGAGTTAACCAATTTAGAGACACTGTAATAGACCTAGATTCAAAATACCATGGGAACATATTATAAAGGACCAGAAAATTCTACATGTAGGAGTTTTAAATAAGCTGAAGTCAAATTCTGCATGTAACAAACTCTTTCAAAATTTCAGCTGCTTACCACAAACACTAACTTAAGTGCTCATAGGTTTTCAAGGCAGCTATAATTTGACTCTCATAGGCTTGTTGTATCTGGGCCAAATTAGTATGTAAGTCTCATAGAATCATGCTTGGCCCTTGTGTCTTATTCTCTGATCTGGATAAAGGAGAGAGATTACCGATTTGTGCTTTCATAACAAAACAGATCAAGCCAAATCATACAAGCTTGTTTAAAACTGGGTCGTACCAACACAGTTACATTCAACTGACTGAAGACATCTTATGGTCAAACCCAACATCAATAGGACAAGAAATATACAACAGCCACAGTTGTGGGAAATACTTCAGAGTCATAGTGTGATTTCTGGGTGTATATTCTATACAAAATGTACCTTTACAGATACATTTTAAAAAGAGGAAAATGAGATTTTTTCCCCATTTTTATGATTCTGAGTTCTGTCCTCTGTTATATTCAGATTGCAGCCTCTAGATTATCTGAGGTCAGTGGGAACTCTGTTTCCTGTCACATCTGATTTTCTTTAAAGAAGATGATCTCCATCAGAAGACAACAGTTAGTAAAAACAGAAAAAATATTCTCTTGGAAACAGGGAACTAGCAGGAACTATAACATAAAACAGTGTTAAAACGAGATGAGAGGCTGTGGACGTGAGCGCAACAGTTAGAGAAGATGATTGAGATTCATGAATAGAAGAAAAACATTTGCATTGCCAAGGATTAAACATCATTGCCGAGTTCAGACAAAATATTAATGCATGTGTAATGTGGAAGCACAGAACTCCTGGTAAGAACTAGCCTCAGGCAAAACTTCATCTTAAAACAGAGAATACTTTATATTATGATTCTACGAATGAATGTTGTCTAAATATTTTTGTTAATTGCCGAATATTTCACGATAATAAGGACCATCAAGTGCTGAAACTGTGGTGATTCATTTGACATTAGAAAATGGAAGGATATGCATTTTAGGCATAAAAATTCAAGCTCTTTTGAATTTCAACTATATTCATACGATGGAAAACAGCAGAAAGCAGGGCCTCTCTACATACTCAGGGTAGACAGGGATTCCCTGAATATTTTGCCACATAGCTGGAAGGAAAACAGACTTTTAATTGTTTCTTTGCCACCAGGGTAGCCTTGCTGTTCAACAGAAAGCTCTTCATATAAAAAGACTGTCATTTTTTTTTTAAAAAAGAAAGTTGCAACAGGTGAAGATGAATATGCTATTTTTGGCAAGATTTGCTGCTTTAGGTACAAACAGAAAGTTTATTTAGAAAAATATGTACTTGGATAGAACTACTTTGTTGACAGTCAATAAAAGAGAAAAACAATCATTCAAGGATCATTTTAGAGCCCCAACATGAAATCAATATATCTTGAACAAATGAATACCTATTGAGAAGCCATAAAACCTAAGTCTCTGTTTTGAACACTTGAATGAACAAGGAGAAATACAGTACAATGAGTCATAGTTTCTGTACACTTGGGACTATTTCAGATACTATAATACAATGCAGTTGACCAGATAGAAAGATACTTGATTTCATGAAACTTTTATTTTTATTTGGATGAGTGAGAAGTGATCTCTCCATAGCCATTGGTTGTGTATCTATAGAGGTGAATACACGAACAGCAGACATGTAGGGAAAAAGTTCTGACTTATACAAAACTATAGATAGAATTACTATACACTGATATAGTCAATCAATGACTCACTAAACCTTTAGTTCACACTATGTGTCACAGGTAAATTAGAGATGAGTACAAGTGTTTAATAAGATGCATATTGTTATGTGTAAATAGCATACCATTTTGTATATCTTGAGATAAGGCACTGCTTTAAGTTAGTTGATATTGTGTAAAACCATGAAACTTGGGTCTTTGTCTTGCTCTGAGTGACTCCATTTCATGAGTAGCATTTGGCTTCATTTAGAGTAGAAATACAGAGGCAGAATGACTCTGTACCTTGACAACATAAACAACTGCCTAGCACAATCATGAGGCACAGGATCTTAAATAGTGTATTACCCCAAATTAAAATAAATGGATCACCCTATAGGTAAGTCAAATAAATTAGACTATATATGTGCTTTGACATAAAGGCAGGCCCAAGAACTTATTGAATACACCAGACTAAAGAAAGGGTATAATATCTTTGCCTGGACTCTATTAAAAGAAAGACACATAACAGTCTGATGATAACAACCCTTATCACCCCATCCATTGACCACAGATGTGTAGATCAAAAGATTAACTGGCATGGAATTTCACAGTCCCAGGGGCTTCATCTTGATAGGTCCCCATGGTTCACATGTCCTACTCAAAATACCCATCCATTCACCCATCCATTTACCCATTTGGACACAGTCCTCCTCTTTACTTCTAAAATGTCCTCAGTCCTCTACGTCACATCTGCAACTTTATTCTACAAGGTGGGTTGCCTCAACTCTGACCCTTTGGCTCAATTCTCCAAGTGTCTCCAGCATACCTCTAGCAGGCTTTGTTATATTATTGTTATATATTTTCTATGTTTTTCTTGTGTTCTTTGGACTCTGTTGAGGATTATTTAATAAATTGTAGCCATTCCATTATGCACGCACACGCACATACACACACACACACACAAGCCCATGCAACAGTGCAAGCAGGGGGAGAGAGATAAAGAGATAGAGACAGAGGGAGAGACAGAGATACACAGAGACACAGAGACACAGAGACAGACAGAAAGATAGACTGAGACATAGAGAGGTGATTTGAGAGTTAGTAGTAGTAGTCAAGATTGTAATCAATGAACCTGTGTTCACCTTGCCCAGTTAAAGGAAAGAATCAGAACTAGTTGTAAAATTGTTGTCAGTTAAGCTGACATAGATTGTGAATATATTGCTATCCAATACCTGATACTGTGAAAGACAACAGGCAGGTCTGTCTGTTTCTGACATACTGTACCCATGACAGTACAGATATCATGTCTTCTAACCCAGCCTGTCCCTTCATTTTCCAGGCCTTATGTGGCTTTCTCTTTTTATATAGTATCTAGATACTTACCATGAGCTAGATCTTACCCTACCATTATCTCAACATTATCACACAATAGACACAAATATCTATACAGTTTGATATCCTTGATTTTTGACAGTTCCTGGAAACAATTTCCAATGCAGCAACTTTTCAAACAACCAAATATATACACACATATATGTCAAAAGGAAACAAGACTGTCAGACATGCCACACTATTAGTCTGTAGCTGTAACTGCTAGTAGCTAGTTAGGTATTAAAAGTCTTAACGAATATTGAGGGTAGGTCTTTCCCTCATAGCCAGAAGCTTATAAAACTAAACAGAAAGTTCAGGATGCACATTATTACTAGACTCTAAGATATCTCCTACTCCCTGTATCCACTGAAATAAATCACAGGAAAGAATTGGACAATGAGGTTATTTTACTTCAGCCCGGGCTTGGGAAAATGTGGGGGGTAGTTTTGATTGTTCCTGATGTAGGAAGACCCAGCCCACTATGGGCAGCACCATTCCTTTGTTAGGGAACTGGGACTGTATGAGTATAGATAGGACTAGCTGAGTGCTAATTAAACAGGCACCATGAGTACATTTGTTTCTCTCTGCTCTCAACTGTGGGTGCAAGGCTATAAATTGTCTCCTTTGACATCCCCACATTTGTGGGCTGTACCCCGAATCCTTAAGCCAAGTAAACTCCTCACTAATTTGTTTTTGGTCAGTGTTTTAGTCACACTGACAGAAATTAAAATAGAATACTCCTTGAGAATATTTTTCTTCACAATAGTCCCCCTAGTCCCTGTCCTTCTCATTCCTTGAGAGCATTTTCCCCTACAATAGTCTCTCTGGCTATTGTCTACTCTTGTCTCTTGAAGGCACTTCTGTCTATGATGGCCATTGCCCATCCTCACTCTGAGAGTATCTGATTTCATTTTGCAATCAACTCATCTGTACTCTGTGCTATGCTCTGCATATCTCACCTAAACTTTTTAGGTGGCAATCACAAGGACTGGAGTACCATAGAGAAGTAGGTCCAAGTGACAATGCTATAAAGACAAATGATGAAAGATATGTGAATAAAGAAATATTTCAGATGAGATCTCTATAAGGACTAGACTACTATTTCAGGAGCCATGAGGAAACAGTGTCCATTTTGAAAACAGAATAGGTCCAAGTACAGGCAAAATATGCTCTGTGTTTGAAAGACAAACAGGAGGCTGATGTAGCTAAATGGTGCACATGTAGTGAATGACAGGAGTTACTAACTGTTGCCAGAGGCAAAGGTTTCCATTTGATTATAAGGACAACAGCAGAGATTTTTGCAGTTGGAAGAAGAGGATGTGGTTTGATTTACAGATTCAAAGGCTCGTCTTCACTGCCTTGATGAGAAAAACTTTAAGTAGAAATAGTGAAGAGTTGGTAACCATTAAGAGTACATTGCAATAACTAAGGCCAGAGATGCTGGTAATTTGGGCTTTGTGATGGTGGAATGGATTATAGACATATGTGAGAGACTCAATTTGTAAGTCTTAGGGGTAGACTGAATGTGAGAAAGAAGGATCTGAATAATTCAGAGTGATTATAATGGTTGAAAGTTATAGATCTGTGTGGATGCAGGTCATTTTCTGAGATAAGACAGTAAGGATTTTTTCTTGTAGAGAAACAAGAAATAGTCAAGACAAATGTGCAGGCTCTATTGAGAAAACATAGATATACTCTTAAAAGCAAGTTAATAAATAGCTAAATAAAATGCTAAAAAGAGAACACAAGTTAATTATCATGATTGTATCATTCCACATCATGTAATTTTGAACATCACTGTACCAAACTTAATTCTTTAAACCTGAAAGGCACTTAGTTATCTTACAAATGTAAAATTTGGCTGTGAATGTATAATACAACCATTCATTAACAATAGGAAGGCCCATAGATACCCCTTCTATTTTTTGTGGCTTTTACTTATTTCAAGATGGCTGATATAATTGACATCATGATTTTCAGTGACAGAGACATGTAGAAAAGAGGTAGCTGTGTGGCGGTGGAAGGGGGCAGGGGGGAGAACTCAATTGGACTAGACTTTTTAAATGTGTCCTGTGGATCTAGCAGTTAAATCCAGGTGATGCTCTATTACTGAACTATGTCCCCAGACCTAGCATTTTTCTTTAATCAGGAGTAAAAGTTTCCTAGAAGCCCTTCAGGTTGTGCCTATTGCAAATAATTGGCCTGAACTGTGCCCTATTGCTATCTTTAGAGCTCTCTGAGATAAAGAGAACCAAATCGACAATGTTGGTTGAGATCATTATGGTTGCATGTCTGAGTCTCGGAGTTATTAATGCACTTAAAAATAATGGAAATTCTGTACCGATTAAAGATTATTTTGCTTTGTCAGATTGTAAGAGGTTTAAGGATTCAGCTTTTCAACTAGGTCTTCTGTGATGAAAGACAAGAGTGTTAGATTTACAAGTTCACAGTTTTACATACTAAGTACAACACCGAGTGAAATAGGTAGTATATAATTATACAGATAAGTGATCTGTATTTATTGGGTCAACTGTAATTTATACATCAAGAAATCGAGATCAGAGAGGGAAAATTACTTGTCTATGATAATCACAGCATTAAATATTATATTGAGAATTAATTATTTCTATCCCAAAGCATGAATTTCTCAGATTTTGGTACATTTATTTTCATTGGAGTATGATGGTACAGCTGACCGCAAATTCTAAAAGGAAACTAAACCCAGCATCTAAATATAAGAGAAATTTTTAAGTGAAGCCAAACGACTAGCTATATTGTTCTTATTTACTTTAAATCTAGATGCCTTCTTCTCCTCATTCCTTTGGAAGATCCATAACCTGCCTCTCAACTTTCAAAAAATTGTATTTCTCTTGATTCTTTACATACACTTGAGCCTCACACAGCATCATCATGAGCCCCAATTCCTTTGCCTCTCCCTATTTCTCAAGTCGATGTATCCCTTTGTGTCTCAATCTCTCATCACAATTTGTTTTGACAAAAGAGAACTTATAGTAATCCCTACCATGTCACAGGTAGACTTGCTTCCCTGGATGGGTGACCTCATTCTGAATCAAGTGTAGACCTGCATCAACCCAGCTTCCTGTCTCATTTATTTATCTGAAATATGCATTGAAAATGTCTTGGGAGACCTTTACACTTGTCCCATGAAACCATTAAGGAAATTGGATTTGTTAACTATCATAGCAAACTTCATCATTAAGCCTCTATGTATAATGGAATAACTCTAAAGTCTGTAGCTAAATGAAGGCTCCTGAAATGACTACGTTACAATTTGTAGCTCTGTTGCAGCGGTAAACATGGTCACCTAGGCACTTGTTCAGCTTCATCCTTTTTCTCTGATTTTTTCTAAGGAAGGCTTCCCTCCTACTTCATATATTTGTAAATGTCCGTCCATACACACCCTACAATAGAAGTCTAGAATGTGTTTTAGTTTCTTCTTTCTGTGTAGCCACTGAAACTATTCTACAACTACATAAATTCCACACTTGAGGTGATTCCTCTTCTTTTCCTTCTGTCCCTATTTTCCTTAAAGGTCTACAGAATCCTGAACAATGGTCACTTCAGTGCCATTCAGCACTTAACTTGCTTCTCATCTACTTCATTTACTGTGTGATGTTTGGATAATATTGGTTAAAAACTGAGGCTATTGCTAATGACAGAGCAATTGCCTTACATGTGAAAGTCTCTGAACACAAACCCGAGATTCTTCAGATAAAACATGAAACAAAACAATACAAAAATATTGGTTGGACTGTATAAGTGTCAAACGTACACACATATATGTAGAAGCCTCATATATATGTGTGTGTGTGTGTGTGTGTGTGTGTGTATTGCCAACAGCAGTAAAACTACCATTGTATGAGGCACACTATAGATCATGTTATCTTTTCTAGGATGGGAAGTAACATCTGTAATATTAAGCATTTATTTTTCTGTGTAGGTTTGGGCAGGTGCATATTTGTGTAGGTTCACATGGCTGTGCGTATAGGGGTCACCTGGAGCATCGTTTCTCAGGAGCTGTCCATGCTTGGTGACTCCATCTACCCAGTGCTGAGATTACAAGTATGTGGCACCATGTTTGACTTTTTGTTGTGGTTCTGGGTACTCAAGTCATGACCTCCTGTTTGTACAGAAACTTTCCTTACAGAACTATATATACCGAGTTATGTTTATTTCCTATATACTGGATTCTTATACTGCCTCATCTGGCATGCTTCTTCTTTCTCTCAAGGTGATAACCGCTGATACCATTCTTTAGCATTTCTTAACTCTGACAAAATGAATCATTTTTCTTCTGAGTTTCAGTGATATATTCTAGATGAAATTTATTGAGCACTTACAGCCTGTTTTCATTTCCTTCTGCTGCTGAAACACATTTTTACAAATTTGAAGGCTTAAAATAAAGACAAAATCTCACAGTTACAGAGGAAAGGGAAGACTAAAAAATGAATGTGTCCAGAAGGGAGTGGTGGTCCTCCCCTAGAAAAGACTCTAGAAAAGCATCCTCCTTGCCTCTACCTAGATTCTGACAATCATCAATATTCTTAATCTTGCAATTGCATTGTTAATATATGCTTCCACTTTTACATGACCCTGTGTCTATGTGCTTCTTCTGGGTCCTATATCCAAGTCTCTTCTTACACTTACAAAAAACATTTATCTGAGCACTTATGGTCCATACCCATCCATGATAACTTCATCTCAATGAAATATGGTGGCAAGAATCTTGTTTCCAGATAGATTCCCATCTATAGGTATTGGAGTTTAGGACTCTACCTTTTAAAGAGAGAGGATAATGGAGCGTATTATCCTAACCTTCTCTGCTGAGGATTTACAGTACATAAAATTGAGCTGTATGAAACTATACTCATTATAGGGCATGAGTGTGTGCTGAATGTTCGCAAAGCTCAATTTTTTCTTAGATGCTTTGTTCCTGGTATGGTACTAGTAGGGAATGGTTCAACCTTTAAGAAATGAGGCATAGATAGAGGTCTTTAGGTCATTGGGGGTAGGATCTTAGAAGGGATTTTGTGTGGCCCTTACCTTACTACCTTTGTTTCACTAATGGCTTCCCCATTCTTAGATACATCACCAAAATTGCAATCTTTTGAAATTGTGAATCTTTTTTTTTTAAAAGACGTTAATATCCCAGGGTCATTCTACTTGTTTGTTTGGCTGTCTGATAATTTACAGGATTTTGCGATATAACTCAGTCTACCTCTGAGCTTGTGCTCCTGTTCTCTGCCTTCTGAATGTTGTTATTACAGTGTTCTTGGCATGCTATTCTGTCATAATCTAGTGAGCTGGCTAATAGTAATAAAAAGCCGATTTTTGAGTATTTCATATTATTACTCCACTATGAACATACTCAGGCTTTACATCAGTATCAGGAGATATCATTGTTAGTCTCACTTTACGATATAGCAGGAGGAGATTACTGAAGTTGGTCAAGGTCATACACTTAGATCCAAAAGTAAAACGGTGAGACCTGTTCTACTACATACCCTCTTAACAATGATAGTATGTCATTCTTTGGCTGTAGTGAAACTTCTGTACATGATTGTGTAACTTATCACACAAAACATGTATATTCCTTTTCTATGAACTGCCTTAGGAAGTTCTGTTTACTGTATATTCGAAACTTTTAACACAGTATGTCCCATTAGATAGGAAACTAATGTTCTTCCAAAAGAAAAAAAAAACAAATTCATGATCCGGAAAATGTTTGCTCCTTTGAAGAGAAAAAAGAATATACTTACGAATAATAAAATCTCTTGCTATCCCCAGGCCTTCCATGTGACTAAGAAGATAATATGGACCAATGAGTTATTGGAAATTCTGTCTTGATGTCACACAGCAATGAAACGACTCCATGTTGTCCTTATCTAATTCTGAGTTCCAGCTCTACCAACGAATGTATTCCTTTAATCTTGTCATATGTGAAAACGGCAGTTCAGCACAGAAGGTAAAGCATCCCCTTCTACATGTGTAGTTACTGAGCTTCGCCATCTGAAACTGTGTTCATTTCCCTTTAAAATTTCAGTATATACTTCCTTAAAGTAAAACATCAATGGAAATGACTTTTATAATTAGAGGAAAGTCTACTAGGAGAAGTACATTAATGTATAAAATTGTCTACTAGAAAAAGATGGTGTGCCTTTGAGGGTAATATGCTATAGTTACTTCTTAATTTAAATTGTGCAACTGTCAGATAAGCTTTATATTTTTACATTTTTGAGACTACCTTGGAGCTAAGGTTGCAAACAGAGAAGCTGGCTAATCTCAGAGATAATGCCTTGCATATAGTTACTTGAGGTAAGGTGATATGACACTTGACTAAGGCTAGACTGTGGAGACTGTGGAGACTGTGGAGATTGAGACACAGTGTGGAGCGTCTGTATACCTCAGACGTTAGCAATGGCCATGCTTTTTTGTAGTTTCTTTCTCTATAATTTTCTCTCTCTCTCTCTCTCTCTCTCTCTCTCTCTCTCTCTCTCCCTCTCTCTCTCTCTCTCTCTCTTTCACACACACACACACACACACACACACACACACACTCACACTCACACACACATTCACAAATGTCAAAAGACCTGGAAGAAAGTTTCATATTTGGGCAAAATAAAGGAAGATAATCACAGTCATATTAGTCATTCAAGAAACACCATAGGACACTTTTCTTCTACTTACTTATAAAGCAAAATACCTACCCTGCAAGGAGAAACTCAACAAACTACCTTTCTCTTGGGACAGTCGTTAAAAACTCAGGTACTCTGAAAAAGATACATAGAAAAACAGGACCTTATCTTTAGAGAGAATTGTTAACAAATGATGGGCTCAGGACTGGGGTACAATAGGAAGAAGAACTGCAGAGGTCACACATGTAAGGAGCGGGACATAGTGACTTTTTTCCTTCATTACCACCACCCTAACTCACCAAACTAATCTACTTTGAATAACAAGAAACAGCAGAGTGCTTCTGAGAATTAAATAAGACAGAATCACAAACATGTGGAGAAACAAGACACAATGTTTAGGAGAGGCTTTGAGCAAAATGGACCCTGCATGATGTACTTATAAACCAGTGCCTACTGAAAATGCTAAGTATTATTACTGGAAATTGTTGCCTATGGTGAATGTAGTGTCCAGCAGCAATAATCATCATTATTATCCAAACCCACACATCAAAGGGATTGCATAAGGAAAAGCATATATATTCTTAGAAATTATATTTGTTCATGTCATTCTCTAATGCCCATTACAAAATATCAAATTTAAGAAAATTTATAAGGCAACAAAAAAGTTTATTGATTTAAAAAAATTCCAAAAATCAGTGACAACAAGAGGCAGATTTAGATAAAATATAGACTTGAAATTTTAAATGACTGTAAATAAAATGTGAAAGTCTCAAGATATCAAGATGGATAATTTCCAAAAAGAAATAGAGAGTACAAAAAGAAAAGAATTTAATGGAAATGCTAAAAGAAAGAAAACTGTAATAGAATTCTCCTTTAGAAATTCTCTCTCTCTCTCTCTCTCTCTCTCTCTCTCTCTCTCTCTCTCTCTCTGTCTCTGTGTGTGTGTGTGTGTCTGTGTGTGTGTGTGCACAGATATATTCCAGGCTAGCTGACTCAAGAATGTCTCATGATTCACCCATCTCTGCCTCTCAGGAATGCTGTCACCATCAAGCATTGTGGGTTCTGAGCACCTGTTTTTAGGCCATTACATTATGTACATCACTCACTGAGGCATGCCCCCCTTGTAATGAGATCATCTTTAGACCTGACACAGCCCAAGGAAACTAGAAGATGAAGCTGAAACTGTCCAAACAGAGACATAAATACGGTGGAGTCTAAGGACTGGAAACAGCCAACAATATTAAATAGCAATCTTTTTCAGTATTCTAATATATGTGTAATTTGAATTTCAGAATGAGAAGAGAGAGAATCGAGAATAAATATGCAAAAAGTAGTAGCAGAGAAATTCAAGAATAATGGTAATTCTTTATGTAAAATATCAAATTAATACAAATTTTATTACTTGAAGATGTATGCTCAAATCCTAGGAAAGCCACTGAAATATTTAAAAGATATTTAAATAAAAATTAATATGAAAAACACAGAACTGTGGGTAACGTTCAACTGACAAAACATAAAATACATAACAACAAATAAAAAACAGTGGTTAGGAAAGGACATGCAACAAATTCAGGAATATACTTACACAAAATTAATAGCCTGCAATGCTCAGCTGTCTTTTGTCCAGAAGATATACAGTCTTTAATGGAAAAATAGAACATCAGAGTTGTAAAAGGCTCAAACAAAGGTCTGAAAACAAGTTCTGTTTGACCAAAAGAAGGCCCCCAATCCTGTGTAATGTAAAGCAATGAAGTACTTGGAAGAAGAGACATTAGTACAAAGGAGAGCATCACATAAT
Source organism: Grammomys surdaster (assembly GCF_004785775.1). Classification (NCBI taxonomy): domain Eukaryota; kingdom Metazoa; phylum Chordata; class Mammalia; order Rodentia; family Muridae; genus Grammomys; species Grammomys surdaster. The sequence continues at coordinate 26,784,529 of NW_021604565.1, read as the reverse complement.
TAAAGTGTATCAATTCCCCAACACTATGTCATTATATCCACTGTATAACTGATGTGTGAACCACATAACCTCAAAATGCATAGGCAGAGAAGTCACAAAGCTCAAATGAGATATTGAGAACAAAAGTAGCAGGAGATTTCATTCTGCTTTTAGTAACTAACAGTATTAGTAGCAAAGCTATCAAGCAAACAAAAAAGGCCCAAAAAATCAGAGGAGACAGAATGAACAATATCAGCACTAAAAGAAGATATAATATGAAATTGTTATAGACAATTGAAGAACACTAAAAATGATTCTAGTCGAATGGTATAACAGCAGAAGACTTAATAATAATACTAAATGCTGGCAAGAACACAGGGCAGTAAGGTCATATGGGTCTTACTGGTAGGAATATAAAAATGATACAGATGCTGCAAAAATTACCAGTCAGTCTCTTAAAACATTAATATAAATGTTCTTATAAAATATTCCAAAGCATTATTCCTGTGGGCATCTAGTCCTGGGAATTCAAAGTTATACTCATATGAAAACTTTTATTTGTATATATACTACAGTTTTGCTTACAATGTTTTAGTTATATATAGGAAGCAATGCAAGTGTCATGACATAGTCATTGAGTGGAAAATATGTGGTACATTTGTAAAATGGAGAAGTATTCAACAAAGAAAAGAAACACTGCTTACTGAGGCATATGGGAACAGGGTGGACTCTAAATGTTTATGGGAAATAAAGGAAGGCAGATTTGGAAGGCTGCAGAATATGAAGTTGTATTCATATGATACATGAAAACTTTTAATACTGTAGAGAAGGGCATCATGAAGCAAATTTGTGATAATGAAACTATGTATTTATATTTGTGGTGTTAAAAACTGTTTGCTGTAGCACTCTCCAACTGGCGATGTGGCTTTGAACATTTGTTAAAAGTATGTGCTTTTCTGCTGGACAAAATATGTAAACAAGCTTATCAAGAAGATGAACATGTTGTAGATGAGGGAGGTGTGCAAGTCATACATTTAGAGGGATAAGGAAAAGGTAAACGCTAAAAGGAACTCCAGAATTAGTAACAAATGGGGCCCTAGCTCTATCTATAAGGAGGAATAATAAGAATTAGCAACAGCCAGAAGTGGTGAGGCATACCTAGTGTCCAAGGCATGGTTTGCAAATAGCAGTCTCAAATAAACATGTGTTACTTGGAGAACTGTTTGATTCTAAGACTTGGAATAATCTTGGAGCATCTTAGGATACTAAACAGCAGAGGTGGAATAGAAAGAAGGAAGCAAGAGAAGAATGAACAGAAGAGGGAGAGGGGAAGATGAAAGGCAGGAGGAATGGAGGAAGGAGGACAAGACACTTCTGTGTGATGCAGAATCCTGGATTAGACTGTAGAAAAGAACAGGAATATTCATGGAAAGCTGTTAAAGTTCAAATAAATTATGAAAGGTATGCGGAAAATTTCTGTACTGACAAGCTTCTTTAGCTCTAAAAATATCTCATTATCTTCAAAAGCAGTTAGCATTCACATAAAAAAAGAGAGATGAGCGTACAAGTTTAAACCCCAGAACAGATTCTTCCAGACTGCCAGTCAGTTAAGGAAGGTTTGTGGAGTATAGCCTAATCTAAGATACAAAAGTGCCAAACAAATGATTGGGCAGTGAACCTATATAGGTGATTAAGATCCTTGTTGTCCCTGAAGAACCTGAAAGACAGAATAAGTCATCAGCTGCCTTGAAGGAGAGAGGCTTGATTTTTTTTAAAGGAAGCTTGGGTGCTCTGTGTGAGCATTTAGTCACGTGGAAGATTCCAGAAATAACTTCACACTGAGATTTAGCCTGTGCATTTTTATGTAGGTTAATGGAAGTCTCCACCGTTCAACCGCAGTGTCTCATAGTCAAACCTAAAATTCGGAAACATTAAAAGGAAGCACACATCAGGAAATCTTGGTTATGTATTGAGTGTACACAGGTTTTATATTTTCCCCCCTTATTCATTACAGTCCATTTTAAGCTCAAGTAGTTTCCCATCTGGACCAAGAAATTGCACTGCTGAAATGTTAATGCTTTTTTTCCCTTGCTATTGTTTTGTTATAATTCATTTTGAAGAGGTGTACAGCCTAGCAGATTAGAAAGTCTACTGAATTGACATAGCTCATGCGTTAAACAATTGATTCCACTGAGGAGTTGAAGCTACCAATGGATTAATCTGGATATCAGCAGACTTTTTTTTTCCTGATGTGACAGAATCCCTTAGTCTTTGATTGTTTTTCCTAGCCTGAATTTTTTTTTTTAGATTTTTTTTCTCAATCTGATTCATCGAAAAAACGTGCACCAGGAAACAATCTAACTTTGCAGCAGAACCTTGACCCAGGAGTTGAGGGGGTATTCCATTTCTGATTCAGGGAGTCATTCCATAGACTGCTCTCTTCACTTTCTATTTCACTTCTAGTCTCTTTTTCTCTGTTAATTTTCTTCTTGGAAGCTTTGCAGCTGAAACACAGGTGGGCGGGTGTGGAGGTTTTGGTTTCCTTTTCAGGGTTCCTACACTGCTTTAAATCTCCTCTGATTTGAACAGTCTGTCTGATCCTTTTAGTGTTGATGTCACGAGTGGACACAAAGGACTATGGCAGCCCAGAAAGGCAGATTGTTAAAAGTAGGTCTCATTGTCTGCAGAACTGTGATAATGATAAATGACTAAGAATAAATACTTTATGGGTTTTGAACTACTACACTCTTGTTATTTTAAATTATCATATAGCTAGCCTGTGATTGAGTGATCTTTTTTATTTTTCACGCAGAGAATTAGTCAAGGTCTAGTTACATAACCAAGACAAGACAGGAAAAGACAGATTGGGGAAGAGAAGAAAAGGAAGGAAGAAAAGTTGCTGGTTATTTTTAAATTGATGTTGCTCATTATACAGTTTGAATTGAATAGGGAATATTTCCCTAACATGCATAGTGATTGCTTTATCCAAGAGGATGAGGTTTGCTATGGAGACAAAAACAGTCAAAGTTTGTTTTTTAAATTATGCCTATGATAGTTATAGTTCCTACCCTTAAGGACTGTGGATAAGATAGAGTTTTAAACCCTCCCCCATTTCAAAATACTCGACATTTCTCACAGCCTTCATCTTTATGAAGACTATAAAGCTTCCTCTGCCTTTTTATCCTACATTCAGTCTGTACCCTGACGTTCGCTCCATCAGCAGGCTGTGCCACACAGCCATTGCTAAGAAGGTTTATACAGATTTCATAGGATTTGCAGCAAATCTGTAGCTGCATGAAGCTGTTACTTTCTCTGCTAAGTGGATTGCTCTTCTCTTCTCTTTCATGCTATTGTAGTATGGTCTGCAAGGCATATGTTCAGATAGTAGGCTTTGAGAAGACTCTGCATTGAAATACATCTACAGAAGGCAGTTGGATCCATAAAAACCACACTAATAGTAAGTCAGTAATGGCAACAATAGTGACCACTCACTGTTGGTATGTCCATTCTGTATTTTCAATAGCTATTTCCTTGTCTAGTCTACTTCGTGACTATTCAACATGCCCATTATCATGGCCAGTTGAATTTAGGTCACTTGGAGGATCATAGGGAAAATGATACACATAATTTATTAGCTGAATTAATGTTAGCTATATGAGAAAATATAGAGATCATTTTTTTAACACAGAATTATTCAAATCCTGGAGTACACTGAGCCCTCTAGATAATTTAATACAAAAAAGTAGTAATATGAACAAAATATAAGGTGATTTTTATTCACGTGTGGATTTTAATATATTCCTTTTTAATCCTATGCCCCATTTCTAGACATTGTAAGCCTTTTGATTTTGATATAAGGAATACAAAGAAGCAAGCAATCAAGCGAAAAGAGAGGGAGGGAGGGAGGGAGGGAGGAAGGGAGGGAGAGAGGGAGAAAGGGACAGAGGGAGGGAGAAAGGGAGGGAGAGAGAGAGGGAGGGAGGGAGGGAGG
>NW_021604565.1:26757503-26780459 GCF_004785775.1 Grammomys surdaster | reverse complement strand
GAAGGAAGGAAGGAAGGAAGAAAAAAAGAAAGAAAGAAAGAAAGAAAGAAAGAAAGAAAGAAAGAAAGAAAGATGGACAGACAGACAGAAAGAAAGATAGGAGAACTATGTAGCTTTTACATCTTTTAGGTGACATGTTCCATAAACCTTAAATCTGATGAAAATTTTTTTGAGTTTCTAGTATAGCTATTTGTGTCATTCTAATGAAACAAGACTGGAAGTTCAGCAAAGTAAAATCATATTGTATTAGTAAAAGTGTCACTTAGAAAATTTATGTTTAATATATAAATTCAACCAGCTGCCTCAGACATCTTGATTTAACATAATGACGGTAGGTTAGACAAGAACCACACCTACATAATTTCCCCAGATTTGTCTTTATTGGTTCCAATTTGATACTTTAAGGATTTATTAGACTTGTTTTAGACATAGTTATGTTTAATATAGATGAAAAACTCTAGAGAAAGAGCAAGCAAAACATCAATTTGTACATTCAAAATGTAAGCTAACGATAGCTAAAATTATGATGTAATCACAAAAGTATGGTATGAAAAAAGAGAAGAGGAAAATGAAAGGCCTACTTCTCCTCTATTATGTGTTGTGGTATAGACCATTACAGTAAATACTTGAAACCTTACTAAGAATGAAAAAGACCCAGACATGAAATTGAATACCCAGAGAGAAGGGCTGCTTGCTTCAGGCACCCCATGCATTTGATTACTAAAGGAAACTCTACTGGACATGGGAAGGCAACTTTTTACCACATTGTATATGGATGTAGTTCTGGACATATAATATCTCATAACACATTCAAGAGAAAAGCATCATCAAAAAAGGAAACTATTTTAGAAAGAATACTCTGAAAAGATCAGATTCATCTATAAAATGTATAGCTTTTAGATGTGTGTGAGAGTACAGTTATAACATATACGATATTAAGAATAATGCTTCATTTTGAAATGGATTTTAGCCAGATTGGTATATGTATATGCATGTGTATGGGTATGTGTGTGTGTGTTTGTGTGTGTGTGTTTGTGTGTGTGTGTGTGTGTGCCTGTGTGTAAGTGTGTTGGTGGTAGTCTTTTACTATATGGACGAAGCTCGTATTGGCCAGCATGGGCAAAGAAAGAAGGTGACCCTTTCCCCGCAAGTCTGTGAACATAGTCTAACTGCATGTGCTCAGTCAGATATTGCCGTTGCTTCCCACAGTGATGTTCTCAAATGGGTAACATGGATCTGAGCCAGAGGACGGCTGGCTCTTTTCAACATTGCTAGTTGCTAAGGAAAGAAAATGATTTTTATATAAAATTTTAAATATAAAATTTGAGGACTTTCCAACAAAATCCGACATCTGTGACTGGAAGAGGCACTCCTTTCACAAAAAGATAAATAAACTAAGGCTGTTGTAAACTAAGAAAAACAAGCACGGGGCCTCTGCTTAGGTGACACTTTCTCTGAATTTGTATTTGGCTATTTTGAGAGGATGTTTAGGTTCACAGCAAAACTGTGATGTCCCATGTACCCCCTAAATGTGTAGCCTTTACCATGGCTAGCATCCCTAGTGAAGGGGCACATTTATAACAGTGGGTGAGTCTATGCTGACATGTGGGTGCCACTCCACCATGGTGTACATCACAGTTACCTTTCCTGTTGTGCATTTCGCAGGCAGACTTCCGGGGATAAACCAGCTCATTCAGCAATTTCCTGCACAGTTTTCTGACGTACCTTCCCAGGGTGCTTCAGGAGAGTAAATCAACTAATGTTACTCTTGAATAGTACTAACTATCATGCTATTCCTAACCAGTCTTTTCTTTAAAAGAAATCATATAAATTATCTTTATGCTGTTACTTTAAAACAAAAAAAAAAATCTTCAAATTGGAATCAGAAAATTTATTTTCCTCTGAGACTAATCAAAAGCTAAGTTGCTAATGTTTATCTCTCTTTCTCTCTCTCTTTCTTTTGTCGTACAAATTAAAGTAATACATTAGCATTGAGTACTTCCTAGGGAAAAAAATGAACAGTTGGTGGTGTGGTCTTTCCAGATCACATGGCATGTTCTCTGGAATACAGGTCATTTTCCCAAGATGCAGCCAAGTCCCTGCCATGGAATGAAAACGTCAACAGTGCCAAGAGTGAGTGCCAAAGGACACAGGGCATCAGGATCAGACCTTTCTCTGTGTGAACAGTGACAGCCAGATGGTTTCTAGTGGGTTATTAACTAAGGACCATGAGATAGACCTCAATGGTCTCTTAAGGTCAACAGTATCATTAGAGGAGCACAATTATGTGACGTAACTAATCTTTTGGGCAATATGTTTCAAAGTTTATATATTTTGTATCTATTGTCACTCCCTTCTAAATCATCTTTATTAAAATATAGCTCAGTTCACAGTTAATTTCCTTAACACATCTTACACAACAGTTCTCATTATGACTGAGTTGGACAATTATCAGCCTAATGAAATTGAGACTGCGATCATATATAAAAAGAACTCAATAACAAGTAGCTATGAAGTATACCTCAACATTTCTAACTCCTTTACCTCACCTTTCCCTACTTCCATTTGCAAGTCCTGGTAATCCTTTATTGAATTTTGAAACAGCCAATGCCATTAGTTTATTTTTTTATTTATTACTTTGTTAGCATTAAAATATTGAATTCACTCAGCATGCATTGATGAACTGAGATCACAAAAAAAAAAAAAAAAATAGAGCATACCAATCAGCAGGGTCAACTTTTGCTCATCTGCTCCTCAACAAACTAAAGGGAGAAAGTGGAAAAAACTTCATTGCAATCCGGCCACTAGAGATTTTGTCCTGTTTCTGCTACTAGGTACCTAACCTGGGGCAATTAGCAGCAGCAAGTATCAAAGCACATGAGCCAGATGTGGTACACACATCTGTAATCATAGTACCTGGGAGGCAGAAGCATGCAGATCTCTGAGTTTAAGACCAGCTTGGACTTTAGAGTGAGTTGCTGGACAGTCAGAGCTAGAAAGGAACCCTGTTTTTAAAAACCAACAAGCAAGCAAGCAAGCAAAATAAAACAAAAAGCATCACTTAAAATGCTTTGGATGATCTAGACAAATATGAATATAAACATTTTTACATTAGGACTTTCTAAGGGAGAATCCTAATGCGAGTATTTCCAGTGGGGGTACTATTTCAGTGACATAAAAACTATGAGTCTGAAAACTATTTTGATTTTTCTTTTGTATTTTAAAGGAATATAATTATGAATCAAAGTCTTTTTTTTTTTAAACATTCAGCATGGACCAAGTTCCATCCTAAGTACCTTCATTTAAGTAAATACAGTGAATTCATTTTCTTAAAAGAGCCTTACAGTTTGTATGGATAAAAAATACATTTTTTTCTCCAGGACATCTGCAATTCTCCCTAACATGGAGGAGAATTTTCTAAGGAGACTGTTATAATTGACCAGTGTTTCTGGTCAATAGTCTGTGAACACAGAGGATTCCTTCACATATCACAGGTAATTAATTCATTGACTGGCCAGGTGATGCCCTAAGTATTCTCTTCCTGCACCTTCTGCTGCTGTCTCAACAACTGGTCAGGCTTCTGAAATTTTTTTATTTAGCATGTATTGATTATTCATAGCAATGGGTTTTATTCTGATACTTTCACCTATATATAAAATGTGATCTGATTGAATTTATTCCCTGTCCCTGTTCTCGTCCCACTTCACTCATACTTATATTTCTTTCCTATACAGTTCCGCTCCTAGGTTCATCTCTGTTGTTCTTCCTTCTTTTCTCCCCTTCTTCCTTCTCCACCTCATCTCCCCACCTTTCTCTCCCCCTCCCTCTCCCCGCCTCTCTCAACTACTGAGTTTAATTAGCATTGCTTACAGGAGTATATGTGAGGGCAACTTGCCAGTGGTTACATGAAGCAAACGATTTGTCCTTTCCCAGGAACCAGGATCAATTTATCATTCTCCAGCAAGGGGTTGGTATAACTTTGTCCTTTTCCCCATCACCTCAGTTCCTGAGTAATGACTCGGAGGCTTACTATTTATTTTAAAAGGTGTAGGCCATAAGCAAGGTTTATTCCCTGAGTAGCTGCCACATCCCTTGTTACCTGCTCTTAGTTTCATAAAATGGACCAACTTCCTTTGCCTCTGGGTCACAAATCTTCCTGTTCCAGATTATCTCCCAGAATTCCCCTTTCTCTACCGGAACTCTCACCTTCTACTTCCTGCCTGTTGCTAATAGGCCATCAACCTTTTAATTGACAGGTGACACTTCCCCAGCTTCCCCACAGTACAAAGAGACTATCCTTGTATGAGTTCCACCATAATCCTTTATGGGCCACTGATGACTGCAATTCTGTGTAGGACTTGTGAGAGTAACCTCAGCTGCTATGAGTTCAAGAGTAAAATGACCATGTCATAACCAGTTGAAAACATCTCCATCAAGTTTGTTTAGTGGACAGAAAGTTCAAGCCCCGCCCCGAAAATAACTCAAGTGATAGATTAGTATACTGCAAAGGATATTAACATTTTCAGGTAAAAACATTTGAAATCATTTTCCTAACTTACAGGGGTTGCAGTTTTGATTAAGTTATTCTTTCAAAAAAATGGAGTAACTGTGTACCTCCATTGAAATAAATACGTTAGTTAGTTGGCTCTCTCAACTACATAGCACAAAGCTTGTGTTTAGTAGGATGGTGTGATGATTACTGTAGTGCCTGGTAGAGAAACCCCACAAGGGCTATGATTTAGCTTCCTCATCTTGGCGCAAACAGAGAATCATCAGAAAGCATCCTTTGCAGCCGCCTTATCTGCCACACGAGCCTCCTTGTTAAAAGCCTGTCCAGGAGCTCGGAGTTCAAATAACTCACTGTTCCTTTCCAAACACGTGAACTTATGCAGGGGCAACTTGGTTGCCATGCTCTGAAAAGGGGGCAGAGTTCAGACTTCCACTGCATGTTGTGGATACCCTGTGGACAAAGTGTATTTCAACCTCAATATGACAAATTCTGAAGATGCTGAATTTGTTTTTTAAATCTGGGCAAACAGTAACAAGCTTTGAGTTTCAGTGAAGTCATCCTGTTCTGCATCTTAAGTGCCCTCTTTCTCCTGGGGGCAATGATATGGAATCCTCTGGAAGTACTTGAAGACATTGCTGTAGCATAAAATGCCAAGCCAGATGTTAGTCTAATTTTTCTAAGACTATTATTTCCATGGCAAGTCTGCCAGGAGCAATTCCATCTGAAGGCATCCGTATTTGTAGGAAGAAATGAATGTGAATTCGATTGAGATGCTATGACAAAACAGTAAGAACTTCTCAAGGGAACTTGGGAGAAATGAGAAGCTTCTGCCTACAAGTGGATGAAAGATGGGGCTGGTGGAAGTGCCAGTTAGAACCAGTTATGATCAGCTTGATTTAATAGGGTACTAAAATACCTCCCTGATCTCCTGAATCTGACTCTCTTCAGCCTCTGCCTCTCTCTCTCTCTCTCTCTCTCTCTCTCTCTCTCTCTCTCTCTCTCTCTCTCTCTCTCTCTCTCTCTCTCTCTCTCTCTCTCTCTCTCTCTCGGCTATTTTTGTTTCTGGGCATGGTTCTGATTTGGGAAGTTCCTAGTCTTTTTTCTTTTCTTTTCTTTTTTTTTCTTAGAAATGCAGATGTAGCCATTGTTTTAAAAGACTCCAAGTGGGTCACCCTGATTTATCCTTTTAGGATGGTTCCATTATAAAACGAGTCAGTTACTTCCTGGAATGAGACCAATGCAAAGAACAATCCTAAACCCTAATTCAGTGCAAACATTTCTCTGAATGCATGGCATTCATTGCTAGTTGTTTAAACAAGGACACTGCAGTTAGAGCCCAGGAAACAAGCTACTAATGAGAATGTACCCTGTCAAAGCATCCGCCAAAAAGAACTGATCATAGAGGCACATACTGACAACTGTATTTGAACTATATTCCATGCTGTTTGACTTCTTTTAAGGTATATTAGGATTATTTATAAAATACATACATAGAAGGCAATTTAAAGATGGTGTTTTGGAGTCTCATTTTCAGGACAGTAGCTTCCATTGTCTTAGGAAGCCAGCTGAGCACACAAGTAGGCATGCATATCTAATCTTGCAGATGGACAGTGTACACTGTGAAGTTTCTTTCCTTTACACTGTCTCTTGATTGAATCCTGTTAACCAGCCACTGACATGTACTCCCAAGTTGGTGGAGACAGCTGAGTTCAAACACCCACAGGGAGAATACTCCTCAGAGAAAATATTTTCTGTAAGCCTCATATGCATCATATAGAAAATCTGGCAAATAAAGGCATTCTAAGCTATAAAATTGTAGAGCATCTATTTTATACAGCTGTTGTGGAGATTAAATGATATAGCAGTGTAAAGTGCTGGATGCATTCAGAAAATTAAAAGCATTCATTGTTATCAAGTTAATTATTCTTTTGATTCTTGGTGGTTTGTAATTACATTACCCTCTTTTTTTAGAGCCTCTCTGTTAGTTCCCTTTAACACTCTCTACATGTCTGGCACTACATAGAGAGCTCTTATTGGACCTGTTTACCTATTGCACATTTAAAATCTCCATTTTCTCATTCTTTCTGTTCTTTTTATATATAAATTGTAGTGCCTTTCCAATATGGAAGCAGAAAGAAAAAAAGGAAAGAAAGAAAAGAAAGAAAGGAAGGAAGGTAGTTTTTGTCTTTGCATATGTGAAGTAAGACATGCTATTTGGAGTGACTAAAAACCAAGCAAATAAGGTATTTATGTTCTTTTAACTTTAACTTGATGTCATTGGTAGCCTCAGATTCAAGAGGTTTTCTTCCCCCTCTCTTTTTCTCTCCTGCTTCTACTATCTCTCTTTTTTATCCTATTCTATTCTTTCCTTGTTATTCTCCTTTTTCCTTTATTCTTAGTACTATTTTTTTAAGGAAAAAAAGATGTGTACATCATTTAAATATAATTCCACAGTGAGAAAAAGCTAAAACAATTTCTGGGAAATGAAAATTGAGGTGAAAATGGCCATAACCAGGAACATCTTTTTAAAACTGTGATCATTTTAAGCAAAATAAAAGCTCTTTAGGATATAAACTGAACTCTTACAGTTTTCTGTGAAATTTTACTTAAGTCTGCAATTAATATTGAATAATCCTTTTTACCCTTTTACACTTTTAGGGGTTAGTTAAAATTTGTGGGAGAACACTGCTGTGTTGATATAGCGATTTGGCATTGGACCTATGTAATTGTAGCAGGCCAAGAACACGAAAGAAGAATTGGATAAAATGTATGTCACATCTGGTTTCCTTATTAAAAATGCGCTGCTCACCAGCAGCCCTTCCACAAACCTATACAAGTCAATTATGTGTCGTGATGGCTTCTGGGTTGCATTGATTAGTTTGTTGGCTGGGTCTTTAGATTTTTTTCCCTGTCTTTATTTTAGCTAATCAATTTTTTATTTTATCTTTCCAAAGAACTCATCATCTCAATATGGAACTCTTTTGTTTCCCCCCCAAAAATGCAGAAGGACTGTCATGGTCTAAATTGCCAAACTCCACACTTAGCTCTGCTTTCTCCGTAAGTGAAAATTCCCATAGCCAACTGGCCATCTGATGAGTTAACTGAGTTCCAGGAAACAAAGACCTCATTTCTCTTCATGTTGGTTTTGAAAAGCTTGCAATGATGAAAGTAGGGAAAACATATTTCAGGAGTCTGCATTGGTGGTTCCAAACCAACACTGACTTAAAAAGTAAATCTGTGTATATATTCAGAATTTGCCATCTTAATAAAAGATTTTTTCTATAGTGTTTTTTATATACATTAAACTATAAAGCCTATTGAATTTAAGAGAATTCTTATATCCATCATTGTATTTTGGAAAAAATGAGAAAGATATTTAACCAAAGAATATCACCTTATAAATATGGAAAGGACGGTATAATTGGTAAGTGCTTATCTTAATTTAATAATTACCCAAGATAATGATCATCAATAGATATTACAATCAGTGAGCACATTGTTTATAGTGAACAATATTCATGAATTTTCATAGTACCAATCCACTTCCTAATTACAAAGGGAAAAGAGCCTCTTTTATTATGGAAAGATTTGACAGACACAGCCCCACCAAAGCGACCAAAGTTAATATCCCATCAACTATGAAATGACTGACAACCTATACTTGTAAGACAACAAAATGGAAAGCACAGAACACTCTATCTCAGGAAAAATATTTTATCTAATCCAATGAGAATAATTAGATGATTTGTTTTACTTGATATACTTTACAGTTTCTTGGAAAAATATTCATTTCATGGCAGATAAATAACAACAAAGGCATAACAATTCAAAATCTCTATGTATTTATGTGTTCATTATTTATTTATTCTTCTTTGATATATCACATTCCTCATTCCTCCCATCTCCTCTCCCAACTACGTTCTCTCTCCCTGTCTACTGGTTCTCCGTTTCCCTTCAGAAAACAGCAAGTCTCCCAGAGTTATCAACCAAACCCAATATAACAATATATAATAGACTAGGCACAAACTCTCATATCAAGGCTGAATAAGGCAGCCTGATAGAAGGAAAGGGTTTCTCAAAGCAAGCAAAAGAGTCAGAGACAGCTTGCTCCCACTGTTACGATTCCCACAAGAACATCAGTTTACATAAGCGTAACAAACATGCAGAGGATCATGAATCAGAAAAAAGGAACAGCTGAGAAAATCTGAAGATGGAATAAATATGTATTATGTTTTTGTAAAATGCTTTTGGTATCTTAGTATATGCTCACAAGGATGTTCTTGTTGTTTAGTGACATCTTTATGGGGGTTGCTAGAGCTTTATGATGACTATAATCTATTCAAATGAGTCACATACACACACATACACACACAAATAAAAAACTGGCAAGAACTAATTAGAAACACAGTTGATGAATCTAGACCAAGGGCATAGAGGTGCTTATGAATTCTATTTGTCTACTTATTCTTCAGTTGGAGCCAATTAGAAGTGCCTACATTTGATAGGCAAAATTATATAGGAATCTATTCATGCAGCAAGAGAAGAATCATTCTAAAACACCCATCATGTAACCATTTCCCTGGCAAAAGTAGCTTAAACTCAGAATAATGGCTGTTTCAGTTCCTCTCACAAACATCAGACTGCTGGTAGATGCTTGCTGCTCATCTTGAGAGGCAAAAAGATCTAAGACAAAGCAATAAAAGATTGGAGAACAATAGGTGGGGAAATAGAATTTTCTATTATTTCTACAGGCAACGGGAAAGGCGAGGCCTTCCTATCTCTTCTAGAGCATATAACATAAAAGCGCAAACACTTAATTTTACCCCAGGTTTCCTTGATAGACTCGAGTATACACACTGACAGGGTAATTTGATTTGGCTCAGTACTTCTGCAGGGAAGAGAGTTGGGTAGCACTAGCAAAGGATTCAATAAGCCCATTGATATCATCGGTGCATGTCCTATCAAGCATAGTGAGTACAGAGTCAGAGCAAATAACCTGGAGATCACTTTAAGGACAAGCAGGAAGGCTTAGGAATTGTTTAGAGTGCTACAGTGTGAACTAGAGAAATAAGCCAGCAGGTCTGCTGGCCTGGAATAGGTATGTATGCAGAGAGTCAGATAGGAAGGATGTTTCAAAAGTTTTGTTTGAAAAGGTAGCAAACAGCTAGGATTGTTTCAACCTACAGTTTCCTGATTCAACTCAGGCCCAAAGCGACCATAAACTCAGCTGTATCTCTTGCTATCAAAGAAAAGCAGGGGAGCAAGTTGAGAGGATGAATCAAAAAGGTGAGAATCTAGGTGGCTCTTGTTGAATCTACCATGTTTTACAAGCAAGCCACTTTATTCAGTTCGACAGACTGAGGATTTAATTTGAGCTGTAGATTTCTTTGGTGTGTCTTAAAGTCTCATTTTGAACTCTTCTGGACTTTAAGAATACTGTGTACATGTATTATTCATGTCTGTTGCCTTTCTTGGCAAATCTTTCATATCTAGGTATAAAGCTTTTTTTTTTTCTTTAAAGAACTCATTTAGCAAGGAAAAAGGATACGTGTAAAAGAGCATGTGAACTCTGATTTAATTAAGGAGCATGTCTTAGCTATATGTTTTTACTTCAATGGGAATTAAATATTTTGCCCAGCAGCTTCCTAAGAATCTTTAAGAATATTTACAAAATGTCATTTTAGTCAGTGAAAAGAAAAAAAAAGTGATTTCTTCAAAATCCAAATCTATCCAATAGTTACAAAGTAAGCTGCTGCTCACTTCCAGCCCAGAGGTAATAATTTCTTTGAGCAGAACATTTCTTTCTTGACTTGTGATTTTGCTGAGGTGTGTTCACTCACAGAAGTCATAGTAAATATGAAACACGCTGCATAAAAATTTATTACTTGCTCAGAAAATAACTTGTTTCCATATCAAAGGAAATATAGTACAAAAAAATATGGACACAGTAAAATAATCCTGATGTGGATTTTTTGCTTTGTATTTTTTAATATAAGGCTAGCACTCTATCTGCCTTATTCTTTGAATAATCATTTCTGAATTCAAGCAGGTTTTAATTTAACAAGGACAGTCAACTCTCCCACATAACATTTCTTTGGTTGAATTGCCCTCTTAGGGCTCATATATTGATATTGGAATGGTATTTTCCCATTTCCTTTCATGGGCTATGTTTTACAAAATAAGGCTCAAATATTCTGAAAGAATATATGAGCAATTTCAGTTTTATTTTAAAATAATTTTGAATAGAGACATTTATGTTAGACACTGTGGTAATGAACACAGTTTGGTCCCATCACAAGCGTTTGATCCTAGTTTCTGTATTTCTTACAATAAGGAGGAATCATTTTTCATCTGCACAGATTTTCACTCAATATTTCAGCAACACCTTCAGCTTGGAGATCAACTTTCTGAGTGAGGCAGAGATGGATTGTTAAGCACTAAAATACCCTCCTGTCAAAATTGCTTTTCACTCAGGGAGTACATTCTCCATCCAAGTCTCTTGATTGATTTCCATAACAAACTGCTATTACATATTAGACTATTTTGTATCAATATTGATTAGTAGGAAATCATAGTCAACTAAAGTTTCTTTACTTGAAGGAATCACACATGCAGTGATGAGATGAACTGTGAGAAGATTCATAGCATGTGTGATATATGTGGAACACTTGCTCAGGTATTCTGGGAAACATTTGCACCCAGAGAGAACAAGTCTTGTATATGAATGTGGTGGCCCAGACCACATGTTGAAGGACTCAGAGAGCTTAGAGTCAGTAGTATTCATTGTTTTTCTAAAACCAAGGTCATGTGTTCAATGCTTTGAACTCACTTAATGCCGTATGGTATAAGAGTGGCATGGCATTCTGGGTACTGTTACCTTAATATCTAGTTCATAGAGTTACAGATTTAGTAGTTTTCAAAGGAACTTTAAGATACTGCCTGTTGTTAAGTAAATATAGATGCACAATGACAATAATGAAAAAGATAATATTTAATATCTGAGTATCTGGCTAGTACCAGGACCATATCAACTACTTCGTTTGTTTGTAAGAACAAACGGCTGAGATAAATTTCACATTATTAAAGGAAATCCAGTTTATAACTTGATTCTTATTTTCCCTTAATTTTTTTGTATATGAATCACAACAATTCATCAAAATACTCTTGTCTCTGAGTCTTTGCTAAGTGAATTGAAGTGAATTCTAAATTTTCAATTCCATCAGGGGAGAATGTTCATAGTAATCAATGTAACAAAATAATATTGTATATATACTATATTTATTGCTCAGCAGGATTGTAACTATCTAGAAGAAACTAAACCATTATGGTATCATTAGAATACCTTTATGTTAGTTGGTTTAATATAGGTAGGCTATTTAACATAGCTCACCCAAGATAGAACAAAGACATGTTGTGTTGTATGGCTATTTAGTACAGCTTTACCTATATTACTTTTGAGACACTACAAATAATTATTCAACTACACTAAATGAGGCAATCTTCTAGCATTTTTTCTCATTTACCTTTATGATTTCTGGGTTATCATTGCATAGGTATGTTGTACAGACTATGCTAATGCCTCCTATACTGTGGGAAACAGGGAAGAAGAATTGCTGGAATGTTCCTAGGTACTCAACAGAAAGAATAGACTCATGTCAATTATATCTAAAGGGCACCACTAAAACATAATTGAGTTTTAAAATTTGGATGTTGATTTTGGCTACTATCTTTGTCTCCTAAAATCTTCTTTTCAGTGAAAGCCAGGTAAATTCCATTAACTTAAAAAAGGTTGAATTTAAGTGTTTCTTTAATCCTTATTTTGGCCAAATAAAATGAGTACATGCCTCCGGTGGCCTATCCAAATACAAGGGTCTCCCACTAGTCAGTGGCAGCATGCTCTGTCGTAGCTGGTGATCAGCTTGTCGGTAGGAATATAGATCTATTGTCTAAATCTGAACTGAGAAAAATCATTTTCAGCTGATGAGACAGGAATAATGATAATAAACAAAAGAACACCCTGCTTCATCATTTGCCAACGGTAAAAGATAATTTAAAAGTCACCACTGCCATTCCTAAGCAGCACTTTTAGAAATGATTACATAAGTTAAGACAATGTAGCTTTATGTTATGGCAGAACACTTGACCTAGCATGCACAGGGCCATGGATTTAATTGCCATTACCACAGAAAGTATAGCCAGGCATAGTTCATGCTTCTAACCCACAGACTTGAGAGGTTGAGGCAGGATGTTTATCATGAGTTAAAGGCCAACCATGGTCAGATAGGAAGATTTGTCTCTAGAAACAAACATAAGAGTACACTTAGAAGCAGAAAGAAATAATTTCAGAAAACTTATATGATCTAACAACTGGATAACTCAAAAACATGTTTATGTGTTGGCATCATTGTGAATGGATTTCAAGAGAAGACCTTTTGAAATGTGAGCCCTGCTTCTTCTGGGAATAGTAATCCTTCTGGATAGATTGACATCTATTACTAGCAGGACTTTTGCCAATTTGGCAAAATAAGAGAGATACAGTCATAATGGCAGGATGTGTTACTGTTTTCAATTTTATACCTATATAGAAATTTATAAATAGGAAGAACTTTAAAATGTAATGTGCAAATGACACTAATATATCTAAGCATCGTCCACATGACTACACAGAGTAACCCTCTCCTCAAGAGTCACTGTAGTGACAGGAAATGACTTGGTAATCAAAGATAAAAAGTCAACACAAATGCATGTACACTCATTTGAGTTAACATGAAAGTATTATATTTGCAGCCACAACAACAACAAAACACCCGTTATCAATCTTACAGACATTATCCTAGACTATGTTTTACTTTTATTTGGGTCAGTTAACTATTAAGTTATTCAGAGAATGAATTTAATAGAAGCAATGGACCTTAGCACTAGACAGTACTCAAACATGGAGATAGAAGGAAGGAGTAAAAAGAGTAGAATGATGGAGAATCATAACTTTCTGTAATAATGTGCTACCTGGACTAATTATGCATGAAGTTATATTCTTAAGTTAACTAGCTTTGAAAATGTTTGATACCAATCAGTATCTTGTCCGATTTTTATCATTTCACCTTTCTCTACTTAATGTAAAATATTAATCTTCTATGATTTTACATAAAAACATAGTGGTTTATCTTCCCATACCATCTGTATGTTTTCCTTATTGCTAGGGATAAGGCCTGTCCTCCAAATGGCATGATGGTATGATTTTTTCAGAATTTGTGAAAAATAGTCATCTAGGTTGCAACAAATAAGCCTGAAATCAGTGTTGTCTTCATATTGAGAGAAAAGTGTATTATTGATATATGTTCTTCTATAATGCCACCCCGCAAGGTATGCACATGTTTTCATGGTATTTATGCTAATTCTATATATGTATATATACATATGGGAATATATACATATTTATATGAATGAATAAAAAAATTATAAATCATAAATGAAAATAACATCAAAAGAATGTCTACTTTCTATATAATTGTATCATACACACACATGTACATAAATATGCACGGAATTGTATATATTTTGATATACATAATTCTGAGGTAAAGGGGAAGAGCTAGCCAAAATAAGTCAAAGCCAACCTGAGAAGTAAAATTATTGTTGCTTCGGAGTAAAACCTTGAGAGATTGAAGTGTGCCATACCATTTGCAACAGCAGCTCTTCTTACTTGAATATTTATATTTATATAATAAAGCTTCCAATACTGCTAAGATATCACAACTGTGCCTGGGAAATGGAGCAGGACAAGAGCTTACATCGGCAGTTTTTTAACCATAGTTTGCAGAGGAATCTTTTTCTAAAGTAAAAGTCTTACGATAGAGCTTCAGTGCATGAAGTCATTTTTGTTGTGCAAATTCAAATTCATAATAATTATCAAGTATTAACTTACTTTTAAGAGTTGCAGTAATATGTATGTATATATTTAAAACAAATGCCATAAATGGCATTCAACTAAGCTTCAGAATCCAATATATTCATACACTTTATTTCTGCACAACTGTGCAATTTCTAACTCACCTGTAACCAGTTGCAAACTGTAACAGCATTTAAACTCTTTGCAGGATGGCAGATTTGCAGCATTATTCCTTTGAGATTTTCCAAAAGATATGACTATCAGACTGCACCAATTTGTGTTCAGTAGATATCAACATTTTAAATACATGTAGAATTCTATTATGCATATCCAAAGACAGTTAAAATATTCTTAGCAAATTTTAAACTAATTAAAATCAATACTCCAAAGTGAATTTTGAGAAGCAAAAGACGATAACAATTAGCAATGCACTGGCTTAGAGAATCCCAAGAAAGGTACAGGAAGTGATTCATTAGGACATGCAAAAAATGATAGCAGGGAAATGATAGTCACAGATTGTAGACATATACCTTATATATTTACCATTTTCAATCCTAATTTTCTACTCTAACAATCTGAGGCATAATCAAGCCATTTCTGTGGAGGCTTACAAACAGCAAGCACTGAAAAAATAAATCAAAGTGATCATACAATGGTAATTTTTTATGGTCAATATATAGGGGGGACTGGGCTAAAAGAAGGTTTAGAGGATAAAGACTAGAGAAGATTTGGCACAGATCTAAGGAGAGGATGTGGCCATGGATTTCATAAGAAAAGTAAAATTGGAGTTACACAGCTAAGTCCTAGTCATCTCCTCATGACTTAGATCTTTCTACTTTTGATAAACATTCACCACTATCCTAAAACTGGAGTGGAGCTCCCAAGTGTAGCAAAGGAATGAGAGGAGATGAGTCACATGACGTGAATGTCTCAAATATTCCCTTTCCTGTGCCTGAGTATGGATATAGACTGGTGGACCTTCTGGTTGTCATTTTCGTTTGTTCACAATTGACTATTGTTTCTATTTTGAGGCCAGATGCCAGGTCCATCTTGTGCACCATCAACTCCAAGCATAACTCAGTATATAACGTGTAGCTGGTCCCCATCAACTGTTTTGGAATGAACAAACAAATGGTTGTTACTCATCTGTACCCATAAAGAGAGAGGATATATTGAGAAGACAAAGCAGGATGAACAACTTAAGAGACTAGCAATAAAGGAAGAACAACAAATATTGTTGGGGACTGGGGAGATTGCTCAGAGATTAAAGACACAGCTTGGATCCCAACATCTTTGTAGAAAGTTGAGTACAACAGCATTCATTGTCTGTAACCCCAGCAGTTGGGGAGAGAGGAGAGGAGGATCCTGTGGGTTTGCTGGCCAGTAAGTAAAGATGAAATAGTAAATTTTGGATTCGCTGAACTCCCTGTTCTAAATTATAAGATAGAGAAAATTTAAGAAAGATACAGAACATAGAGCTGTGACTTCTGCACATACAAGTGCACACAAATATGTGTACTAGCTCACACATGTGTGCACACTCATGATCATTTATGCACACTATATTCACTGATATCTCTCTCTCTCTCTCTCTCTCTCTCTCTCACACACACACACACACACACACACACGCACAGAGAGAGAGAGAGAGAGAGAGAGAGAGAGAGAGAGAGAGAAAGGGGAAGTGAACATTGGGAATATTAAATTTTCTATAGACCTTGATTTTTGATTTTGGCCTCTGGACAAATGCTGTGACCAGCTGAGACTTTCCCAGGGGTGAGGCTAAATCTTTTCCAGTGTGATTCATCATCTGATATGGCTCTCAGTGGAGAAAGTGGTGATGTTGATGATTAAGTGGAAGGCATTTGCCCCCCGGAGAGGTGTTAGGAGGAGGGCATTGCTTCCTGGAAGTAATGTTTTTCATCAAGATGCAAAGTTGAGATCTTAATCTTTTGGAACATTGCTGGTTCCCTGGACTGCTGGCTAAGATTTTATATTTTGTAGATATTTTTCTCAGCTCGTGGAGTACTATCTTCTTCATCACTTTACAAGATGTTCACAGTGACCTTGTAACAGATAGAACAGAATGTTTGATATAGAACAACTAAGCCTCAAAGATAAATCTAATTTCATGTGGCTAAAGGCTTACAAATATGGAAGGAGACTCGGTACTTTCTATACACAGTTAGTCTATATGAGCATAGTTGGGCAAATTCAGTACTGAAATAGTTGTTTATGTGCAAAAATCCCCAGGATAACTTTCTGGATTTGCATAAAAGTGGAAATTACAGAAGCTGTCCCATGCCTTGGTGTGTTTATTTGCTTGGATTGGGTTTTGATGGTCACTATAGAAATGAAGGCTGCCTCCCACTAAAAAAAGACCAGTCTTTCCATTCATCCTAGCTAAAGTATTTCATACAGGGGTATTGGGAGGGCAGCATCACTCATAGTCTTTTTAAAGCTAGGGTGGTCTTAAATAGGCAATGACATAGCTAAATTTCAGGAAAAGTGACTGTTTTATTTTATTAGGGACAACGTGTGTGTGTGTGTATGTGTGTGTGTTGCTATACTTGTATGCAAAAGTACTTAATAAGTAATTTCCTATTCCATCATTCCCTCACCCTTGAGGAAAAACAAAGAAAGAAAGCATTTTCTTCCAATCAGTTTGTATAATGATGGATGTGGATTTCCTGAACTCTCATCAGATGTTTCAAAGTTTTCTTTTTTTTTTCAAATCTCAAAACTAGACACATCTGTCCACCATCAATTCATAATTCTAAAATCTTTCTAAATGACCTATGTGTTTCTGAATCCCAGATCCCATCTCTGTGATTTCTGCATCTGTCTATCACTCCACATCTCAGTGTATATAGGATGGCAACAATTTTTGATCTAGGTGTATCAAAGATATTGGAAGCATTTTCCTTTATGCTTTTTGATAGAAAACAAACCTACATAATCAGGATTTGCAATGAATTCATATGCATACAAAGATATGGAAAGGATTGGTTAAAGGAAAGTCGAGTAGGTGATGACCATTGTGAGAAGTCAGGACAGAACATGATGTTTTCAAATGAAGACATGTGATATGCCAATGAAGAAGACAAATTTCCAACTCTTGGCCATGGAAAGAACTCTAATTTCTCATCAAAATGCCTCCTTTCAGCCACTTCTTTTCTGGAAAGAAACAGAGATATGAATAGATGGGGGACAGGAACAGGGAGATGTGGGGAGGAGGGACTAGGAGAAAAGGAGAGAAACTGTGGTCAAGATATAAATAGATAAAGTAATTAACAAATAAATACACAAAACACCAAAATGCCTCCTTTGGGATTGTGAATATTAAAAATTAACAACTTTAATCACCTTTTGACTAACATTTAATATAGAGGAGACTGTACTCATTTGTTATCTGTTGCTGTGATACAACATTGACCAAAAACACCTTGGAGAGGAAAAGGTTTGTTAGGATTTCAAGTTAAAGGTCATCATGGTCAAGGCCAGAGCCTGGCATCAAGAATTTAAGCAGAGATCACAGCAGAATGCTGCTTGCTATTTTGTATTTTATGACTTACTCAACCTATTTTTTATGCAGTGGGCTAGGTCGTCCTACATTAAGCATTAATCAAGAAAATATCACCACAGACAAGTACATGACACAGGCAGTTCAACAGTTGGTGTTCCATTTTCCCAGACAATTCAGTTTATATCAAGTTGACAACAGATAACCAACACAAAGAGTTAAATTTTGATATTTACATTCAATTTATATACTAGCAAAAACAGTATTTTTGAAAATGTATGTACTCTATTTTTACCCTCAAGTATAAGAATAAGCTTTTATTATAAATGAAACATAAAGACAAAATAAGGCCTGTGGCCTCCTCTTCTGACGAAGCTACTATGTTTTAATTATGTGATACTATTTCTATAAAGACATCAATGAAGTTCTACTCACTAGAAAGAGAGAACCAAAGACAGATCAGAATGACAATACCGCTGAAGTTCAATTTGGTGAACCAATGAGCTTATTGTGCTACCTTAGTCCCTATTCTATTGTTGTGAAGAGACACTATGACCAAGGCAACTTTTAGAGGAAGTCATTTAATTGGATATCTTCTTGAACTTTTTGAGGGTTAATACAAGCTTATCATTGGAAGAATCTTGGGAGCAGTCAAATGGGAAGGCAGATAGGCAGGTGTAATGATGGATCAGTGGTTAAAAGTTAACATTTATCCACAAGATAGAGGCAGACAGGGGATAACTGGACCTGGGCCTCAAAGCCCACCCAGAAAGACACACATCTCCCAATCCTACCCAATCTATTTCACCAACTAGTGACCATACATTCAAATATGTGAGGCTATGGGGCTAATGTCACTTAAAACTCCACAGTTACTTACATGGGTATGGATGATAAGTTACTTACAGGAACATAAATAATGCAATAGCCCATGAAACATCAAAGTCCAACTTGGTGAATGAATAAATTATTTCATTGGGGTTATTTTTAGAAGTGTGAATGGAGGTTTACTTATAGCAACAGAAGTGACTCAAAGACACTTTATCACCGGAGCCCATGACAACACAGATGACAGATTAAAAATCTTGTAAAACTGGAGCACACTGAACAGCTTGCTGGCAGTGCAACAGGTTAGAGGTATTATTCCTAAGACTTTGGTCTTAAACCTCTTTCCAGAATCTTCGATGGTCTCTGCTTCTTCTAGGATGCTGGGCTGGTGAGTGTCACCTTAGCATTTTCACTTGTTTGAGACTCTTCTTTTCAGCTTGTCTTGTCTGAAAGTGACTCTCAGTAGCTTGACTGCTTTACTCTTGTAAGGAGGGGTCTAGTGAAACCTGTCAGTTTCAAGGACTTCCTGACACTGTTTTGAGTTGTTTACCTTGGTGCTTAAGGAGCTTCCCTTATGTTTTAATGTCAGAGGAAACTGTTCACAATACCTATTGGAGAAGGGATCTTTTGAATCTGTTAAGTCTCAGAAACTTCCTAAGACTTGTCAGTTTATTTCCTGAGTCTTAATGAGCCTCCCTTTCCAACTTCCAAGGTCTTAACATCATCTTTCCAGGATGGAATAATTCAACTCAAACTGCTATATAACATCTCTTAACCAAGTAACTAACTGAAGGTAGCTTTCAATAAGAATCCCCTCCACCCCTCTCTTAAAGACTTTTGTATAGAGTTCTCTAAACATGAAGTAGATATGTGCTATTATATAAAAAGTGACTAAGAATCCATAATTCTCAAGTTATACAGTCAAACCCAGTGAATGGATATAAAGAGGACTGTGCAAAAGGTTTCAAGTTATTTTTGCTGTTGAGGTCAAGTTCATCTTCCTTTGCTGATGATGGTGACAACAAGTAGTACAAGCGGTACAATGTAGTACCATAGCTATAAATATATGCAAAAGTAGTTCCTCGGCCTACAGGTCTAAGGTTCTCTCACCACCTTCATTTGCATATGGATCCTACAGGCAGTCAGCTTTGGCTTTTTGAATGTCCATGCAAGGCTCAAACAGTGCTACAGATTAGAATCTATCTGATTCTATAACACCTCCTTGCATTGTTTGAGTGATTATAAGCTCTGTTCATAATGAAATTCAATTTCCACTGTAATGCTATGAAGAGGTGAGACGTCTAAAAGGTAATTAATTAGGTCATATGGCATTTGCTTTCATGACTGAGTTAGTGTTATCACAGAGTAAATTTTTTATAAAAGGACAAATGTAGTAATATTTTCCCCTTGACCCTACCACATCACAGAAAGAAATTTTGATTTAATTGTCCATGCCTTAATACATGATTTCCCAGGTTCCAGAAACATAAACCCATATATTTCTATCTATTATAAATTACCCAGTATGTGAGGTTCCATGATAGTCCAGAACACACTAGAACTTTGCCTTTCAGATTTTTTTAGAGCCTGTTTTCATGACTGAACTCCTCCTATAGTCCACGTCTGAAAAGTAAACATGAAATGGAGACTATTAACAATCTGCAAGTGGTGTACTGTGAGATGATGATTCGTGAGCTGCCCAATGGGACCTAGTTAACTCATCATCAAATTTCTGTAACTAGTTCATTTCCTGAACTAGTAACAAAAATAACACCTACTATTTAATAAGTATTTATTACAATTCAGAATTGGTACACTCATCATTCTAATTATTTTAATAATCTCGTCATGAAGACATTGCTAACTTACAGATGATAAAAATTGAAGCTGCAAATTATTGAGGAACTTGCTTAAGATTCAAATAACTAGAAAGTGCTGGAGGTCTGTCTCCGTCCTGATTTCCAATGTTCAACAGACTTGCATTTTAATTCTGAGTCACACACATGCCTAGGGATTTTGAGAAACATGAGAAGAAATAACAGTAAGAAAAGAGAAAGTTTTTTGACTCTTGGAGATTACTGTTGGTATTTATTTCATTCTATTTTTTTTAACTTGATACCTTCTAGTTATGTAAGATTACATTCATGTATTTTGCAGTTTGTAGTTTGAGAAAAAGTTTCTGTCACCCTTAAGAAAAGGAGTTTAAGCCTTTCTTTTATGGTATTCAGATCTGAAAAATATTTAAATTAATGAAATTCCTTAATAGAAAAAATAATGTAGCCCTTTCCAATGCTTAGGCTATAAATTCCTTAAGCATACCCAATGTTCTTTGATTTGGTGTTTGCCATGAAAAATTCTTTCTGAGAATTTATTTTCTTAGAATTCATTAATTTGTAAACTAATCATTTACAGCTAAAGCCCAAGTTACTGACATAAACTATCAATCACAAATCTATAGTGATTCAAAATAACTGCTTTTCCTTTCTTATAACAAAATATTGTTGTATCCTATTGGACAAGGGAGAAAATCATATAGAGAAATTTCTACATTATTGAGAGAGTAACCTAAGATAATGGAAAATAGCTAGATGGTACTTTTAGACTATCCTTATATTTTAAAAATGAAACTATTTTAGTCTTTGTCTTGTAATCTTCAAAAGTAGTAAAGTAGAAATGAACAACATATAGCTTTGGATGACAAAAGGAAGACCCTTACATATTCTCAATCACTTGTTAAATTCAGTTTCCAAAGACGAATTCTTATTGACATTTCTTGCCATCTCCTCGTGATAGAGCCTGACCTTCAATTTTAAATACAAAGTGTTTTTACCCAGAATTATAGTATCGGGTCCTTCCTGTAGAGAAGACCTTTTATTGAATCTGTGTGTCACTAGTTTGCGATACTATTGCTTCCATGAGTGTATCATGTTACATGGGTGGTTATTTTCTCTCAAAAGATTCATAAATAGCTAAAACTCTTGATGACTTTTCTTTCCCAGCACCCTTCAATCACCATGCGATACTATAAAAGCCAGATAACTGGGAGGAAGCGTCCTGGCTAGTACTAAAGTTCATGAGTATCTTCAGCAATTCCGTCTTACCAACAAAGTCTTGTGAGAAACAAGAACAAGGGCAATTATTTGTTTTATTTTGGAGTACTCTGGACAACTCTGACACAATTTCATTTGAGGAGTCCTACACCTTGCAGTAAACTTTTATTTGGCAACTTATGGTTTCTGAAAGGAGCATTCTTCCATGTGTAGTATAAAGCCAATTAAACTCTTTCATATGATATATATATATATATATATATATATATATATATATGATCAAGCTTATAAAATAGTCAGGTTCCATAGATTTTTTTCAGCATCTTAGTTTTAGCTATTGTTCTCTTCCTCCTCCTTTACTCTATTCTCCCATTCCTCTTCCCACCTTCATATCTATGTGTTCTACTATACTCTGCTTTCTTAAATTTGTCTTGTCCCCATAAATCTAAGGGACCTTTCCCATTTTCTAAATTGTACCCCTAGTTAATCACACAAATCTACAGATTCTCTGCTAGGATCCACATACTAGAGAAAACTTGTGACATTTATCTTTCGATGTTATACAGTACAGTGTTTTCCAGTTACATCCATTTACTTGGAAATTTTGTAATTTTCTTTTTCTTTACAGATCCATGAATTTATGGATACCAGAAATCAGACACAGTTTATAACAAATAAAAAAGGATATGAAGTTGGAAAAGATATAGGGGAAAGAATATGATCTATATGCATTGTATTCAAACATAAATATTAGAAAGAATTAATACAAATATATAAAAAATATAAAAATAGATTGTGATATTTTAATTGCTCTTAGTTTACATTTTTCAAAACTCTTTGCAACTCTTTGGTTATATCTGTTCAGTGATTTATATTAATATATCCTGCAAACATTGAAAATAGTATCTTCAGAGATTTGCAGAAAGAAAGAAAGAAAGAAAGAAAGAAAGAAAGAAAGAAAGAAAGAAAGAAAGGGAAAGAAAGGGAGGAAGGGTAAGGCAGAAAAATGAAATACAGAAAGAAGACCTAGAAAAATGAAAGAAAGACAGAAACAGGGAGAAGAAGGAGGAGGAGGTGGTGGAAGAAGAGGAGAGGAGACAAGAGGGAGAGGAGAGGGAGGGGAAAGGAGAGGGAGAGGAGAGGAGAGGAGGGGAGG
>NW_021604565.1:26739633-26757403 GCF_004785775.1 Grammomys surdaster | reverse complement strand
GAGGAGAGGAGAGGAGAGGAGAGGAGAGGAGAGGAGAGGAGAGGAGAGGAGAGGAGAGGAGAGGAGAGGAGAGGAGAGGAGAGGAGAGGAGAGGAGAAGAGGATGGGAGCCATCAAGAAGATAAAAAGAAAAAGGGAAGGAAGAAAAGAAGGAAAGAAAAATAAAGGGGAAATTAGTTTCTGTTAATTGCATTAGTTTGTTTTTTTTGTTTGCTTCAATAAAGTTATTTTAAATAAACTTAACAGTAGCAAAATTTTAAATGATCTAAGATTTGATGTGAAGAAGTTTTCAAGTGATGTATTTGAGTTGTGAAGTGCTCCTAAGGCTCAGAATACCCAAGACACAATTCACAGACCACATGAAGCTCAAAAAGAAGGAAGAACAAAGTGTGGATGCTCTAGTCTTTCTTAGAGGGGGAACAAAATACTCACGGGAGCAAATACAGGGACAAAGCGTGGAGCAGATACTGAAGAAAAGCCCATCCAGAGACTGCCCCACCTGGGGATCCATCCCATATAAAGTTACTAAACCCAGATACTACTGTGCATGCCAATAAGTGCATGCTGACAGGAGCCTGATATACCTGTTTCCTGAGAGGCTCTGCAAGAGTCTGACAAATACAGAGGCAGATGCTTGCAGCCAACCATTGGAATGAGCACGAAATCCCCAACGGAGGAGTTACAGAAAGGTCTGAAGGAGCTGAAGGGATTTGTAACCACATAGGAAGAACAATAATATCCAGATCCCCCAGAGCTTCCAGGGACTAAACCACCAACCAAAGAGTACACTTCGAGTGATCCATGGTTCCAGCCACAAATATAGCAGAGCCTGGCCTTGTCAGGCATCAGTGGAAGAAGAGGCCCTTGGTCCTGTGAAGGCTTGATATCCCAGGGTGGGGAGGCCGGAGTTGGTGAGTGGGTGGGCACCCTCATAGAAGCAGGAGGAGGGGAGATGAGATGGGGGTTACTGGAGGGGAAACTAGGAAAGGGGATAACATTTGAAATGTAAATAAATAAAATATCCAATAACAAAATGTAAAACTAATTAATAATAATAATAATAATAATAATAATAATAATAAAATAAGTGCTCAGTGAATTTTCTAACCATCAAGCATAAACAATACATCCAAAGATGCTATTGTGGTGAGAGCCTGGCTTCCAATGTCCACAGCTTTTTAAACCTGTCTTGTATAGATTTGATTCAAACCTTATCAGCATGATTATTGCCACCCATTCTCATTGGTTTACATATGCTCTGGAACCTTTGTGATTCTTCATGGAAATACAAGATAATTGAGGGCTTACTGGGATTAAGAATATCAAAAGGAATAAAGAGAAAGGTTTTATTAGATATAACAGTATATGTTCTCCAGAAAATACAGAATTTCCGTGAATAGTTTTTACATACTAGTTTCTAGTTAAAAATCAACATTTTAGTTTTGCTTATTTCTGGAAGAAACTTGAGTAGAATGATAGCTGATCTCTGAACCCCTTCCCACTTGCCTTTCTCCTCTCATACCACTACTCCTTTTCCTCCTTCTCCTCCCCCTCCTTCCCCTCCTCCCCCTCTTTCTCCTCTTCCTCCTCCTCCTCCTCCTCCTCTTCCTCCTCCTCCTCCTCATCATCATTCCCATCCTCCTCCTTCTGGAGTATGTTCTTCCTCTTTACTCCCAGTCTAAATCTTTCTCTTAACATGCTTACTGACAACACAGATCATGATGATCCTCTCTGGGAACTGAAGAAGAACTATTCCTCCAGAGGTTACTTATGCCTTATTAAGAGGACCTGCCAGATTAAAACAGATTTATTACTCATAATGGGCTTTTACAATACTAGTGTGTTTAGAAATTAGCACCAGAAGTTTAAGGGACATTATCAGTGATAAGTCTGAAGTATGTGTGGCTCATTAAACATATACACCAGTCATTGCCCAAATACAAAACCACTCTGAGGGAATAGAAGCCTACCATCACTGGTGCTCTGTATTTGTGACAAGTTGACTTTTAAGATGCATGATTCTTGGGACTAGAGAGATGGCTCATCACTTAAAGGCAGAAACTACTCTATTTATAGAGGACCTGGGTTCAAATCCCAGCACCCACATGACTGTTGAATGTATACATCTCCATGACTTGACACTTTCATAGAGACATGCATACACACAAAATATCAATGCACAAAAAATCATTGTAAATAAATTAGAAGAAAAAGATGTATGATTATTACTGGTTAAGTATATGTCTTTGTTTTGTTTTTCTGAGGTAACCAAGGGCCGAGGATAATTCTTGTAGAACAAAAAAATCCTTAGTAAATGTTTTATAACTGAATAAGTTAATGAATATAAATTATTATTTATTTAAAAACTCATTTGTTCATCAATAATTAGTTCAAGAAAATAACTCTTTAAACTTCCATATGTTTTTCTTTTTTTAGGCTTAGGAACTACTTGGGATTGTACATTGATTACTTAGGAGATAACTATATAGAGACAATAACTGGATTAAGACTTGCAGAACTGTAGATGCTCTTTGTCTTTTTAGGAATAACATAAAGTTATGTTATATATAAACTTTATGTTATTCCTAAATTTCATATATAAATAAAGACAATTTTAAGGCCAAGGGTCTCATTTTTCAGATTCCCTACATCTGCCTTTCCCTATACCTCTTGACTGACAGTATGTAAGGTCATTTCCCCTAAGTATTATACAATGTACTTATTTAAGTACTTATTTAGTTGGTATCGTGTATTCTTCTGAGCTCAAATCCAACAAATCTGCTACGTTTGGTCAAGAACACAATGGTTCTCCAACTAACGACAAAGCAAATTCAGCTGTCATAGCCTTGGCAACTGTTCAAAAAAACAAATCAATGACTTACAGGTACAAATCACTGGCTATAAGGCAAAAGAAGACAGTTACTTAGAAGGGCTAGAAGCTTCATTAAGGTTTGCTGATGAATCCAGGGGGGAATCTGTAGTCAATGGCAAACCAAACACTGATGACCACAGTTGCATGAACATGCTAATTAACCACACACACGGGCTTTCTCCCTTTCTAATAGACTAATACATATTCAAGAACTAATAAAGAACAACCTGAAGGGTTATTTTTAATCAGAGAACAAATGTGCTTATGATAGATTTCCGTTGGAACAGCCTCAAGAATTTTAACATTTTAATTCATCAGGGACCATGATGTAAGTCATTATTTCAGTAACCATATTAGCAAAGCATAGGGACATATAGGAAGGAAACCAATAATTATGTTATTGTTTAAAATTTGTAATGGAGAATCTAAGTGTCCAATGAACAGATGCTTAGCTAGAATGCAAAAGTTTGAGCTTCCATTGTATACCATGCACAGAATCAATTATTAAAGACAATGCCGAATACCATAAGCCCCCTCCTTAAGAAACACAATCAAAGGTACATTCATGATGAAAAAGTATATGGGTTTTTTATTTGTCGGTGTTTGGAAGCATCTGTAAACATTTTTTTCAATGCAAAGAAATGTTTTAAATGAAGGAGGGTGATTTGAAGACAAATTTTCATTGATGGAACTGTCATTCTGAAGACTGGTTGTTACCTGTAGAGCTGGCAATATACACTGGGCACCTTCTACTGAAAAGCTGTCATAGTTTATAGGATGAATCTCATAAGGTTTAATTGTCTTAATTGTCTAAAGAGACCTTTCCCAAAACATTGCAAATGTTTTACTCGAGCATATGGTTGTATAGAGTACTCATATCATGTTCTGATAACTTCTGTGTACACCAGTAAATGATCACAAAAAATGTACCTATTCTCCCAGAATTGAATTATGTATTATTAAGTAACATGCTTTACAACCAAGCCATAAATTCTTTGAATTTGTATCATTTCTCCAATATTTAGGGCTATCAAAAGACCATTACACATTCATAGTCTATGTGTCTATCAATTTAAATGTTCTCAGAATGTCTGATCTCTGCAAAAAGTACTCTGTGCAGTAAGTTGCTCCTTCTACCCCATGAAACCACAGAAAAAATTTTTTGTTAATTTTGCAATAGCCCTAATATGCATCCACCCAGACACACAGAGAATTACAATACTGAAATGTTTCCTTAGAGTGTTATATGATTCACCATCAAAACAATTAAAAATATCAGAATGGACTTTCATTTTCTCTTTTCCCCTTTATCAGATAGAAATTTCAAATGCCAAACCATATGTTACAAATGTGAGTGCCCGGTGGCTCCAGTGTTATATAAGACTAATAAATACCTTTCGGCTAACGTGACAACTCAAGTTCATCAGTACTAACCACTTGGAGTGCTTTGCTGAGAACATGAAGTTCAGAGGATTCCATCCTGTTCCTGATAAGGCAAGTTTGTTGTAGGACTAACAGTAAGAAATAGCTTCATGCTTGCCAGTATGTACTGACCCAGAGTTGATCTTGACTATGGGCTGTTTGAACACTAATGATTCATCTGACCTTTCAAAATATAGCTTCGCTTCTCTTCTCTACATCGATGGAAAGACAATAGCAAACATTTCAAACTCTAACCATTGGACAGAAATCATTAAATTCACATAAGTACCAGGTTTTAAGTAAAGGTCAGGCCAGCTTGTCTAAAACTTGATTGGAATTTCTTTGGAGTCTGAAAACTGTTTTAACACAGATGTTCAAAGATGCTGGTGGTCAGTTAGGTTTTTAAAACTAAACAAAGAAAGAAACAAAAAGCTTACGTGTAGTGAGCCAGAGTTTTTTCTTTCAGCTCCAGAATTATTTTCAAGTCTAGAAAGCATTGAAAAATCTCAATTCAGTTTAGTCACTCTCTATATGGGGCCTAGTGGAAGGATGCCCATAGATTACAAAGTTTCTAGCCAGACTTGCATCTCAGAGTTTTGACAAATGTTCCTATACTCAGTTCTTGGTGATGGAGAGACAGAAGAGTTTTCCATACTCCCCCATTTGTCCTACATTGTTCATGAATGGATATTTCCATTTTGTGGAGTAACACATTGATTTGGTGATGCCCAGCAATCCCACTGGATCCATTATTTTGGAGTGAGAAAAAGAAAAAAATAGCTATTATCCTTTGAAACCTTTCTTCTCAGAGGGTATAACACAAGAAAAGAATATTGGGGATATTGGGATGAAAGATTCCCCTTGACCACTTCTTTTAAAAGATTTAGCAATTAGATGAAAAATAAAGATTTTTTTCACACACGATTTAGTGGATGTGACTAACGACAGTATGAAAAACGCTGAAGGGTGCAGTTCTATGACATTTCATAATGGCAACAGCGATCCTGACAGAGCTTCCATTAGCAATTCCTAAGATAACTTAATTTCCTGATTAAACATAGGTTTCTAAATCATATTGACATTTTAAGAGAGAAACAAATAGTGGTGCCAATTTTCTCAGGCACAAGAACAAGCTCTCCTTTTCCTTCCCTACCACCACTATACTCCTCTTTGAATTCTTCCTATCTCAGGCTTAGAACATTCTGTGTGATTCAGAAAAGTGTAGAGTCTGTAGCTTGGTCCATCTTGTAAAATTTGCCATAGATGACAAGTTTAGATTTTTTTATATTCTGTGAATTAAAGTCTAATACCTTTTGTCATGTATTCTACATGAATTTGTGGGACTGAGGAGCAGCAAGGCATGACATGGAGAAATGTGGCTTTATTGTACTGATAATTGAGTTGATAACTGATGTGCCCAAAATATGGTCAGCAACCTCCTCCTCCTCCTCCTCCTCTTCCTCTTCTTCCTCTTCCATCTCCTCCTCTTCCTCCTCCTCCTCTTTCTTCTCCTCCTCCTCCTCTTCCTCCTCTTTTTCCTCTTCCTCCTTTTCCTTTTCCTCTTCTACTTCTGCCTACATATATGGCTGTGTACCATAGCAGTACCTTTTGTCTACATATGCTAGAAGAGGGTTTAGATTCCTCAGATATTGGATTTACAGGTGGCTGTGATCCACTATATGGATGTGGAGAATTGAACTCATGTCCTTTGGAAGAGCACCCACTGCTCACAGTGGCTGAACCATTTCTCCAGCCCCAGTATTTCTGCTTTTGATAGCAGAGTTGAACTGCTCAGCCAGAGATGTTATAAACCTACAAGGTCAAACTATTTACTCTATTACATTTTTTAAAAACAAGCAAGAAATAAAACAACCTAAAAAAAAAATTTCACCTAATGCTTGACTACAGATACCATCATTTAGTAAGTACTGGATGAAGAAAAGGATAGCTATGTGGATGAGGCTGTGTAGCTGAATATTTTACAATAAACTCAGTAATGTGGGAGGAGCAAAGGAGAGGAAAAGAAGGAGCTAGGAGGAGGAGAGAGATGTAGGAGCCATGGAGAACCATGCATGTATTGAGAGCAGGCCTGGGTAACAACTTATATCTAGATTAGTTAATTGGGTAACACCACCAATTGTGTGGGCATCTTGTTAATTGAGCTTTACCAAATATATAAAGCCTTCGGTTAATCTTTAAACATTAGAGTCTCATTTCTACTGGGTACCACGTGGATGGCAGGATGGTCTGGGCTCAGCGAAGTATTGTGGAGAGAGCATGGTAGATTCGCAGAGCCGTCTTCCATGCTGGTGTCTCGTGGCTGCCAGGGCCAGTGCTCCTGGCCCACCTAAGCCAGCAGCCTGAGCTGAGCAGCAGCAAGAACACGCAGCCATTGGTGGCCTCAGGCTTGCCTTGTCGGGATCATGGTGGCCCCATAACAAGAAGCCATACTGGGTGTCACTGATTTAAATATTACCCGTAACAAGGCTGCTTGCAGCTCAGTGGACACTACACATGAAGGCAGTGTGAATCTAAGGCACCTCTATAGAATCAGTGAGGGAGGATGTGTTACTTTCAGACACTGGCTTCTTAGAGGCTTCTGAACATACAAAAGATCCCATCTCTACTCATGAAATTAAGATAGATCTTCCACCTTTAGGAGAAGCTTTATTTGAATCCAAATGACATCTGGTGTGTTCTTTCTTTATTCATTTCACTGGAAGGGGCTATACAGCAAAGTCCTGAGAGATTAGCAACCATCAGCAGTTCAAGACTTTGTTCCTCATTTCCCAAGTTGTCTCCTTTTGTACATGTGAGAAGCATCTGGGAAACTTTCAGTGAGAAAATTAGGAAAATTCACCTCAGAAGCCAATTTGGAATTGAGCTTGTTTTTTTTTTTTTTCTTTAAAAAAAATGATTTTAGCATCCAGCTTTTCCTATTTTCCTCCGTTGTAATTAAATGTTTTAATCCATTAAAATTTGATATTGAAAGTCAGAACTTTTGTAAAATGAAGTCTTTATAATATTACAAACAAAAACAACCAAAAAGTGAAGGCACATAGTGTACCATGGAGTGGAACTGTGCTTTCCAGCCCAGCCATGTGGCTTCTTATGGAAATATAGTGAGTTAAAGATGAAATCCCACTTCTAGCTTACATACATCTTGCATAGATTCTGCCCAGTCAAATGGTAATTAGAATCTTTTTTTACAATAAATATTATAATTTTTAATTCTAATATTGTAAGCTATGAAATGCCTTCCATTTCCCCCAACATATGTTTTCTGTCCTGTTTCTCCATCCAAGAGACAGAAATAAAATAAACACCTTAATGAACACAATACCAATTCTCCTGAGACTCTGTTCCTATCTTATGGACATAACATGTAGCAGAGATTTTGAAGAGTCTCCCTAGAGAGAGAAAAATCTGCCTCATTTCTCAATCCAGTGTGGTCTGCAGAAGTGTTCAGTCTGGTTTGCTGCTAAATTGCTGTAGCCTCCAAGCAATTTGCAATTACAAGTGTATTTGTGAAGTGTAAGTGGGCTAATTTCCTCCTTTGGAGATGACGGTAAAGCACTCCAAGATGGCAGTTAAGTTAGGGTGGGGTCCTTTCAGACACTGGGAGGCTGATCATGAAAATATGGCTCTCAGTTGGTCTTTTTGGTTAATTGCAAAAACATGAGGAGGAACTCCTGTTAAGACATTATATTAGAAGCAAAATATTTTGAATATTTCTCCCTAGGGATTACAGATGCACCATGAGAAGATATGAGACTTCGGAAGTAAGGGCTTTCAGTCACCTGGTGTTTAAGTGGTTAATGATCTCCAACGTGACCAGTCAGTGGAGGGACTTAGCAAATGATCACTCTTTTCTTTATTTTCTTTTTATTTTCTTTTTCTTTCTTTCTTTCTTTCTTTCTTTCTTTCTTTCTTTCTTTTTCTCTCTTTCTTTTCTTTCTTTCTTTTTTTCAGTGAAAATGTCCTGTCACACATTCCAGTGAGAGGGAGAATTCTGCAAAGATCTGTACAAACTCTTCACAGCTGCTCTACCATCTGACATCCTGATGGTCGGTGGAGGGGCGGGGGGAGACCTCATTGCACGTGTTGCTGGTAGTGCCAAAATGTGAAAGAAAATTATTGAACCACAGAGGATTAATCTCTTCCTGCATGGTGAGAAAGCCAAGCCAAAACTTGTAATCACAGACAACAGCTTCAAACATCCGAGTTAGGAGGACAAAAAGATCTTGGATGTGCCACAGATCAACAGAAGTGAGATCTTACCACCCTGACATTGTTGCTCAGCAGAAGACCAAAGATGTTGACAAAGTGAATGGATAATAGATCATTACCCAGTGGGGTCCAAATCGTACCATCATAAGGGAAGGTATGTAATGTTCTCCATTTGATAATCATGCCTCTACTCTTCAACATTTTAATGTGGTCACCTCATGGAAGTTCCAGCTCCTCACGTCAAAACCCTGACAGACTTTGAAGGTTGTGCCACTCACATTTCTAGCTAATCCTTCCAACAGTACCTTGAATGCATATCTTTTACTAAGAAGGCATTAGCATATTTTGAGAAAATGTGAGGGATTAAAAGTATAAAAGTAGTTACTGGGACTCGAAGTATTCTGTAATGGAGAACTTGCCTAGCATATGTAAGGTGATGATTTCAACCTCCAATCCTGGAAAATTTAAATACAATTTAGAAATAAAAATATTACATTTTATTATAATTATGCATATTTATTTTATTTTAAAGGTAGTAAAGATTACAGATTTTAATATTTTTAAAACAATGGACATTCCTTAAATACTTTAAAAATTATTTGTCATCTGTACTGCAAAAAAAACTCCTAATATTTCCATTTTTGTTTTTCTGGAGATGTCTCTGACATGCTTAGTTTATAGTCTTGAATCAAAGATCATTTGCCTAGGATTTGATACTTTTGAACATCATATTGTACGTTACAATCCTATAAGTACTACCTCTTCTTTTCTTTTTATAAATGTTTTATTAATTCTTTGTGAATTTCACATCATTAACCATCTCTTTGTATCTGCCCTCCACTCTTGCCAATTTCCTCCAAAAAGAAAAAAAAATAAGATTTTTTGAACAAATAAACAGCAAAACAGAAATAAAAGACATCTTGTCACGGACGCTATAGTGTGTCACACTGTGTCCACACATCTTGACTTGCAAACGTACATTGCAATGAGTCATTGGTCTGCTTTAAGGCCTCTGGCTTCTGTGATGCGCTCCATACTGGATCCTCACTGCAATTCCTCTTGGATATCCTGTTGTTAAGCTGTGTCCTGGTGATCCTGCAGCTTTGGTTCTACAGAACTGATGACTTCACCTGCTCCAGCCGATCCTAGATGCGATAGATGTTGGGGTGGGCCAACTGAAAGCCCTGAGTCTGAGTCTGAGAGGTAGTTGATTGGTGAGCCCACCTGTTCTCCTATGCCTGTACCACCAGGGAGAGCACTCCATTACTGCCTTTGCTAGCTCACCGGTTAGATTTTTGCGAGGAGTAGACAGATAATGCCAGACCAAACGGTTCCAGGAAGGGGGTTTATTTAGGGCAGAGGGAAGAGAGTGAGAGGAGAGGGAGCGAGAGAGCAGAGAGGTAGAAGAGTAGAGGCCGGCCATGACCACGTGGAGAGAGTGGGAAGGGAACGAGGGAGGGGAGAGGGGGCAGAGAAGAACCTGCAGGCAGGGAATCGAAGGAGCAAGAGAGAGAGAGGAGGGGCCAAGCAGCCCCCTTTATAGTGGGCTGGCCTACCTGGCTGTTGCCAGGTAACTGTGGGGAGGAGCATACCTGGGTGTTGCCAGGTAACTGTGGAGGTGGAGTTTAGACAGAATACTAACATCACCCACTGCTGCATCCAGCAAGGACAGGGTCAGCTCTCTTGTTCTCATGTCCTTAGGAAGACTCCCCCTCACCTTCACCTCGAGCCAACTCTACTGTCTTACCTAGGCAAGCTGCAGAGTCTGCTCTCCCAAGTGGTACAGCCAGAGAATTGCAGGGTCAACTCTCCTGTCTGCGGCAGGTGCCAAGGGACAAGAGGATAAGGGGACAAGAGAGAAGGAAGGACTACTTTAAAAATTTTTTCAACTTGACTTGTGATTGTTCCAGCTCATTGGAGAACCAGTGACCAGTGAAGGTGTACTTAAAAATTCAAAAATAAATTGCCACTTCTATTCGTCAAAAACTCTTGCCTACGCAGAGACTCCAGGGTACATGCTGTTTGTGAATTCATTCAAAGTTACCTTGTGTAAGCACTTACCATATATGTAAAGATGTCGTTAATTATATGGTATGAAAGTGATATTTAATCACCATTTCCTCATTCACAGTGTTTCTTTTGTCTATCTTTCCCAATAATTGTTTTCTTAATAATCTAATTATCATGACAACGAATTAAAATTTAGGTTCTTAAAACTCTAAAATAATAAGTTTGTTAGAAAATTCACAAGCAGGGAAATATCAGAGTCTAAAACAACATGTGGACCACACAAACTTCCTAAGTATAGAAAACGTTGTATGAAATGAGTTCTGTGACACCAAGCCTAGAGTCTGAGGCTGAGCGTGATGTGATCTCTACATTGCTTTGGTGTCAATAAGGCGTTCTCATGAAAGATTCTGTGTACGTTCATTTCCAAAGGTCATAGGAAAAGGCTTGATCCATGGGTGCTGTATTAGAATGAGGCACAGGCTCACAGAAGTCTGTTGTAACTAGGTTGTTTGTGTGATAGGTGAAAGTCAGACACTGAAACACAACAACAAGTTTAATGTTCAAAGCATTCAAAATGGGCTCCCTTCATTTGTTTTAGCTTCCAAGTGCTTTGAGACAATTAGAGACCATACATTTGTTCTTTAATGTACCATATGAGATGGAAGGCTGTACAGACTCCTTTCCCACAGAGACAGACATGGCTTGGGTGACTGTTAAAATAAACACCTCAAACTATTCATTAGGATTGTGTCATACTTTTTTTTTTTTTTTTGCTGGGTGCCAAGATTTTACTGGATAAATTTGCTTTGCTTTTACCTCTAATGACTCTAGCATCTCGAGTTTGGGGGGGAAAACCAAAACAAACAAACAAAAAATCATTCTCTGAGTATTAGAGAATTTTCCACGTGGTCAGGACTATTAGCCATCAGTCTAAGGAGAAAATAATTAAAAGCATGACTAATCTGGGAAAATTCCAAAGTCCCAGCAAAAAAACAAAACAAAAAATCAAACCCAAAAATTCACCAAATTTTTAAAGTTTTCCTTCTTATGCAAAATAAGTAGCCAGCTGGGAGGGAAACTGATTCTTGAGGGAGAACAGAGAAAGGAAAGGCTGTCCGCTGTGACTGATGCTCCTTCCTCAGGCCCAGCACCCTCCCTCCCCACATCTTGCTCCCATTACAGCTCTTTTCAACTTTTGTTGACAGCTAAAGTTCAGAGGTTGCCTTGTTTGCCTTGTAGTTGATGTTAGTTCAGCATTAGACACTAAAGGTGGAGCAAACATAGGAATGGGTGCACAGGGATAGGGAAAGAACCTTGGCAGCCAAAACTAACATGTGTTTTACACTTGGGGCAAGTAAATTAAAAATGGGGGGGGGAACTGGGCAAAAGTGAGATAATTGGCTAGAATAAATGCCTGTCAAACTTGATTACGTCAGTGAGAGTCTGAGTTAAGAAACAAAAGTATTCCCCACTATGTCTTTAAAGAAATCTTGTAGTATTTCATGAGTTTGGGGCACAAGAAGTATGGTATATAAGTGGGATAAAGTTAGGAAAGATGTGTACTTGGGTGTGTGTATGTGTGTGTGTGTGCATGCGTACGTGTGCACGCATGCACACGGATGCACACATGCTTTAAAATTAGTTTTTACTCAACTTTTTTTCTAAAAGAAGCTAATGAAACTATACTGACACATTTAATTTTTTTGAAAATTAGAGTAGTTGTCAAATATACATTATCTTTCAAATTTTCAAGAGTCACTATTAGATCTTCTGTTTGGGCTTAATGGATCTATCTGAGTCTAAAA
This sequence comes from Grammomys surdaster, assembly GCF_004785775.1. Classification (NCBI taxonomy): domain Eukaryota; kingdom Metazoa; phylum Chordata; class Mammalia; order Rodentia; family Muridae; genus Grammomys; species Grammomys surdaster. The sequence goes on along the minus strand of NW_021604565.1, from coordinate 26,745,065 downwards.
CAGAATGCTATGGTTACGTATATCTGATGAGTTTAACTTTACAGCTGATACTTCAAAATGATGTCAAATGTATTAGCTATAGCAAGTTGAAGTTTGGTAAATCACAGTATACGTCTGGATTCAAGTGGAGAAATGCATGAAAGACCGTATCTGGCCTCTTTAACCTCACCGGTATGGTTTGAAATGCTTTTCTAACGAGCTATGTGTTTTTGGAAAACCTATGCTGTATAATGTACAGGGAATAAGAGGAAAACTCCAAATAAACCATAAGAAATATGTAGCTGAGCTGGAAACATTATTTCCCATTAAAAGGGATCTTTCTTCTTCCCCTTCTCCTTCCCCCTCCTCCTTCTCCTCTGCCTCCTTTTCCTCTTCCTCAAGAAAACCTTCTTACTGGGTTGTATAAGCAAGTTTGTAGGACTCTTAATGGAGAAGTTCTAAGGCTGCTCTATGTAGAAAGAAAATAGAAAATTACTGGTAAATAAGAGGTGGTGGTAAGAATTCTTAGAACCTATGAGATAAAGTATAATAAGTTTCTTGTTTCCATTCTTATAAGGTCATGTACATTGGGTATAGAATCCATGATACTGGGCAATAGTAGGATTCATACTCGTAGTACATGGACTCATAAAAATAAACCAGTAATGATAATCAGAAAATCAATACAAATATTCCCCCCAAATTGCTAACCGATTAACTTGATAGCAAGTTGTTCAACTCAATTTTGGTATCATACATACCATGGATCTTATCCTCAAGAACATGAATTTCTCTGTTTTAACTTTATCTGAAGATCAATCCAAATGTCTCAAAGCATTAGTGCTGTTAAAAGTAAATTAGTAAAAGTAAGTTGCCAAGTAAAATTCTCTAGCTTTTGCAAACTCTCAGAAATGTCTTTTTGCTCTAAGTTAAAAAATATCTTAAAACAATATTCCTCTCTATCTGTCATAGTTCCCCAGGAAGACATTTCCAACATGGCACAGTTCCTTGCTTGTTCTGTATTCTCTTTCTAAGATGATTTTCAAAGCAGTCTGGGAAACCTCTAATCTTTACCAGCATTAAAGAATATACACACATACATACATGCATGCATGCATGTGTGCATGCATACATAGTCCTTATAAGAAGACTGACAAACAAACCAAGAAGTACTATAAATTAGTCATAGGGTAAATCACATTCAAAGAATCAAACAGCATTCAAGACAGTTTTTGAAACTTATCTACCTTTCTTTCTAAAATACTTTTCTTCAAAGTTAGTTCATGTTCAATAACCATGATCCAGGCAAAGAACTTTTACCTGGGTCAACTTATAACTTGATATAAACTAGCACATTTTACATTTTCAACAGCTTTATAGCTAAAGACGTGGAAGTATTATTTTCTTGCAGTGTACATGCTAATTGGATTTAAGCCAAAATTATGCTAAATATTCCGCTTTGTTCTAGAAATTGTAATTTGCCTAAGATATTGTAATTGGCTGCTAAAAAGGGTGACAGGTTTTTGAAGCAAACTTTATGAAAATGAATTCCACTCTTTAACCACAGGGTGGAAAAAAATTTTTGGCCATGTTTCAGTGACTTGAAATCCTCACCTATACATGCAGGTCCTATTTTTTTATTTGCAAAAGTTGTTGAGCATATGACTCAATCACAATTTAATCATATTCTATGATTTTTAAAGCCTTAATTGACTTAAGCCAAGAATCATATGTAAAGATAAATAAATACAATCTTGAAGATGTTTGATTAGCTTAGAAAACCAAGAAACATTTTCTCCCTTTTCCCCTTTCATTCTTGCATAGATTACATCCCGACCACCTTTTCTCTCCTTCTACTCTTCTCGGTCCTCTGCCTCCCACCTCCTCTCTTTCCCAGATCCATGGCTTCTCTGTTTTTCTCCAAAGAGATGTGGGCCTTCCAGGGATATCAAAATTTTACTTAAAAAATACTTTAATATTTTATCTTACTTTCCATAGAATATTTAATGGTTTCGATTTGAACTGCTCTAAATTCTTTGTAAATCAATGGGGCTTAGCAATGAGGAATGAACAAGCCTCCTGAATGAATAAAACAAAACTAAAACCGAAACAAAAAAGCAAAAAAGGCCAACAAAAATAAATAAAAACCAAAAACAAAGAAACAAAAATCAATATAAAGTTATTTTACTAGTTACTAAAACAGAGCACATGTGCTTTGAGATGTCATATAATTTAAATAAAAGCACCTTAGCCATTCAATTGTAAAACGACCTTAAAATATTTGCAACCGAAAATGGTTGAAGGTTTCCTTGGTGTCGGGGATGATCTAAATTTTTATTTGACACAGTCTTTTGTGTTCATTATCAATTATAAACTCTCAGAGAACATTTTTTCATGATCATTGTCATAATTACAGTTATAGTTTCATGTAATTAGAAATTAATGTGTTTAATGATAACGTCTAAACTGTAAAACATGTGAAACATTACAAATATATGTTGATTGAATGAATGATTACATGAATAAATTGTCATACTTAACATTTCAGAAAGAGTTAATAGATACCTATCTCTAGTTCATTATTGGTCATTAACCGATAGGACTTAATGATAAAGATAGCAGTTCAATTAATAAATTAAGTTTCTATTTTGCTGCTTCATGAAATCCTTAAAATGCTTTTGTTTGCTTGAACTTTTTAAAATATCAAAGTTAACATGTTCTTACACATAATTTGTGTTTTCTGGAATATCCTGGCCACATGCTGTTGCAAGACATCTCGGTTTGCAGTGAGTTTATAACATTATTTATTAAATGATCCTCATTTATAACTATCTAACTACTTTATTGCTGGAGAGACAGCTCAGTAGTTATAACCCTCTACTGTTTGGGTATCAGGCCAGGGTGTTGTTCCCAGCACCTACTTCAGATGGCTAACACTGTATTTTACTCCATGTCCGTAGTCTCAATATTGCTTCTCAAATCACTGGACACATGCATTCAAGTGCAGCTATGTACATAGAGTCACACAGGCATGCACATAATGTTTCAAATGACTTTAAACTATCCTCTTTGGTAAAAATAGTGCCATAACATACACATTTACTTTTCTTGCTTATGAAACATATAATTATTATTTAATCTTATAAGTTATCATCAAAACCTTATATTTGTATGGTGTTTGCTTTGATAACTACAGTGTGACTTGGCATATAATTAGTTTAGTTTGTCATCAAGTACTAAGCATTTTTACAAATGATTCGTGAAGATACTACTGGTTTTCAAAACTGTATATTATAAATAGTAGTATAAATATATATTTTTACTTCTTTCTTTTGTTCATTCAGATAAAAGTGAAATTGACACGAAAAGTTAAACTTCTTGCAATAATTTTGTAAGGCTTACATTGATCATATACTTTTACTAAATTCTAGGAACCATTAATAAATTCTCATATATTTTGCTTCTTTCAAAAATATTATTATATATGATCATTTGTATTATTTTTACTTCATTTTCTACAAATTATCAAAATCAAAGCAATATTTGATATGTAAATTGCAGATATAAAACAGTTTTATTAAACTTTTAAAAATAACAATAAAATAGTGTTTTTAATATAATCTGTATTCTTTAGTCTCTTGAGAGTTTCATAGATACATGTAATGCATTTTGACAAATATTCCTTCTTCTCTCTCTTCCTCAATTCCTGTCCTATTTCCTCATGACTTTTCCCTCCTGACTTCATTTGATCTTTTTTTAACTCACCAAGTGAAAGTCACATAATTTTTTCCCAAAATTATTATGCACATATATAATAAAATATGATCATAACCAGGACATACATGTGTCCTTTCAACCTCAGATCTTTCCTTTCTCTCTCTCTCTCTCTCTCTCTCTCTCTCTCTCTCTCTCTCTCTCTTCACAATCCACCAAATCCAATTAGGGATGCTCATATGTGCATGAGGATGAGGTCATTCACTGGACCTTGGGAAAACCATCAGTGTCCACTCCCTTAGAAAAAAACAATTTTCATTCCTCCAGTAGCTATGAAATGTCAATAGCTCCTTAGCAAGGCTTACAGATCACCTCCCCATCTGTGTCAGAATATTGGTTATCATATTGTGCATGTTTTCATCTATTTTGAGTTCATAACTCTAACAAGGAATAGGGAAGAGAAAAGAATAACAGGTGGGCTAACCAAAATTTAAGATGTAAGAAATAGAGTATTTTGAGTAAAGAAACAGGTTTTGTTTCATCTAAGTTGCATTTTTAGATTTTACAATGACCGAAAATTTATTATTTTTAATTACTTTAAAATAATTGTTAATTCACTATGTTCAATAATTTACTGAAAAGAGTTACAATGAAAACTCAGTCTGTAATAATATTTGTAAAACAAATTAGAAACATATAGTCCTAAGACACACTTCTCAGATTCGATGTGTATCAATAGAATACTTAAAGAGTTAAATTAGTCAAAAATTTCTCCAAGGGGATTGGAATAGGAATAGGAATTCAAGCCGGGCGGTGGTGGTGCATGCCTTTAATCCCAGCACTTGGGAGGCAGAGGCAGGCGGATTTCTGAGTTTGAGGCCAGCCTGGTCTACAGAGTGAGTTCCAGGACAGCCCGGGCTATACAGAGAAACCCTGTCTGGAAAAACCAAAAAAAAAAAAAAAAAAAAAAAAAAAGAATAGGAATTCAAATCAGAAGAAAAGAGTTATGTAATGTTTAGACCATTAAAAAAACTCTTTAATGTGGCTATTTAAATGTATAATAGGTAGTATTAAATGGTGCTTACATTCTGTTGGACACCTTTCAAATCATGAAGTAGCTTTATTTAAGGATGCCAGCATTATGATACACTGAAAACTGCAAGTTTTGTGGTTAAACTAATGGAAAATGTTTAAATGTTACTCTTAAGACATGTAGAACTACTTCATATATATGTAAATACTCCCTGTTTAGTAGGAGGGATTAAAAATTTTTCCTGTGCCCATTGAGGGTGAGTAATAGCACCTATTTAAAAAGAATAAAATTTAAGGAAAAAAAATGACTTACCAATGGAGAAACATAACAAACACTTTCTTTTATTTTTAGATTTTAAATAAAAATAAGCTTTGTTACATTAAGTAATAATATATGCGAGCAACTTCAATCATTTTCTTCCAGATGTTTTGATCATCCACAGTAAATATAGAATTGAAATTTACATGCAGTCTCCAGATGGATACATTCAGGCATTTGGTAGGTTGGGTTGCCTGCTCTTTCTCTCTCTCTTTCTTTCTTTCTCTCTTTCTTTCTTTCTTTCTTTCTTTCTTTCTTTCTTTCTTTCTTTCTTTCTTCCTTCCTTCCTTCCTTCCTTCCTTCCTTTCTTCCTTCCTTCTCTTTCTTTCTTTCTTTCTTTCTTTCTTTCTCTCTCTTTCTTCCTTCCTTTCTTCCTTCCTTTCTCCTT
>NW_021604565.1:26650052-26739533 GCF_004785775.1 Grammomys surdaster | reverse complement strand
TTTCTTTCTTTCTTTCTTTCTTTCTTTCTTTCTTTTTCTTTTTCCCATAATTTATTTTTTATTCACATTAGATCCCAATCACAGCCTCCCTCCTCCTTCCTAGTTCTGTCCTTTCAATCTTTCCCCCAGTATCCACTTCGCTAGCCCCTCCTTGGGTATCACTTTATGAGAGAAGACATATGGACAAAATGTATAGTGCAGTTTAATACAATCAAAGGATATCACATTTTTAATATTATTTCCAAAACCCTAATAAATCCAAGGACACCATGAATTATATATCATACTGAAAGAGAATTTGTAGAACACCTATTCAGTATTTCCCAATGCTGTCATGTTTAAGAAAAAAATGGAGTGATTGAGAAAATATCAAAGACCAGAATGATAAATGGAGGACAACTAAATTCACCATCGAAGCATGCATAGGATCCTAACAATGAAGAAAGTATGAATGAAAAAATGATGAGACAACAAAATCTAAAGTTTTGTTTTGAAACTATGTAAAAGATAAGGAAAGGGCTTCCCATTAGTCAATGTTTCCATCAACAGAGACTCACTCCAGTTTTCAATACTTCCGGTTAAGGTACTTCCAGTACCTTACTTTCCCCTTTATACAATGGGGATAAAAATGGTATCCACATCACAGGCTTAATATTTAGTATTAGTTATCATTTCTCAGTGCTTAGAACAATGCCTGACACGAAGATGCCTCATTCTTAAGGAAGAAAAAGATGCTAAAACAACAACCAACCAACCAACCAACCAACCAACCAACCAACCAACCAACCAACTAATACCATCAAATTCTAACAAAAACATTTTTTGTGTCCATGTTTATATGTTTCCCTTCAATAAATTAATTGTCTCATTTAGCAAAATTGACATGTTCTTATTACAAAACATTAGTTGACTTGTATTGTCCTTTCTCTAAAAACTCCGAAATATATATTTGAGTGTATTGACAAGGACTGAGAGAGGAAAGAATATTTATTTCTCATTTTTCACAGTGACACTCATTGGCTGCTCTGCACTGGCTAAACAGAGCAATGAGCTGATAGAGGAAATGGGAATGTTTCAGAAATAAGCAGGTGTGAGTCATTTGTAACTTATCAATGTCTGAGTATTTCAGTTTTTATACCAAAACAAAACCCTCGCTTGATATAATCAAGTTCATTCTACAGCATGTATTATCACCATTATACAATCTAAACAACTTATACTTTAAAAAACATTGTAAATACTATGTGACCTCTGATCTCATCTAAATACAAATGATACTTCCTTCTGAAATTTAAAATAGCTACTTCTAACATTATTACTTAAGAAATTATTACATTATTTTTTATTCTTAAAAGATGTTCAGAGTATTAACTCAGATGTTATGCTTTATTAAATGATGTCTTCTACCAAAATCAGAGTGTTCTAACCATCTTCACGTGTTCTCATTCTCCAGCTTCAAACTTGTTTTTCAGAGAAATACTTAAAGTCTGTCTATTTAGAAACCCATAGAACATTCTAGAAGCCCTAAGGCTGTTGTATTGTGCTAAAGGGCTTGAATTCATTAATGTCATTTCAGGAAACCAATAAAATAATATATCATTTAAAACACATTGCTTTATCTGTTTTTAATCTAATATCCTGAATGTGGCTGCATATGTTATTGTCAGTTCTAAAAGTCATATGTTTCACAAGTCCTATAGCTGAGAGCCCTTGGGAATTGAAAGAATTGTTTGAGCTGAACTATAGTAAGTAAGCCTAACCTGGATGAGAATAAAACAGATATTGTGCAGGAGTTGCAGAAAACAGCTTCATCTAAAATTCAGGGAGTTGTTTATTTCGCTGGCTATCATGAATAGTTTTGTTTTATATCCCAATACTAAGATGCTCAATGGTAGAATTAAAGTATCATGTTGTGGCTCTCATTTGGTGATATTGCAGAAAAAGTAATCCTTGGTGTGAAACCCTGTTTGCTTGATTTGAAATGATCAAATAACAATGGCACTTATCTAGTAGGCTGCTCTATTGACCATCATTCAATTTGTTTCATCTCTGATATAAAAAACAAGGACTCATCATCACTTTTTAAATTAGAGGTCTATGTTTTTATAATAAAAATTACTCTGTGTGCTTCTACATAGTCTAACATGAAACATCACTCATTCCCATCTCTAAGGAAATGACACACAAAGCTGAGCTGAGCAATTGTGTTCTTCAATCCCCTCATCAGTCGGTTTAGATCAGAGTTGCCCATACTTCAGAACCTTGTTGTTAAGAAAATATGGTCTGCAGAAATGAATAGATACATGGTGTTGGTTGAATTTTCTCCAGATTAAATCTTAGGAAGACCATTGCATGGTGATGATCTAAGGATGAGATAAGTATCAGAATGCTTCATAGTAAAGTACAGTTAAATATGGATAGGTTTGAAGAAGGACATAGGTAAGGCTGTCTCATGAGTCTCTAGCATCAACTATCACTTGGTGAAATAAGAGAAATAAGGAAATGGTATCCTTGATGATACCACAATGATGCTATGCAGACATATGGGTGGGGTCTTAGATGAGACTGGCCTGCTTATGCAGCTGGCAGGGATTTACCTGAAAAATATTTATCATTTACATTGTTGAGGCTTAGGCATGTTCTATAAGGAAGTGAGAGACGAGACATAGACAGAGAAGCTCTTGGGTGACTGCTTGTTTGCAACTGAAGGACTGAGCTTATCCTCTAAGTTTTCCATATCCTGGCAACTGACAGGGTTTGTAATTGATAGGATATGTTTTCAGGATCTCCTTGATTTATGCTTCAAATAATTAATTCAGATAGAACAGAAGTAGTGGAGCTCTTGACCATATCCTAGGCTTGGTGTTAGTGTGACAATGGAAAAATGCCTTTCTCCAGACTAAGCAACATTTTTAATGTTTTCTTAATGAATGCTATTTCTCTTCATTTTCTCACTGTTAATATAAAGCCTGTGTTCATGTATCAAATCATGATGAGGGCTTCTGTGCAGCAATGACCTAGGTATCTCTATTAGCACTTTCTATAGTTGAGAGAGAATGTATTCCAATGGGATCTTCATGGTCATGGAACTACAGTACAATAGAAAAAATAAATGTGTGTATTTATCTCATCTCTCTTTTCTGTTCACAAAAAGCAGACTTCAAAAATTCACAGACTACTGAATCAAGTCCCAGCCAACAATGAGTTTTTCACTGGACTAAAGAGTATTTGAGTATTACAATATCAATTAACCAAAAAGCATCTTATGAGAAAAATCTGAAATCATTACAAAGGAAATACTTTTGCTTTATCCTAATAAATCATGATATCTCAGTTCTCAATAGAAAACTGAGCTAAGTAAAGTCTGTAGCCTAGCAAGTCCTGACTCAGCAATGTGGAGCAATTTATTGATGGCAGCTATTGGCTTCACGCCTTCCTGCACTGACACAGAGATCCTATCTGTGGAAGCTGCATATACATCTTCTTGACTTTGTTTCTACAAATTTATTCTGTGTTAGTAAGTAGGACTGTGAACTATTTTTTTAAATCAAAATCACCATTAATAAAGGACCATTTCCTGATCTATCAGAATTAGGGTGTTATTACTTTGAGAATCCATCTTTCAGGAAGTGATATGGATGGGAACTTTCCTCCAGTAGAATGATGAAAATCATTATCTACCCACAGTATCTGCTTTTACAAGCACAGGAAAGGAGGAACCTGAAACTCAAGCTCTGATAAATCAGTGCCAGGTATAGAAGGAAGTAAAGAACTTAGTCTGGGAAGGGAAATAATAGTGTAGTAAAGAACTTGGTGAAGGGCAGGAAATGATAGCACTAGACACTTCTGAATTCTTAAAACTAAACCAAAATTTAGAATTCTGTACAGTTTTTTTTCCTAAGGAGAAACAGTGAGCACTCACTACATATGTATTGGATAAGTGTTTTGCCTACATTAATCAACCCAATCTTAACAGTTTGGTGAGTTGCACTTCAGTGTCTTCACTTTTATGCAAATACACCAAAAGAACATACACTCACAGAAACACACACAGACACACACACAAAGCAGGTAGAAAGGTAGGCACACAGGTAGATACATAGGAGTAAAAAGCAGGAAGGAAGGAAGGAAGGAAGGAAGGAAGGAAGGAAGGAAGGAAGGAAGAAAGGAAGGAAGGAAGGAAGGAAGGAAGGAAGGAAGTTAAGATGAAAGGAACAAAGGAAGGAAGAAAAAAGGAAGGAGGAGAGAAAGCAAGGAAGGGTCAGAGAAGGAGGTGAAGTGGACCTGCAAGCTAAGAGGATGAACCTGGAATTCTTGCTGCTTTATTCCAACACCTCTGCAATAAGGCAGGTAGTGTTGGGAGGTTGGTTGGAATGTCCAATATGAATACAATTACTACTATAGTAAGATGGTTCTATAGTAATTACTAAATTATCACATTAATATTGATGCATTTTATAGCATAATTCAATGGAATACCCAGGACTTATGTTTGTGTTGCTATTTTTGCTTGAGTTTTGAGACAAGGTCTTGCTTTGTCACCTGTTAATTTTCAGTTAACTTCTCATCCTTCTAAGTACTAGAGGAAGTACTTGATATTAATGAGTTAGAAAGGTTACCAGATCTGAGACACATCAGAGAAAGGAGAAAAACTAATCACCTGATCAAGGGGACAGTGTGGGAGCTCAGAGACAAAGGGAAGTGCCTATGTCAAGATCACAGCTGAATTTAGAGTGTGGTTGAGGCTAAGCCTGACCAGATCAATGGCAGCTCTCTTCTCCCCCCTTTGTCTCAGTGTTTGTATATTTTCTTCTTTGGGTATATGTATATGTGTCCATGTGTGTGCAGATAGACATGTGTATGTATGGATATGTATGTATATGTGGAATATTCAATTGAAGACCAGAGGTCAACATCAAATAACATTTTGCAGGATCTTTTCTCTTTCTTCTATGAGACACATCTCTTCCTGGGACCCAGACCATAGTGATTAGTCTAGGCTCCCTTGCCAGAACTCCTTATATCTCTGCCTCTCCAGTTCCAGGATCAAAAGCACAGAGCTGCACACCCCATGCACATGAGTGCTAGGGACCAAACCTGGGTGCTCTTGCTGTCACAGTAAGCACTGTAGCAAAGGAGCCAACTACCCAGCCTCTCAAAGCACAAATTTTACATCTAACTTTTCTATGGGAGAAACTGCCAAGACAGGCAGAGTGAGAGGGTGCATTTAAGTCTGTGGACAGTGAGTGGTCAAGCAACTCAGTATTCAGAGTCAGCTTGGCAATGCTTGGCAGTGCCAGCCTTAGCATTTCAGGATAGACAAGTCATCTCAGACAAGCTAGGATCTAAGCTTGAGTTAGACCGACGCCAAAACTAGATCCTGGACTCCTTCAAGGTTCATTATCTCATTTTCTGCATGAAGCAATTAAACTGTCCAGAGATGGCCAGGACCTGCTTGTGAACAGCCGAGATAAAATGACTCAAGATACTCTCTCTGACATTGATGGCTAGTTCAAACAACACGCCCACATGTGGGAGTTTAGATATTTTGGCCCTTCATCTGGAGGCAGCTGTCCTGAGTAGACTGTGGGTGATTTCCCAGGACTTATTGGCTTTCTTGATTTGTTCCTTCTATCTCCATTTCAATCCTGTGACTTTTTAGAGCTGTTGTCACCACAGCTATTGGTGGCCTTTTGTTCTTAGACAATGAGGAACATCTTTGGAACTTCTAAAGATGCCATTCTGCAAATCACAACATGGCTTGTATCTTCCCCGGGCTACTCAGAATTGGAAATATAACTTCATAACAGTTAGCTTACTTTATGTATTTGAGCTTGGAGAGTAGATCCCTTAGTGAGAGCATATCAGAACAAAGAGCTAAAAAATGATGCTTTAATAAGATGCTACTTATCTGAACATTATAGATTCAGTGATGAGGAAATATAAGTATTTTTGTTCTTAAACAACACATGGCAGAAAATCTTAAAAGCAGTTTATGAAAACCAAACTCACTGCCACACATGTTATTGAAGCAGAATAAATGACACTCCATTCAGCAGTGTTGTGAAAAATGGTATTTTCAACATTAAAAGGAGAATATGAATCTATTATTATCATTACAATTGCTACTAGTTATTTGGAGAAGGTTGCTGTTGCTATAAAGGTCTAAAAAAGGGGTATGCATTCTCTACCTTAAAGACTCAGCATGGTCTGTCTAACAGTGTAGGTCAGATGTAAAAATTTCAGTGAATAATCAAAGGCACTTGGACAACTTTTATTTCATATTATCCTGATTAGATTCACTGTTCTCAGATGTCAGATTGCAGAGATCCCTCTGGCCTCATTACTGTTATATAATGACTAAAGTGTTGGCACTAAGCAGGCCTGCACTGAAGTCCTTCTATGTGCTCTGAAATGTGCCTCTTCTCCAAAGCATTTGAGGGAATGCATGCATGTGTGTGGGGGCGGGGCGAGAGGGGAGAGAATGTGTGCACCATGATTGGTCATTTCAATATATTAATATGTATAAAATGTACTGAATGCGAAACAAGACATACAAGGATGTATGGCTCTGTTTCAGTGAAACAGCTGACACAATCTACACGACTGAATGATTGATAGGTAGTTCTGTTTGTGTTTATGTACCTACTCATTTAAAGCCAGTGATGAGTTGTAGTCAAGAGCATGAAATTTGGAATCAACTCTTTTTCTAGCTCCACCCTTTATCATGTGCTTCTCAGCAAGTTTCATAATCACTGTAGGCCCACATCACCACGCATGCCCCATGGGAATAATCCTACCTGACAGACAACTAGAAGAGGATTAGCTGGGAATGTTCTCTGCAAATCACCCAAGCGCTCAGTATACAATCGCCACTCTACTGTTGCCATCTCAGATCAGACAGATCATGTCTCTGAAGGACTCTAAATCAGTTCTACGACATGTCACTGCTAAGGCACCTTGGTGGAGATATGTTTTAGATTAAATACCAGCAAGCCCACCAACCCTTAGTACAACCAGATGCAGGGGCTTGTGTTTTGCACTTTCAAAACTACACTAAATATCATCTCCAAAAAGATAGATTGTTTGTCACATCGTCCTATAAATGTCACAAATCAAAGTTGTACAGTCTTTTGGTATAGCTTTAAACTTGGCTTAGAAAGCAATTGCTCAATGACTTGGGGCCAATGACTTAATCTTGACAAACCTCAAAATCCTTAAAGCAAAAATGAGATAATACTAGAAAGACCATATATATTCATTGAAAGGATTATATGATTTTACCGTTAAAAAGAGCTTAGCATGGTGCCTTACCAACGGCTATGCAAAACTGTTATAGTTACTGACTGATGTGATTCCATTCTTAGGGGCTGCTATCCAGAAGAAGCCTGCTAAATGGAATTGTTGGAGCTCAAAAAAAGATAATTAAAAATATAACTCAGTTTTCCCTCAGACTGTGCTGTCATAAAGATAAAGCATGCCGAGTGCTTTTATAGAATGCCACATTGGAAACTTATATTTTGGTGTCCTTTCTTCTTTCATTTGCCATTTTACTTTTGACTCTTAGTGACTTAAAACTGAAACTGTCACCATAAAAAGTTTATCCTGTAATCAAAGTACCGGGTCTCCTTAAAAATCCTTTGTGCCTGAGATTTAGAATTATAAAAAGCAGGAGCCCTTCTTGCATTTTAAAAGAGGAAAGGAACTTTCTGCAAGGGATGTTTTTAAGAAGACAATATCTGGATTTACATTATCAAAAAAAAAAAAAAGGAAAGATGTTCAGTTCAAAAACTGAAACCACCAAAGCCCGAGGCCAATTTAACTTGGTGAGATGCAGCCAGCAAAGCTGGCTAGTGGTATCACTGTGGATGAGTTAAAGACAGAATCACCCCTGAGCAATGGTCGCTCTCAGAGGGGGCCTGCCCTTCACAATTTAAGCTCTTTGAAGCTGCATTTCCTTTAAGCAACGAGAAGTCTTTGTGGTGATGGGAAACATACATTTATAATTATGGAAGAACACAGTGTACGCTAGACATGGTAGAAAAAGAATGCCAGGCTCGACGCATTCGGCCGTCTCTGTGTGGCGTCTTCCTTGCAACATGGGGTATTTCAGTTTTAGCTAATTGAAACAGCCAGGAGGCAACCCTCCTCTCTCATGGTCCTTTCTCTTCTCAACTTGCATCTGGCCTTGCACCAACCAGGCCAGAAGGGCATGATGGAGTACTCCCTGTAAACCCAGTCGCTGAAATAGGATAGAAGTCAGGACATGAGAGTCATGAAACCATTTTCAAGTGACATTGAATGTATTCACTTACAAGCAGCTGAGAAACCTAACAAAGTAAAGCCGTGCTCAGCCTCTGACATTTTTAGCTTTCATGAGCTAAATTGAGATAACTGGTGTATTGGAACTGACTTTTTATTGTGCCTGTGTAAATTAATGGTGATACTTCTAAGTTATACATCTAAACAGCCTGGGATATGGACTAAGAGACACCAGTTATTTTTGGTGTTTGTTTTCTCTTTGTTTTGTTTTTTTGAAACAGGTCTCAGTATGTAACCCTGGCTGGCCTGGTGTTTACTATATAAAGCTGGCAGACCTTGAAATCACTTACATTCCTCTGCCTCTGTCTTCAGAGTGACAAGATTAAAGGTGTGTCCCTCCATACCTGTTAAGGGAGAAGAAGGACAAGATTTAAAATAAGTATAACTAAAAACTTACCAGAAGAACTTATAATAAAGCTTCAGAAATAATTACTACATGTAATCTATGTTTTGAAACTTCAGAGATATAAAAATGATAAGTAATAAGATAAGTAATAAAAAGCATGAGGAAGGTATTCATAATGGTCCTTAAATATAAAATAGATGAAAAACATAAATCAACAGATTGCTGCTTATCCTATAGTGGGAAGGGCAAGGTAACAATTTTCAAATATATCAAAAGATTTTCAATACTTTTCTACTAGATGTGACATTATGGATAGCTCACTACAGATAGGATAGGAATGAGTTCTGTAACCTATGCTTCTAAGCTAAGTTGACTCTGATCTTTGAATAAGAATTATTTTTGTCTATCAATGTTTTTCACAATACGACACAAAAGGGAACATGTGGGTTTTAGAGTCAGAACTGAGGTTTGTGTTCAGGATTATTATTCATAGGCCTCATGGCTTCAGAAGCCACTTAACTTTCCTGATCCTCCTAGACTCCTGCATAAGTTCCACATATGACCCACCCCACAGTTTATGAAATATGAGGACCTTTAGTATAAACTTAGTTTAAGTATTGGGATACAATTAATGCTTAATAAACATTTGTCTCCTTTTTTGTACTACTGAGCCAGATTTTGTTTTGAAATTTGAATATATTCTAATGAGAGGCTTATTTCACCTTTAAAGAGAGTCACAAATTGAATAGAATTTTTTCTTTCAGCCATCTGCTTTCTATTTTAAAAAAAATCTTTCAGCTGTGTCTGTATATCTATACAAGTGTGTGCACATGTGTGTGTGCACGGACAGCCACCTGCTTTGGCATTTGTTCTTGTTGGCCACTGCAAAACAGATTCCGTTTTATGCTTAGGTTGCAGGAGAATCCAGCAGGTGACTTGTTATTTAATTGTGACTTAATAGCCTACAGAGGACATGGGACACAGCTGGAAGACAAATATATGATTTGCTGAATTAATAATGTTATATTTATAGGTTTTAATTTCATTATCATGAAGAAGGCGGAGCCTTTGACTAGAGATTTCATCTACCTTCTCTCCTTGATACCACACCTGACTTAGGAGGCCATCTCTGAAGTATGTCAATTCTTTAACCTTCAAACTCCACAGGATGGTGGGATGTTTCCTTATAGCACTAATTTTTATGTAGGGATTCTAATTATAGGTTAGAAACTTAGAGGATCTTGATAATAACTCACGTTTGAGCATCTATCTGTCTGTCTCACTTGGCTCGCAGTACTAATTCTTTCTAATATGCTATGCTATAAATACGGTGACCATGACACCTTGTGAAAAAAAAGATTAATATGAATAAAAAGAAAAATAATAATTCGTATATATGTATAACCAGAGATTTGTAAAGAAAAATAAAAATAACAGTAAAATAAAAGCAAGCAAGCAGACAATACAAGTAGCTGTACCAGGTAGGGATTTGAAGAGTCCCAGTGGCAATAGGCAATGGAATCAGTGGTATAAGGAAGCCATGACATTTTGTATGTGATTGTAATTTGTGAAAGAAAATTGCAAAGCAGAAGCAGCCTACACTGGAAAAAAATCATGTAGTTAGCTTATACTCATCCATTTCTTGATGACAACCTTTGAGGAAAAATAAACACAAAATAATTGTAGGTCTAATGGATAAAACGTCCCAAAATATCAAGGACACAATGAAAATTGGAAGATTTTGGGATGCTAAGATCGTAATTCTTTTCTACGTTTTACCATGGTGCTTGGTACAATGCCTTATCTATGTATCTTGGGGGATCAATGGATATTTATTGACTGAATAGCATCAATGTATAGGAAATGATTATACAAGCTAAAGAGCTGGTGTTCTCACATAAATTGCCATATACACAAGTCCAAGAACACTGAGCCCTTGTTTTATATATTTTTATAACTACTCTATCTCTCACAATCAGAAGAGGTGACATATTACCTTATGATTAATCAATTTCAAGCAACTCCCTTTCTCTATGGACCATCACGCTGTAGGCCCCACCCTACTAAAGTTCACATTAGTTGAAGTCAGCCGCTGCTTTCTTCCATGGGCACAAACTTTAGTCTACAGCCACTCCACCCTTCAGCCTGAGGGGAAATACCAGGCTAAAGCTGTATCTGAAGATTGCATCACTCAAAAGATTGGAAGTGACTCAAAATTTGCATTTGCACGGATCTCTCCTAAAAGATTCATCAATAAGAATGGCTTCTATCCTTTTCCCATTCATGAAGCATTTGCTGCATGCTACAAAGACTTCTAGAAGTTACACTTAAGGGTCACTTTTTAATTATCAAAATAATTATGCCCATTGGGCAACATATTTGCCATTTATTTTTAATGAGAAAATTAGGTCCAGAGATAAAGGATCTTGTCCTAGGTTGGTCAATTGTTACAAGGCAGAATCAAAATTTGAACCAACGTCCTTGTCACCATAAAAATCAACTGAGTATTTTAAATCATTTGTATTTTCTTTGAGAATCAATGACTGGAACATCTCTAATGACAGTTAAAGTCTTCATAATCTTAGCAAACCATAGCTTTCTTCCCCTAGACCCGTTACAGGGAACCTGTACTGGGTTCCCTTTTGTGGGTTCTTAGTCTTATTTGACAAAAGAACTTTATAAAGGATTCTGAAGAAACATCCAGAAGTATATATCTTTAAATGGACCTTTGAACATCTCTAATACCTCCTGTCTCCTCCCTTTGATGTGGTAGTTTAGATCTTACAAAGAAATGCAACCAACTATGAGAGGAGCAGTCATCCTCGATGGTCTCCATGCCAACTACTGTCAGTGTAACTGCCTACCACTAACACTACCTAACACTATCATGTTCTTGAATTGTCTTTATACTTCTGTTTTAGTCAGAAGAAATTATAATGGCAGCAACTCTGTTGAAATTATCAAATTGAAAAGAAAATAATTTTTCAGTGTCACAAACTCAGTCATGACTTGACCTGTTGCTGGATGCCTCAGGGACATTCCTCAACTCTATAGCCAATCATAGTATAGTCATTCTGGCTTCAGCACACTTAAAAGGAAAAACTCCAACAGCACTAGGTCTGTCCCTTCATTTTCTTATCTCCTTTCCTGTGGACATCTGACTTCATTGAGAAATCTGTTCCCTTTAGAGAGGAGGGTGTCTGGTCACTGGGAGTACTATTGGTTTGTTTTGTTCTTCCTCTTTAGGAATATCTACATAGTTATGATAATACCATGTCCCTCTCTGCCGGAGTCCACATAGATGGCTACAGGGAGAGCAGCCACAGTCCACAGAACTACATGGAATACAGGCAAAAGACAGGGTTTCTTTTTAAATAAAAAAAAATATTTATTTTATGTGTATGGGTATTTTGCCTTCATGTGTGTGTGTGTAACACATACATGCCTGGTATCCACAGAATTCAGAAGAGTGTATCAGCACCCTGGAGCTGGCATTAGGGATGGTTGTAAGTTTCTACCTGGGTGCTGGGAACTAAACCTGAGTCTTTTACAAACACACGTGTTCTTTATAGGTGAGTCCTCTCTCCAGCTCCAGGAAAGGGTTTCTTAAGGGGAAAAGATAATCGAGATAAGTTATGTCTCCCTTCATAGCCTCTTCAGCAAGTATGCTTATGTAATATAAAAAAAGATCATGAAAGTATGACCTAAATGAAATGAAGTAAATAAGAAAATAAAGAGAAACATTTCCTTCTAAAGTCAAATCTAAACAATTATAAGCGTTGTGACATTGCTGCACCGTCTCTGTCAGTAACAGGGGCTCAGTAAATAGCTGGAGAGACACTTCCAGAAATAAACAGTGGGTACCCCAATACTCCCCTAAGTTGCGTAGCCCAATGGTTTAACATCTAGGGCTTGAGGATACATATGTTAGAAAAGAAAGAGGGGAGGGAACAAAAGAAAAAAGTGTATAGAAGAGAAACAAGTCGGAGAGTAAACTAAGAAAGAAGAAAACATTGATAAGTCAGAGAGAAACAATAGAAACAGCTCTTACAGAGTCAATGAAATTAGGTAAGAGGTAAAATGACAAGACGTACAGAGGAAGATTTTAGGCTCCGTCTGCCCTTGTTGTTACATATTGGGTGACCATTGCTGTATTTTCTTTTAGAATATTAAGGTTCTTGTCATTTGAGAGTGTTTTGGGTTCTTCCAGCTAGTCACATCATCCCTTGCAGTCACTGTTCATCCATTAGCAAGGGATCTCAGGAGCTCAGCTAAGATGACAGGCTTCTAAAATCAGTGCTTCTTGTTCAATTTCTCTCTCCCTCTCCCTCTCTCTCTCTCTCTCTCTCTCTCTCTCTCTCTCTCTCTCTCTCTCTCTTTCTCTCCTTCTCTACACATATACATAGAACATAAATACATACATATGTATATATATATACACATACATACATACATACATACACTTTTCTTTAAGGACACACAGTAAGAATGATGCTTTCAAGAGGTCCAAAGTTATCTGAACCTATATGAACCTAAAAAAGTCTTGGGTTGGGCCTATGGTTTGAGGTTTGAATTAGAGCTTAGGTTGTTCTTATTTTATCTGCACTCATTTTCCATCAGTAATTATACTGTTCCAATATCTCTGTCTTACAAAAGAGGACATTATCATGGGTTTGGATAGAGTAAGAATAAACTAAGTTTTCTGACCATCTGTCAAAATGAACCTAGATAAACATGTCTGCAGTTTCAAAGACTTTTAACTATGTGTTTTATTTTGTTCTCTTTGTTTGGTTTCCATTTCGTAGTCTTTGTGGTCTACAGATACATACCAGGAGACAGGAAAATAAAATACCAAACTAAAACAGAACTTCCCACATCTTAATAGTTAATCATTGGATGAGGACACGCTTCAAGAAAGATAACCTTAAGGAGTCTTCTGCACTGAATGAACTCAGTGTGTTGGCTGTCTATATGAAATAGAACTGCCTGTCATTTCCACTGAATGGATGCATTTATGATACTATATTTTACATACAATACTCCTACTCTTACCTCCTTCCAAAGCTCTTACCCAAGACTTTATCTTACCTTAAGATAAACAATCTATAACCCAACCATGTACCTATGATATATTGTGCTATATAAAATAGAGCAGTACATAGATTCTTACTTTGAGAATTTCAATTAATAGTTAGAAATGGATTTTAGAAGCATAATAACTCCAGGCAGTTTGGTGAGCTAAAACGGGACTATTATTTTCCTTCCAACTACCAATAAAACAAAAGTGTAGGAGGAGCTAAGGTGGGAGGGGTTAGGAGAGGAAGAGGAGGAGTAAGGATAAGAGGAGAAAAAGGAAGAGGAAGAGCTAGGAGGAGAGAGAGAGATGGAGAAAGGAAGAGGAGGAGCTAGGAGGAGAGAGAGAGAGATGGAGATGGATATTCATGTGTCTGTAGCAGTCAAAGGTAGTTGGTATATCTAGGTTGGGCATTGGGTTACACTTCTGATTGTGTGGGTATCTTGTTACTGATCATTACCAAACATGTAAGCCTTTGATTAATCTTTAAGCATTAGAGTCTCATTTTCCTACTGGGCCCATGTGGATGGTAGGATGGT
Organism: Grammomys surdaster; assembly: GCF_004785775.1. Taxonomy (NCBI): domain Eukaryota; kingdom Metazoa; phylum Chordata; class Mammalia; order Rodentia; family Muridae; genus Grammomys; species Grammomys surdaster. Next base: position 26,725,252 of record NW_021604565.1, on the reverse strand, counting down.
CTTGGCAATGTCCAGCCTTGCGGAGATGGCATGGAAGATTGGCAGAGCCATCTCCCACGTTAGTGTCTCATTGGTGGCAGAGCTGGCGTTTCTTTCTATCCATTTCTAGCTGTGGCGCTCACGTGGCCTCTGGCTGAGAAACATGGCAGCTGAGCTAGGCAGAGCCTCCACAGCTTAGATAGTCGGCTTAACCAGAGGCAGAGTTTAAATAATTACAACAACACAAAAGTCCGTTAAAGAATATACTTTGTTTCACTGTTTTACAAAAATCACAACTTGTACCCTCTAGAATCGAGAGTCTACATCATGAAATTGAAAATTTAGTTAGATGCAAAAATGAAATATGGGGCTTATGCCTTGCACAACAAGCTACAGATCTTCGGCTAAAATCATACCCATATTTTAAAACCCATGACTTTTCTTTTTCCACAGTGCCTCATTGTTAATTGGAATTCCAAGAGGCATAAACAATATAGAAGCATAATTCATAAGAGACATAGCAGAGGAATGGACTGGCGGCTGTTTTTCGAAGGTAGATAAAGCTACAGGGTAGAAAGCTGTGACTTTGGTTTTATGCTATTACTGGTTTCAAAGCCTAGATTGTAGGTCTTGTGGCTTTAAAACTAAAATACACAGCTTTTATATTTTGGTAGAAGCCTGTTTTTATGGTTTCTATTTGAGGATGTTGATAAGATTACCTCTAAATGTCGAAGTATTTCTACAGAAAGCTAACTGCCTCTCGAGCTATGCTTAGTGAGGATCTGGGCAACTCTACAAGGTCTCGTTTTCTCCTTGTGCAACACTTGCTCCTTTACAAGTTTCATTACAGCATATAGCACTGCTTCTAAACTGTGGGTTGTAGAGACATGAAATTGTGGAATCCAATGTGGGGTTATGGAAACTTTGGTCATAGTAAATATTTTTTTGAACACACAATGACCAAAAATCAACAGAAATCAATGTAAAAATAACCTGGAGTGTGTCTGGTAGCAGTTGTCACCTGTATGCACGGCCCAGCTTCATGGCTGCCATGTTTCTGAATGCACAGCATGCATGCTTCCCTGAATATGCCATGCAAAACTAGGAAACTCTGAAACACCTCTACTGAGGTTTGAGACTATTGTGTGTTACAATTTCCAGTGTTTTTCTGCACATACATAATTGTATGCTTCTATGGAAACATGCAACCATTTAATCACATACAACAAAAACTTTTAATACTTTTAACCATCATTATGTCACATGTAAATATCAACTTTGCACATATCTTTGGATTGTATTCTGCTGAAATGTCATATTTTTACAAATTTCTATTTAACACCTAAGCTCTCTCTTCAGCCCATCCAGTCACAATAAAAGAAGTCCCTTATACACATAGAGTTATTTTATTATACTCCAAGTAGTATGAAATTAATAATCTAACAGATGTAATTTGCTATTATATAGACACAGGACAGAAAAACATTTTGAAAAATAATTATGACTTGTATTAGCTGATAAAGGAACTAAAGAATAGAAAGTAAAGACATTGCAGTGAGATTTTTGTAAAGTATATTTTTGGTATAATGAACTTTTGTTTTAGGGAAAAGTGGTTATAATATAGCCCTTTCTACAGTGCTGAAATTTGCCAAAGGAAGACTGCTGGCCCAATGCTGCCCTACAATTTTATATATTTGATTGTTATAATACTTTCTCACAGATGAAATCCCTTATTGCCATTCATGGAGATAACCATTAGCAAGCTAGTGGAGGATTTTAGTAACTGGACAGGAAGTATGTAATTAGCAAGGGAGAAAATGGCAGCCTTTAGGATTATTATTTCAGAAGGAGAGATGGACCTTTGAAAAGTTAGAGACTTTGAGAAATTTGAAATGGACCAGGTAGTGGTGGCACACAATGCTAGTCCCAGCAGTCAGGAAGCAGAAGAATGTGGGGCTATGAGTTTGAGGCCATCCTGATCTACAGAATGAGTTCAAAGACAGTCAGTGCTACACATAGAAACCAGTCTCCAAAAAACAAACAGGAAAAATAAAGAAAAAGGAAAAGAAAAATAAAAGGAGAAAAATTGAAATTTAAGTTTTTCAGTTTATTCCCCCAGACTTGGAGTGATGTTTCTAGGAGTTTTGACTGTTTGTGAGGTTTTCTTTTCCTTGGTTGTTTTTACATTAATTAATCTATGTTTCCTGGAAATGAATAACTGAGCAGCTGATAAGGCCGTGCTCACAAAGTAAACTTTCTAGAGCAATTTTCATTAAGAAGTCAGAAATTATCTTGCTACAGAATCTCATTGGCAAAATAGGAAAATATTTCACTTCCCACAATAGAGTCAATATTTCATCAAGATTAATATCCATTTAAAATGAAACTGCTGAACTCCAGCAAGGGGAATCCAGTAAACATGCGGCTGGTCTGGTGAGCCAGAGTCTCACCAAGGCACTGAATTTTCCTTTCAAGCTTTGAATGTTACTTGAAGCTCAGAGAAGAAGACAGACAGTTCTTGGATGCCCAGGGGAGCAGGGATTCAGTTAAGTTAGGATACAACATTGATGATTTTAGGTCCTTTGCTAATGTGACAGATTATCTCCTCAATTCATAAAGCTATGAATCTATCTGTTTTAACAACTGTTGAATTTCAGTTGTTTTCGAAGAGTTTGTGTCCTGTTTCTTTTATTTCACCATTCTTGACTTCTTCCAGTTGTGAATAGCATTGGGTAACATGCTAGCTTTCCTTATGTCATAGTCGCTTTCCTATGAAGTACAGGTCACACTTCCTGTAAGAGAAACAAAGAAAATACCTATTAGTGTGTGTGTGTGTGTGTGTATGTGTGTGTATGTGTGTGTATGTGAATTCATGTGTGGCTTGCATGCAGTATATGTACACACAAGCATACACAATGCAGTTACACATACACATACTCATACACAGTGCATGAGTGCATATGCAAGGCCTTAGGAAGACTTCAGGGATAGCACCCTACAAGTCTTCACCTTATCAAGACAGGATTTCTCTCACTGAAGCTGCAGTTAGCAAGTTCCAGCAAGTCTCCTGCCTCCACTCCCCAAAGGACTTGGATTAAAGGTGTGAGCTCACTGCCACATCTTCCTGTTTATTTGGGAGTTGGTATTCAAACATAAGAATTTGGACTCCTGTCTTTAAGGCTTGTATAGCAAATATTCTTATACACTGATCCACCAGAAAGTGCCTATTCCTATTACAAGAACTCAGGATAACCATACATGAAAGGATGGGACCCAAAATTACATTGGCCAACTAGTATTTTTTGAAATTTATATTATCAATAAAACCTAATAATTCAGATATAATTAAATCTGAATTTGGGATTATTCCTCTGATACTCTTAATACTTATCTCCTCTTATCATAAAGGCATAAGAATCTTTTTCTATACATTTTATAATATAAAACGGATTGCTTGATCTTGAGAGATAACATTTGTAAAGATTGGAAATAGTATAAAAGTAAATGGCAAAACTGACTGATTAATTTCTCTTTTAAGCAAATGAGTAAGGCATCTTGTTTACTTACAATGTATGACTGAACCTCAATAAAAGTGAATTTTATCTCAATAGTGGCTAATTTGAATATTAGCCAGCCATTTACTTTCATTATAGAGGAGAGGGTTCCAAGCCAGCTTGGGGTACATGAGACCCTGTCTCAAAATAACAATGGAAACAAAAGAAAAAAATTCCAATGGTGTTGCTTTGGTTCACAACTTGAGGAAAATTTCACCATAAGGATTTCTTTTAATGCTTACTGTATCCATTTATTTTTTAAAAATAATCCAACACCTTCCTTGATAGAGGAATTTTACTTTTGACCTGATCTTAGCAAGGTTGTAGCACTACGTATGGATGAACACTTCTGATATAAGAGGGACACCTGTAAGAATGTTTTCTTCTATTTTTGTTTTGTTTTGCTTTCAGGACTAGTGCTGTTGATCATGTGTCTCTGCATTTTATCTCTAGCACCACCAAACAATAAACAAACACACAAACAATCAAAGCATCTTTCTGTTCCCTGTTCTCAATATCTTTTCACTTCAGAATCTTAGTGCTATCACTAATAGTTAATCAGCCTATTAAAAAAATAAATTTTTAGTTGACCTGCTCTCTTTATGTCATAGTCATTTTTCCTATGAGTTAGAGCTCACATTTCATGTAAAATTAAGTTTCAGATGTCTAGAAAAACCAGGAAATTTATAGGGACTATGACACATTAACCTAGTATATGGTATAATTAAAGGTAAAGTTGCCTTACAATCCAATTTAACAGTAAAAGTTGAGGCAATATCAAAAAGATAAAAATGGCCTACATATTTACAAATCCTCTAGTTTTATTAGTAGGAAACTCCTTGGGTGCTTGAATGTTTATATTTGTACTTGTATGCATTGATGCTGATCTAACCTTCTCACAATATCATTAGGCCTATCATACATTTTCATTGTAAACATATAGGAGAATAAACCAATAGCATTCTGTCAGTCATCTAATCCCATTTCTTCTCTCCTTGAAAACATCTCTTCTGCGCTTCTGGCTGCACACTGCTGATGAACTAAAGTTCTCATCCAGACTGGGCTGCTGTCCTCTATCCCAGGTTTCAAATCACCACTCATTCCTTCTCCACTGTCCTCTATGATCTCACAATAGAATCTTTCATTATCTTTAAGGCATATGTAAAGTATAAAATGTTGGATAATAGAATGAGTTACTATTGTAACTCATAGAGGATCAACTCACAGAGGATCAGAATTTAGCTCATTTTCTCTCGCTGGCTTCAATATATCTGACTCAATCTCTCAGCCACAATTCATTCATTCAGAAACTAGAGTCATAATATCTAAATGGTAGGGGAACCAGGTACCATAGGAAACATGTGAGTTTCAAAGGCATATAGCTTCCATTTCTCTTGGCAAATTTGTGATTTGGGAGAGCTTTTCTGAGGACTGAACACCAATCCTTCTGGTTGACTGTGTGAAAGAAAGGTAATATATTAAAATGAGATATATTATCTTAATTATAATTTCAATGTTTTAGTGATGAAAATGATGGAGATAATGTGAATATCAACTAAAAAGCAAAAAAGCATCATTTTTAAAAAATGTTCTGTTGGTGGAAGAGAAACAGTCTGGTGAGCAGGTAAGAGATATTTTTCTTGTTTAGTTTTGGTTTAACTTGTGAGGCAGTGTCTCAGTAAATTGCTATGCTCAAACTTTCAATGTTCTTGCTTTAGATTCCCAGGTAACAGGGATTCCAAACATGACAAATCTTACAAAGAGAGGGAAGAAAGATTTATATTGCTAAGTCTCAATTGTCATCATCCCAGCATAGAGAAAGCTAGATCATTTCTTTTCTGGCTCACTCCCGATTTTATTCTTTTGCAGGTTAATGTCTGCTCACACCTCAGCATTTAAGTTGAAGTCATTTCCTCCAGCAAGCCCCAGTGACCTCATAAAACCAATTTGGGCATTCCCCCTACGCTCTGTATGGCATCCTCTCCTGTGCGCAGGTGTAGCACAAAATATGTCATTGTTCTCCAACCCATACCCTGGACTAAAAGGTCTCTGGGGATTCATTTAGTTCAGCACTGTATTCTTCTTTCCTTCTGTAGTTGATAAGTCACAGGAGATCCTTAAACTAATTTTGGAAGAAGAAATGAGTTAAATATCTCCTAAGTGAGAAATTGGAAAAGAGTGACCACTGGAAGACAAATATAATGGAGAATGCGTTAAAACAAAATAGCAGTCCATGTAAAACACATTAGCTCTAGGGTAAAGATTCTGTAAACCCACCCCCGCTGCTTGCCTTTTAAAATTTGAAAGTCCAAAAAGTCTTCATTATCTTGCATTTGGCCAATGGTCAAGTGGTAGCCAATGGCTCTGAATTATTTTTTATTGTATAAGACAGAGAAATGAAGTTCTCAACCTTACAGAGCTCCAAATAAAGTGGAGAACATATGTACCAACAAATAGCAACAGCATGAGGTGACTATGGCCACAGTGTCTCAGGATGTTTAATTGACTCAAGATAAGCAGGCTAAAGAGAAAACAAATCCTGCTCAAACAGTGGAATACTTAAGCTAAAGTTGAAATATGCATAGAAAACTAAGTTAAGAGTTAGAGATGGCTCCTGATAAATATGCACCTAAATATGTACCTTTATTTTTTTCAAATCATGGATTTGCTAGTCTATAATAAAAATATATTCTTAGAAAGCATCTATTGGCTCACACATTTGATGTCTGGAAGAAACAAACAAGAGACTCAGTATTTTGTTCTCTCTCTCTCTCTCTCTCTCTCTCTCTCTCTCTCTCTCTCTCTCTCTCTCTCTCTCTCTGTGTGTGTGTGTATTTGTGTGATCTTCCTGTGTCTCTCCATCTCTCACTGCCTTCCCACCTCTTCTCTGTCTCTCTGTCTCTCTGTCTCTTTCTCTGTCTCTGTCTGTCTCTCTCTGTCTCTCTGTCTCTGTCTCTCTCTCTCTCTCTGTGTGCGTGTGTCTATGTGTGAGTGTGTGTGTGTGTGTGTGTGTCTCAATGATGTCTTCTCTCTAGACTTGTACTCATGGATATTTGACAGTCACCCAGAGCTGTAGAACAGTTTAACCAAAAGGAGAACTGCCTTCCTAATAGCTCCAGTCAAGTTGGAAACTCAGGATGTGGTAATCTGATCCATTAAATGCCCATTTATTACGAAATAAATGTGTACAGATCAAAACACTTGCTCCTAATGTAATGTAAAATCAAATCATCAAGTCACCATGACCCCAATGGGTAATGTGGGAGTAATGTCCATGACACCTGATTGGAAGAGTAGCTAGCACCAAAAGTAAAGCAGAACCAAAAGCTCTAAGTATTCATTACTTAGCTCCTTCCTTCCTTCCTTCCTTCCTTCCTTCCTTCCTTCCTTCCTTCCTTCCTTCCTTCCACACACCCCACTGCACTACCCACATCGGTAATCTGAGACGTTTCATTGCTATGCCTTATGTAATAAATGTATTAGTCAATTTTTACTAACACTTTTCTTATACAGATCCTCATAAATCATAGTAAACACTTATGCTTGAACAATAAGTCACAAATAAGAACAGGTTGACTAAAGTAGGAAAACAGAGAGAAATATTTGCAGGTACATAATGCTGTGGATACTTTTTGGGCAAATCAATTCAAACCAAGGATCTATAGATTGAGTCAAACTTAGAGATCCACACTCAGCTATAAAATGACAAAGATAATCCCAAACCAGACAATCTCTTTCAGCCCATGTTTTTAAACACAGACCAGAGAAATGCAACAAGTTCTCATTCACATGCTTATATGAAACTTCTATATCATGAAACACTTAAAATGCCATATAACAGAAAATAATTGATTTTCATCATGCTACTACACGCATACATTTATATGGTGTACTAACATTAGAAAGGGTACAGCTACTTTAGAGACTTTGTAGTCAAGTCATGTATAGGTGAACTGGCTACTCCAAAAAAAAAAAGAGATCTGCCTAGTTTTGCTTATGCAAATATTAAAGAATTACATATGGTATATGTTTTACTACAAATATTTCTTTCTTTCTGTATCTTAGGCACCAAAGCATAAGAGTAATTCAGAAACAGAACTCACGTTTTCAAGTTCCATCTCATCAGAACGCTCCGTATATCCTACTTAGCTAAGACTCTACTCAGAACATTTGCCCTACCTGTTTGATTGGTGTGTAAGAGAGGAAGACATATACTAATTTACATTTCTTTAAAGATAAACATGGAACCTGAAGACAAGAATAAAATATTCTTATGTTGTATAAATGGAAACAATAAGTTCAGAGAATGTGTTCCAAGACAAAAATAACAAGCTAAATGTGCACTCCATTGCTTTCACAATTCATACAAATAAAAATTTTGACATTTAAATGAATGTTTTTTTCTAACTATTACAAATACTTTGTAAACAGTATCTAGACTTTAATGATGCTTATTGTTTTTTCTTTATAATGGGTTTCTGAGATGTAGAAACTATCAGGAGAATTACCAGATAGCTATCTCCCATCTCCTGAGGAAAATAGTTCTGAAACTAGAATGGAAGCTGAGATGTGTTTTCCTTCTGAGATCCTCCAGTTCCTGAATCCTCCAGTCCTAGGCCATCCTACTTGTCCCATCCCCCAACCTCAACCCCATCTCCTTTGAAAAACGAATGCTCACAATTGACGTGGATGACAGGTGTAAGTTGATAAAACATCTCTTTTCCTTTCAAGGCATTCTTCACCCATCTCCAAGAATTCCTTACTCTCCAGCTTTAAGAGTGCTCAGTTATTTTTTTTCCAGTTACTTTCTTTGACATTAGTTTACCCATAATATCAAAAGAGAAAAATTCCCTGCAGGCATCATAGTTATAGTTTACTTTAATTACAGAATTCTTCAGCAGTATACTCAAAAACTCTAACTTTCTGAAATGGATGTTTTTGGGGTAGATTAAGGTGACAGCTATAGCACTGGGTAGGACTTTGAAGTGTTTAAAAATTCCTCCCTACAAGATAAGCCTGGAGCTGAATTTCAGCCAAGAGTCTGTAATTGCCTGAAAGTGTGATCTGCTCCGTTTGCTCCTTTGCAGTTGCTTCCATTTTATCCATGGAGGCAGAACTGTCTTATTCCAAGCCTCAGCTTTTCTACAGTGTTGTTCTACCATAAAGTTTTTTTAAAAAGTGAATCCTAGAGAAGGTAGGCCAGTCAATCAATATTTAGTGACTAATTTGACATATTAGCAATACTTTCAGAGAAATGTGATTGCTACAAGCTTCCGACCTTTTCATAAAATAACCCCTCCCCCTGGCAATTTTTGTAAACAAAACAAACCCATTATGTTTCTAAAATTCAAACTGGAAATAATTAAGCAATGAATAAAAATGGTAATAATTTTGAATAAAGTAACTTTGTGCCTGGCTACAGCCTCCATCAGTAATTATTTTAAAGACCTATGCATTTATTCTCCATGTATGTGTGTGTACATATGAATGTATGTGTACTATGTGAATGCAGGTACCCATGGAGGCAAGAAATGACATTGAATCTCCTGGAACTCGAGTTAAAGGCTGTGGTAAGTAGTCTGATGTAAATGTTATGACTCAAATCTGGGTACTCTAAAAAAACAAGTGTTTTTACTCCCTGAGCCATTTTTTAAACCAGCTGACAATGATGTTTAAGTTACTGTGTCGATATATAGTTCACACATCACAAAAAAATTACCTGTTCCCTGTCTCAACTGGATGGAACAATTGTCAGCTGTAAGACACTTTTACATTTCTCATGCCAAATGACAGCTGTTTCGACCTCTGTGTAACCATCAATTTATTTTCTGTTGTATAAGTATTTTTTCTCTGGACATACTTTAAGCAGAGAATCATAATATGTAACTCCTGTGCCTGAATTTTCTCTTTTCACTTTGGATTTACTGTGTTTTATCATGACAACAGTGGGCATTGTTTTCAGCTTATTTTCCTTGGCAAGTACTATTCCACTATTGGGATAATTTAAGATACCAATGAATTTAAAACCATTTTCCACTGAACACTTACAAACTGTAAAGACTAGTGAGGTAGACTTGTTTCCCCATCCATCAGTCAACACACCAGACCTTATGGCTAAAAACAATTGGAAAGCCATTGACCCAAGGGACTTCCATTTAGTCAATAGTTCAAGAAATGCTTCCTGGGATCATGTTATGTATCATGTACTGTGTTGCCCTTGATCAGGTGAGCAGAAGGAAGGCCAAGAAACTCTATGTTGATGCTCTTGGGTAAAACCTTTTAGTAGAGATGAGCTTTAAATCAATCAATAAAACATCAGGTTGAAAGTGAGGTGAGAACTACTACACAAAGGTTCATGGCACTGAAGCAAGGAACAGCAGATGCATCCAGTCAAGTCTGAGACTCAGGAAAGTTTTTCTATCAATGGTTTCATTTAAGCTGAGATCTGAAGGACAAAATATTTGGACAGGTTTACTAAAAATAAGGAAGTGTTCTGCTCAAGAGACAGACTTGGGAAGGGTTGAGGAGCACTGAAGCTGACAAGATGTTAGGGTGGCAGAAGTACAGGATGTACAAGGGGGCTGGGTGAGCGACAGAGGCCAGAGTGTGCAGTGCTTTGTGGCAATTGCTAGCATTGGGATTTTATCCTGTAGACAGAGATAGCCATGAAGGATTTGGAACAGGAAAGCAATATGACAGCACTTTTATTCTCTAAAATAAAAATTACCCTTGCTGTTTGAGGGAGAATAACATACAGCCTGGCAAGATGGTGTAGTGGCTAACTTGCTTGCTGTACAAGCATGACGACCTGTGTTCAGATCCCCTAGTATCCATGAAAAAGTTATTGTTGGTGCACGCCTGTAATGTCAGAATGATGGAGACAAATAAATCCCGGAGGCTCAGTCGACAGCTAGTCTAGTTGAACCGGGAAACTTCAGGTTTAGAGAGAGACCCTGTCTCAAAAATAACATGGAGAACAATAGAGAAAGATACCTGAAGTTGAACTCTGATCTCTGTGTTCATATGTACAGAAAAATCCAATCCCCGTAAACATATGGGCAAGTATGCATATATATTAAACACACATCATACCACACACACACATCAAACAACACACATACCATACACATACATGCATATATACATTATATACACACACCACACCACATACATAAATACACACATGCATACATACATCACACTACACATACACACACACACACACACACATACACACACACTCATAGGGTGGAGATAGTATGTGAACATGAAAATAAGAAGGAAGTATTAATGAATGAACCCTCTCCATATTGTAACAATGAGTTCATATGCAATTGCTTCCTGATAACTAATGTGCCCACCACGTAAACTATACCTGCTTGTAGAACTCTTCTGGATATTCATCCGGGTATTCATCCCACAGAATTGTAACAATTATTTTGGAGAGATATTAGTATGCCAGGATTCATAGCTGCATGGCAGTGCTTTGGATATAATCTTCAAAATGTGAAATGAAATGCAATTGCCACTGTAACAATTTGAGGAGGTAGGAAATTTAAAAGTTGACCGGGTTATGGGAGTTTTGCCTTCTCCAGTGGATCAATACCCTTTTCAGGAGTAGGTTAGTGGTTACTGAGAAGCATAAGTTTGTCCTGATTTTCTTAGCTGCATTGGAGCATGTCTGTTGTTTATACAGTGTGACACAGTGTGCAGGCTCTTGCCAGAAGTTTGTGCCATGTTCTTGGACGTCCCAGCCTCCAGAATTATGAGCTAAATAAACTTGCATTATATATAATTTGTGGAAGTCTATGGAATTCTCTTATAGTATTGGAAAGTAGGTTGGACAAACACCTTTCTCACTAGCTGTAAAGTAAAAATTAACTAAATACTTAATGAGGAACAAATGGAGTAACAATAGGCTGTATATAGGAGAACATGTGGTATATAGATAAAGGGAAATATTGCACAGCCGAGAAAAACGAAGCAGGAATGATGGAGTACATCGTTACTTCCGATACTTGGGATGAAGAAGTAGAGGGATCACATGCTTGATGTGAGCTTCAGACACAGAGTAAGATTCATTTTACAAAACGCAAGGATTGAAGACCCGTAGACTGCTTGATTGGCGTGCACAAAGTTAACAAACAGCACGGTTCGCTGAGGAAGAGTACACTGAATGAAACGGGCTATTTTGATTCTGTATCAAAATGAACCTGGACTTCCAACTCCAGCTACTGGTGAAACTGTTGGAGGAATGTTATTACATCATGACGGCTCAACACCTGCTGAGTGATTTCCTCTTTCACCAGCCTTAAAATTACTTCTTTCATCTCCCAACTCTGCAAAATGTAAAAGTGTTTCCCTCTGTGCAGGACTGTCTGGTTTTAGAAACAGATCCTCAGATGCACTGCTGACAAGTTTCCCAGAAATGCTGGTTCCTCTGTTAAAAAATCACCAGCACCTTCTCCAGAGCAGGCAACCAGCATCTGAGCAGAGCAGAGCAGAGACCCTTCTCCTTATTAGGGCTCTGTTTCTCCTTTTGTTTAGATGTTTAAAAGGCTCTGTTACTGAAGCATCCTTCAGCCATTTTAAAGTTTATTGTGTGAATAGATAGTTGCTTGCTAGCACATTCATCAAAAATCTGAGTGGGTTTATACTAGCCGTGAAATGTCCCTTTGCATTGTAACTAATGGATTCATGGTGCTGATAAACATTTGGGCCAAAGGAAGCAGACCCGATAGGATGTTTATCAGACATACTTCTACAATCCTGTTAAAAATAAATGGAATCGTTTAATGATTGAGCGTGCTTGTTTACATTTCAAAGCTGATTAACTTAAATTTAATCTTTGTTTTCTTTCATTAGGTGCTTGCAGAGGTTCTCTGTCATTACTTTAATTAGATACATTAATAAGTTTCCACGACATCTCTTCACAGAACTCTATGCAGATTCGAGGAAGGAACCACCCAAATTGGAGGAGGTAGAAGCCTTATTTTCAACATGTTTGGTGAGAGCTGGCTAATTTTTTTTTAACGTCTTAAAACATGTCTCCTTTTTAATATCTATCGTGAGTGCTTGCTGGAATCAGGAAGAAAGGGTGATCCATTTAAGTTTCTATTCGGGTCTCTTCATTTTGCCAGCATTCCCAGGAGCAACTTGAGATCCTTATCTGCATTTCGTATAATGAATCTAAATACCGTGCTGCTGAAAATAAAGGGAAAAAAATTAAATGAGCTTGGGTCTGCTTTACAGGAGAGAAAAACACACTGCACTCATACTCGTAACACAATTCCATTTTATGGACAGGTTCATTTCTTATTTATCTTGAAGGATCATAAATGAGAACTCAAAGTTCCTTTCTGAATTAGCTATTTCTCTGGTGCCAGATGAGTCCTTGCAAGCTTCAGGAAGCTAAACTGTAGCTCACTCACTTAAGACCGTACAGGGGTTGTATATTCTTCCGTTTATAAGTTAAGATAGATGTGATAACTTTGCATGTTTTTTGTTTGTTTGTTTTGGTTTTTTTGGTTTTCATTACATTTGACGAATCTGCATCACAATAATTTATGGATTGATGCATATCAATTTAGAAATGTGCCGAGGCCATTGCAGTAATGAGTAGTTGAAAGTTTGAGATTTAGAGGCCTTTTCCTGTTATTGGAGACAGTTTCATAACTTGATGTGATTTTTCTTTTCTTTGGACTTGGCTTTTCCTTACACACTTACATAGTGCAACTTTGAACACATAGAGTAAGGTTTATAAATACGAAAGCAGTCGAATCTATCAGCCTCAAATTTAAGCCTCTTTCTTAAGAAACATTGTATAATAAATGACTTCTATTAAAATGGTCTAATTAGTTTTAAGTATTTAACCACCATTAACAGAGAGATTCAAAACCCAACCTACCTCGACTACATATTAGCTTATAATGGCTAGGGATAATCAGCTTTTCCCAGATGGCTTCACAAGGAAGAGAGGAAATAAAATAAAACAAGTTTAAGACCAGGTAACTAATTATACACAGATTATTTGTAAACAGTTTCTCTTCTTGAAACAAAAGAAATAAGCTTACTGGAACTGAATCTAAGCCCCTAGGGCTAAACCCAAAACAGAAGCATTTTCCTAGAAGAATGGCCTTATATTCTGGATGAATAATGAGTAAGACACCAAGCTAGGCAGTGATAAAAAAACAAACTGATACTTACTACAGCAGGTTGTAATTGTCAGATTCGGGGGAAGGGGGTGCAGCCAGAATGGAATCTGCTAGCTTTTAAAACTGTGGTTCTTGAGCAGATGCCTCTGCCTGAAAGCAAGCAATGCTGGTTAAATGCTGGTTAGAAGCAGGGTGAGGTGCTAGATGTCAGATCCCTGTGCTCCTCCCCACCCTCTCTCTTCTAACCCATTCTGAAGGTCAAGGAAGATGAAATTGGAAAAAACTGAACATTTACTCCATATTTCATATCTTCATGGATAAAGGTCTAAAAGTTACTTTGGAGCATTGTTTACTTTGAGGTAAATTCTGTGTTCTTAGAATCTGTTTCTTCCTTGCCTTGATATTAATTGAAATCTAATAGTGGTTAGTAGTAGCAGCTTATGTCAGACACAGAGCTGCTGTTTGACTGGTTCTCTTTCATTCCTGTCAATACTCCGTAGAAAGAGGCAGCTATAGGAAGGTTACGATTTAATAAAGCCAAGTGCTTATGCAAGTCCAAAAGCAGGGCAGTAGGGCGTCAGGAACACAGCTGCTTCTCTCTCTGACTCCTATGCTCCCTGCTTAGTCCCCACTCCTCAAAGGAGTGAAAATACCCATTGAAAAGGATTCTCGAGACAGCAAGGACATTCATGTACAAGGATGAATGGCAAAATGCAGAAGACCATTCTCATTTGTTGCACTAAAATCCACCCTGTGATAACTAATTGTACTCATTTCTCTGATTGTGTCTGAAGGGCCTGGTAGTAGTTATGGGCTTGCTTTTCCCTATTGTGATTTCTGTGGTTCAGAGGCAATGCCTTTTTACTCTAAGTCCATTTGTAGGAATGTGTTGGAAATACCACCCAACCTCCATAGGTCATCTTTGAAGTATAATACAGTACATATTGAAGTCTAAAAAATACAAACAAAGGAAACAAAACAAAAACAAACAAAAAAGCAAGGGTTTTCAGGCATTCGTGTAGCACCCAGAATAAGCCTGTGCTATGTGACAGCAGACAACTGTGCTAAGGACAGAGTGCACTTAGTGTGGAAAGTCTTAGGTATTCATCTTTTTTTCCTTTTAACTAAGCTTATTTACTCCTGTTTCTTTCTTGTATTTTAGTAACGTTTTTTCTTCTTGTTTCCGATCTGATATGTTGACAAAGCAGGACAAATGATTCCTGGCTTCTTCAGAGATGCTTCTTCTTTGCTATAGTCTCATCAAGTGACCCATCACTCAGTTTCTATATATGCTTGTCTTGAAAACAATAGATACCGGAGAAACAGCCATTAAATTGAATTAGTTCAAAGTAGATATAGAAATAAATATTCAACAAGTCACTTATTTTTGCCCATTTCCCCCCAATTACACAGTAAAATTTATTCTATATGTAACTTTTGTAGAACGTTTCTAGTAAGGATAGATTTTAATAAAATGGTCTACATCTTTAATAATTCCAAGATATTTGTCAGTTTCTTGCTGTGCAGTTTGTATTCTTGAATACTCTGAAATATGCCTACCCTTTTGATTTTCTCTTGTCTGTTAAATTGCTGGGATACAACCAATCTTCTGAACCCTCTAAGAAAATGACTAAAACACTACAGTCAAATAGTGCAGAAACTGAATACTTAACATGAGTGAAGGCATAACAAAATTATGAATCAAAAATAAAAAAATAAATCAAAAATTGGGATAAATATATCAGGCATCATAAAGATCCAGAAAATGGCATAATATTTTAATTAATGATTGTTCTTATGCTTTTGACTATATATTTTTAATTGTCTCTTTGATTCAATAAGAAGTTTACTGTTTTTTTCTAGTAGTAAGAATATATTTCTTTCTCTAGCACAGTTGATCATTTTTCTACTGTTAATAGAAGAGTTTCAGCTATAATAGTTGACATAACCAATGCTATATAGCATGTACACATTTAATATATGTGTTAAACTTTGGAAAAACATGGACCATATTTCCATATTTAAGCCATACAATTTAGAAAAATTTCCATATACTTGCTCCTGTCTCCTTACAGTAGTGATTGTTGGGATTATATGACTGGTATTATTGAATAGGAGTACCCTTAAGTGCACAGTTAGTATGAAATATTTGACATTTTCCCTTCCTACTGTTACATGTTGGCACTGTTCAGGTTTTTGAGAAATACTGTGTGGATGGAGACTGTTGGTCTTCACAAAGGAAAAATGAAGGTTATTTTCATTTTCCTTACTGCATACATTTACTTTATAATTTGGAATTTTTATTTTTCATACATTGAAGCCATGTTTACTGCCATATTTGGGCTGGTGTTTCTGCTTAACATTCACATTTTAATGTGTGACTACAAGTCTGGGGGCATAGAGGAATGAACTGTGGTTAACTTGTCTAATGGGTTGGCTCTGAAGGTTGGGGCATTGCTGCCAAGGTCAAAGTGAAATTCAGTAGAAGGCAGAGCTACAACTATTCCCCTATGTTCCCAAGTCCAAGCCAAGCTTTCAAACATCACATCCTGCTTTAAAGCATGCTTAGAGAATCAAAAATAAAGGAATTCCATTCATGTGATAAGGAGTATCTACTCAAGAATTACTAGCTAGCAGTACACCAAAAGGGAAACTACTGGATGTGCTTGTCTGAGATCAGGAAGAATATACAGATATTTGATAACTACTTTCCTTTTCCACAATGGTGAGACTTCTGGTAGAAGTACCATCTGACTCTGTTTGCTCAATTTCATTTCTGTCTTACCCTGATGTTCTAAATGGATATCTTAGCTTTGAGTTTTTAGAACATGATTCAAACAACTGTTCCCTGAGACAAACTATCCAACTCAAAGTACTAGAATAAAACAAAAATATCTTTAAAACTGCTTCCCAGACTGTCCCCAATTTTATGTGATTTCTGCTTGTACTGAGTCTCCATTTACTTTGGTTTCTGATGTCTCCATTTTCTTATTTTGTTTTTATTTCAGTAATTAAACAATCATCTATTGGATCAAATGATTTCATAAACAATCTAAAACTGTATCAAGCTATCACTAAGATAATATGAATTTAACAATATATTGTGTTCTATTCCAGTTTTATTCTGTTTTGATGGGCTTTAATAAAGGACAGCAATGGTGAGTGATATATTAAGTTTCTTACATCTTTGTTGTGTGAGTTATATCCTGATATTCGACTCCTTTTCTAAAATGTTGCACATAGAAACTGAAAACATCTTGCGACCCTGCAGTTTCTGTGGGTGATGGATGCTTAGCTGGGTGGTTTCCCTGATACAGCAATCCGGGTGTTGTTCTGAGCTGCAGGCGCCAAAGATATGACTACTACTAAAAGATTTGCTCCCGAGCTCATTCAAGTGGCTGTTGACAGGAGGTCTCAGTGCCTCAGACTTGTGACCTACAGGCCTCTTTTCAAGTCAAGCAGCCAGCTTCCTCCAGAGCAATGACATGCCATCATTGCTGCTGCCCTGATCTGTTCCTGCAGACCAACTCCAGTATGAAGTTGGATAGATGCCGTGTTTACAGATAGGGAAATCTTGCAAGCTTTTTGTGGAGAGGGTTTGGGACAGGCCCCTTCCATGCAGCCCACTGCTAGCCTCACACGATCATCCTGTCTCAGCCTTCAGAGTATGGGGACTGCAGGCATCAGGTCTGACTCGCATTTCATTGCAATGACTCACTTGGAAATACTTGGAAAAATAAACAGAAATAGATAAAACCAAGAAATGTATTATAATTTATGCTATAATAGTCTAGCAGTTTTCATAAAACTTGGACAACAATTTTCTAATAAGTGAAATAGGCCAATCTTTGACTTAACTTAGACATACATGTAAGTGTACATAGCCAGATCATTTAAACAGGAAGATTAAGTTCCAAGCAATACATCACATTGACATTGAAAGAGGAGTGGTGTAAAGTCTCACATTCTTTTAGACTGAATTAAATGTATAGTGGTTGGTGTGCAAAATTTCATCCTTTTCAGTCCAAACATAAGGAAAGAACTCTGGGTTTATTTTGAATGAATTAAGTCTACTCAAGCCTGGAGTCCAGCTACTGCCTCAGCAGTAATGAAGTGCTAATCACACGGGTGTGCTGTTTTGTGAAGCAGTCCACCCGTTTCCTGAGTGGATAAACAAGGAATTTGAAAGCCCAAGAGCTTAATCTATCAAGGAACTGGCATTTTCCTATAAAAAAGAGCAGGCCTACCTGTTTTGGCTATTAGTAAGAGTGATAATTGCTAAAAAAGTAAAAGAATGTATCATTTTTAAAAAGTAGGCCAAATCTAAGGCTGAATAGAGAAACTCTTTCTTAGACTCATTGTCTATATATTGAACACCATTTGTGGATTCAAAATCAACACATTTACCTACTTGTCAAATACTCTCTACCTGGTAAGGATCCTCTGTTTAAGAATGTAAACTCATCAGTGTCAAAGCCAAAATGAACTACAGACTAAGGTCCACGCTAAGGTTCCTGTCTATCACACTATGGATTTCACAGATGTATAAAACATTCTTGGAGTTTAAATAATTAGTTCAAAGCCAATAAGAGAAGATTGGCTAAAAACTCAGTCTCTCTCTATATATATATCAACTGGCCTGGAATGGAGTCCCATGTGACCTTTAGAGATTCTTGGTCCCCATATTTAGTTTGTTTCCCTGTAAACAAAGAAAAGACTATCCACTGAATTCCTAAAATCAACAAATAAGATCCAAGGAATTTCATTGCATTTTAAAGTGATTTTGGTCTGTTAAGGAAAAGTATGCTATGACAATGCAGTCTCTGGCACAGTCTGAATTTTCAAATTGCCCCAAATGTCCTTGTAGTAATAAAAGGTCACAGGTAAAGCATACAAAGAGATGGAGCCTCTTTATATGGGGAGGAGGTGATTACAGACATAACCTTTATGCATGGAATTAGTGCATTTGTAAAAGGCACAAAGGGCTTGCGTTCTTCCTCTGTACTCTCTGAGGACATGATGAGAAGTTGCTTTATAAGAAAGGAACTCTCAGTAGATATCCAAGTTGCTGGTAACTCCTCTTGGACATCCCACTCTTAAGAACCCTGAGGAATAACCCTCTGCTGTTTATAAAGTGCTGCATATAAGGTATATTTGTAGTAATAGCTTGTGCCAGATAAAACAAACCTCAATTCCAGTGTCTTGTATGTATCTACCTCTGAGCTTTGCAGAGCAGTGTGAAAATGAAGGACAGAGTGATCAATGTGGAAATAAGAGCACATACAAAAGGCTGGAGAGCACAGTGAGTACGGCTTGTCAAGTATGTTGGCAGCACCTAGTGTGGCTGGAGATGGATGACAAGCTAGGAGATTGAAAAGATTCATTTAACTATGAATTCAGCTTAGGACATAAGGCAATTGCTAGAGTACTTGCCATGAATGCACAATGCACTAGGTAGGATCCCGAGCATAATATAAACCAGGCAGGATGAGGCATACCTGGAATCCCAGCACTGGGGAGGTGGGGTCAGCAGGGTCATAAGTCCAAGGAAAAGCTAAGACATATAGTGTATTTGAGACTTAGCCTGGGTACATATTACCCTCCATTTGAAAAGAATTATTCATGTGGTGTGTATAATAGCCCCTGTTAGAGGAATAGCTGATGGAGAACTACTCTTTGGTAGGTTGTCCAGATAAATTCTGTTGAAGAATTTATCTTTACTGCACAGCATGTTTTTGACACTTTTGTTGAGAATCAGGTAGGTATAGCTGTAGGGATTTGTTTCTGGGTTCTTTACTCAATTCCATTAGTCTACATGTTCACTTTTTGCTAGTAATATGCTGTTTCAATGTGCTGATCAACTTGAAACATGACATGGTAATGTCCTAGCTTTGCTGGTTTTACTGCGACTACTTTCATTATTTAGTGACTTCTGTAATTCCATATGATTTTCAGTATTATTTGTTTGATGCTATAACTACACAATTGGGATTTCCTTGGGGATTACATTTAGTGTATGGGTATCCTTTGTTACTATAGTCATTTGCACAACGTTAATTCTGCTGACTGGTGAGTGTGGATATCTTCTTGTTCTTCTAATGTCTTTTTCAGTGATCTATAGTTTCTGCTACAGAATTCTTCCTTTGTTATCTACATTTCTAGTTTGTTTGTCATCATGAATGAGATTGGGTCCTGTATTATTGATTTCTGAAAGTTGATCTTGTATCCCATGGCTTTGTTGAAAGTTCTTATCTTATTGTGATTGTTGCTATTAATTAGAAATAACAGAACCTAAGATCAGCTAGGAAGAGTCTTGAAGCAGGGTTATGTAGGCATATAGAAACTATACTGGAAAATAAGGAATGAAACAATTGTGATTGCAAAGTTTGCTGAAGAAAAAAGAACTATTGAAAGCTATGATCTTTCAGTTCAATAGTTATAGGGTCTTTCAGAGACCTCTGGGTTTGATTTGTTTCACTGTGACTTAAAAAGTGTGGTGAAATCAAGGGTAGCAAAACTCAGTAGAGATTTTAGTCAATGGCCCTGATTAAAGATAATTGTAGACTTGAGAAATAGAGATTTTGATTTAAGTGAGTGAAGAAACTAGGAAAGAGAGAGAGAGAGAGAGAGAGAGAGAGAGAGAGAGAGAGAGAGAGAAATAGAGATAGAGAAATAGAGAGAGAGAAATAGAGAGAGAAATAGAGAGAGAGAAATAGAGAGAGAGAAATAGAGATAGAGAAATAAAGAGAGAAAGACAGAAATAGAGACAGAGAGAGAAGAAAGAGGAGGAAGAGAGGAAGGAGGGAAAGAAGGAAGGAGAAAGGGAGAGAGGGAGGGAGGGAGGGAGGGAAGGAAAGAAAGAAACTTTAGAGGGTAAAGCATTTGTGAAGAAGGTAATATGATGATTTGGGTTTATTTTATGGATTTTGTAGACATTCAAGTACAAGTATGATGTGGCCTGATTTATATTTTAAAAGTTTTATTTTAATTTTTGAGATCATAAGATATTTCCATTATCTCTCCTTCCTGCTTCTCCCTTCAAACCCGCTCATGTACTGCACCTTTCTGTCTTTTAAATTCTTCACACCCTTTCCTTGGTGTGTGTGTGCGCATGCATACGTGTATGTGTGTGTGTTCCTAAATAAATACATACAACTTTCTCAGTCCCTCAGTCTGCATAATGTTATTTACATGTGTATGTTTTTGTGGCTGACTATTTGGTATATTCTTCCCTAGGGAAGACATTCCTATAGCCTGTAGTTCTTTGTCTAGGGATGAGGCCTCATGAGCTCCCCACTTCTACATTTATATGTCTGTTGGTGTTGTTTAGGTCATGGAGCAACAGTCTTAAGTGAATATTAGTCACATCTGAGACAGTCTGAAACATCCTAGACAGGTCAGTAACTATTACCTGAGCATATGGTTCTGCAGGATCCATTGCCTACCCTTGGCCTCTACTTAATAGATACCAGTAGCAATACTTAATAGATACCAAGTCATAATGATTAAAATTGTCTC
The DNA here is from genome assembly GCF_004785775.1 of Grammomys surdaster. Classification (NCBI taxonomy): domain Eukaryota; kingdom Metazoa; phylum Chordata; class Mammalia; order Rodentia; family Muridae; genus Grammomys; species Grammomys surdaster. Next base: position 26,704,047 of record NW_021604565.1, on the reverse strand, counting down.
CTGGGGTTCTGAGACAAGCCTCCTTGTCTTCCTGTTAAGAATCCTTCTTTAGGGTGCGTATTTAAGGATAGAGAGATAACATAGCTATTAAAAGCTAGGCTCATAACCACAAGAGAAGGAGCATGTGTTTAGTCATACTCCAGCATCCACTTAGTGGAAGAGTTTGTACATAAGTCAAGGATGGAAGCAAAGATGACACTGCTGGTGTCATTGCAGCAATGGAGATAAGAATTCAAGATGAAATGATAGAGAGACTGTGACATGCAATGGGAAACAGAGCTTTTTTTTTTTTTTTTTTTTTAGACATTTTGACCACTAAGGAAGTACTTGGAACCTGAACTGACACTCCTTCCATTACACATTGTCAATAAATTTATCTAAATTTAGGCAAGTGAACCTCGTTTCTCTTTATTTCTATTGCATGATCATTGCGAGTACTCTTTTTTTGTTTATATTAATTATGTCATTTTGTCAATAGATTATTAAACTACATGTTAACAATAATTACAGGTGAGCAATACAGTTCATTTTCCTTATTATCTTTTTCAAATAAGGGGGTATCAATCAGTCAGAAGTCTTTTCCCTCCTGATGGAGCAAAGATTTCATAGTGCAAATATTGATATTAAATACTTCATAAAGGAGAGGTGAGCATTAGTATATCATATAGTTCATTTGCTCATTTGTAGTGTGTTTAATTTGGAGTTCAAACTACCATTTATTACCAGTCGTTTTTAAGAAATAGATTATATCTAGAAAAAACTGAATTATTTGGTATCTTTGCTTTTTGTATCTTTCAATGTGATGGGCCTGTTTTTATTTTTTAAGAGACTCTAGTCAACTTATTGTTGGATAATACATTTTTATTGATAAGAGAAGCCCTTACTATAAACAGTTTTCTAATGCTTTACATACAAAAGCTTGATTGAGATTTATGTATTTGGGGGCTCTCAGAAGAATGTTTGAATGCCTTGTCACTAGCCTATGACTTAGAGACAAGTCACCTTTAAGGTGAGAGTCAGAGGCCTAACTCAAATTCTCCAGCTATTGAAGAAGAAATTGAGCAGTAATCAGAACAGCTTTTTCTTCTCTATTATTTTTTCCACATGTATCATTATGCAGCATATCTAAATAATTCACATTACCAGTTTATTGATTTATTTGTGGTTTAAAGTGCAATATGCCAAAGCACACCAATTTTTTTATTGGAGCAAGACGTAAGACACTTTAGAATCATCTTTTGACAAAATGTCTGGCTAATCAGCTTTCCCCAGCTTGCCTTAACTATGTCAAGAACTTCAACATATATTGAATGTAGGTTTGCCTGTGTTAGATTTAGTTCAGTCTAATTGGGCAAACACTTTCAATTTATTTCCACTAAGCTTGTATTTGATATAAAGAGATTTATCACTTTTATTTTTTCTGTCTAGAAAATAAATATAGTATCAGACAAAAAGAGACTTCTTGTAAATCCAAGTAGGTTTCCACAGTGATACATTTTTGTTTTCCTAACATGTATGGGGTGTTGGCTCTGACCCATCTAGTGTTCTTCAAATATACTTTCTTTTGTTTTATTTTTCACGCCATTCTTTGGGTGACTGATGTTTCTGTTTCTTCACTAATTTTTGTTAACTGCATATTGTTTAAAGCATGGGATTAAGTGGGAAGTCTGTATTACTTAGTACATTTGCCAGAAACTGGGTAAGCCAGTTTGCCTCTGTTCAGAGAAGCCGTGCATATTTTATAATTATTTCTGGGAAAACTTATGAACCCATACAAAAGAACTACTTGCTGTCCCAGACACTGGCCACCACAAAAGACCATTCAATTAGAGCTTCTATTCAGCCATAAATGAGAATAGTGCTGGGTGAGAACATGCTTGTTTGCAAATGAGGTTTTGCTCAGGAGTCTCTTGATAATCACTTTAGATCACATTTGTATGTGGTTTATATTTTAATTTTTCTAATATTTCATCATATTCATAATGTCTAATTATAATTCAGCCCCGAAGAACAAAGAATTTTGAAAAGTTCTTTTCCCTCAAGGGTCTAGACCAATGAGCTTTCCACTGTCTTCTATGCCCATTTCACATCTGTTTGAATCTCCACAGCTGCTTCTTCATATATCTCCTCTGTGCCATTCAATGATGTGACCAACATAAATCCCCAGATAAGAATTACCAGTAAAGACTCAGATTCCAGACACTGTAATTCTAACTAATGGGAAATACCATGAAGACAAGAGTCATCAAAGTCAACCATGTTTATCTCTATATCACCATCCCTTCATGGTATAATGTCATATTATTTAACTGGGTTCATGAAATTTGATTCAGGTTGTATGTCCACTCAGAAAACGAGGCATTTCTTTATGTAGAGTGCTTGGATGCAAAAAGGGAACACGATTTGATCCATGTTGGGTAGGAGGCAGAACTTGATGCGGGTGAAGCTCCAGCTGTGGCCAGCCACAGAAATACGTGTTAAACAGTTGATTTGAATATATCATTTGCTTCTGTGCTAAATGCCATTTCCAGTCAATTCTGCATCTTCTTGGGTGTGTAGTTTTATCCCCATGGTGGAGTGTTACTGCTGCCGTGATCTCTGACCAAAATGCTAACACATACCAGATTGCTAAAGATTTCTACACTTACCCTGGGGAAATCAAATCACTAGAAATATTTGAAAATAGGCCAAAACATTTTGCAAATTATGCTTACCATCTTTTATATGGTGTGAGCACTGATCAACATTAAAGTGGAGACATATTTTTAAAAGTATTAACACACTTATGAGCACCAAACCTCAATGTACTACCCTTTTGTTCTTTAATTTTTTAAAAAACATATATGAGTTGTTTATTGGAAAATCCATGTAGGTAAAATTTTTCAAATTCTTCGTGCAGTCTGAATAGAATTTGGTGGTTGGTCAACAAAGTTACAATGGTTTCATAATTTTGTGAAACAGTTGTTTTTGTACTTTAAGTTTTACATAAAAGTTTAAAAGGTTTTTTCTGAATTTAAATCTATATTCTAATTACAGATGATATTACCTCAATCAATATGAATCCAATATTCCAAGTGGAATTAACAAGCTTACCACAAAATGAAGAGAATGAGTATTCTTAACTTTGGGTATAAATTGTATTTTTAAAGTGTCTGTTTTTACAGTTATTACTATTATTAAAGAAGAGACTAATACTATTACAACATTTTAAACTTTAAGCCCCGTTTTTTTCAGTTAATATTTTGTTTCTTTGTTTTTTCCCACCTTAATAAATGTATCTATTCGAAAACTGAGTAAGTGTTCCCTCTTCAAACTGAAAAATTCCAGAGTACTTTAGCAAGTTTGTATACTTGAAGCCTGTAGTGGGATCGTTAGAGCGCTGTTGAGGTAGCCATCTTATTTCAACCACCTTCAGTTAGTTTTCTCCCAGTACCAGATTACCATATTTTAAAAGAATCACGTTAGAAGATGAGACATTAAACTTCTCTAGTTTCTCACAGCCCTTTCTTTTCTGGCCATATTCAACTGATCAAAGGGTTCCCAATGGAGGATTTAGAGTGAAGACTTTAGTTGCTGAAAGGGTTTGTGGCCCCATGAGGAGAGCAACGATACCAACCAACCAGATTTAGACCCCTCCCAGGGTCTAAATCACCAGCCTGGGAGCACTTAGGGAGGGATCCATGACTCCAGCTGTATATGTCAGGGAGGATGGTCCTGTCGGGGATAGGTGGGAGAAGAAATCTTTGGTCCCATGAAGGCTGGACGCCCCAATGGGTGGAAATTCGAGGGTGGGGAGGTGAGAGTGGGAGAGTAGGTAGGGACGACACATCCGCAGAGAAGCAGGAGGAGGGGTGATGGGATAGGATGTTCCTGGGTGGGGGGGGATGGGGTAAGGGGATAACATATGAAATGTAAATAAAACATCCAATAAAAAAGAAAAAATATTTGTTTATTTGTTATTCTGCCCACATGTAAGTATGTATGTACATGTATATGTGTATGTATGTATGTATGTATGTATGTATGCTCATGCTCATGCCTCATGTCTATGAAAGTTAGGAGCCAGCACTGGATTTTCATGGGACTGGAGTTACAGATGGTGGTGAGCTGCCCTCTGGGAGCTGGAAATTCATTTTAGGGGCTCAGCAAGAGCAGGTACTCTTATCTCCCAAGCCATCTCTACAACTCTATGATATTTCGAATTAAAGATTCATTAATCATTACATCTTAAAGTCTCCCCTAGCCTTTAACAACTACTGCTACCATGCAATAGTTGATCTTTGTTTTACAACTGAGGAACTCAAACAGGGAACACTTATGGGTAATTGTTTCTATTTTTATTTGCTGAATAGTTGTAAAATATAGGCAATATCTTAAGTTTTTGCAGAGAAAGAGTATTAATTTCAATTTAATCAGTTTCTGGTTTCTCTTCATTTTCTCCATTTTGGAAAAAGGCTCAGATATTAGCTTATAAAGACAGGAGGAGAACGGAAAAATACAAAGAGGAAAATAACATGTTTTGATGAAGATGATGATGATGGTGATGATGATGATGAGATGCATGTGTTGACAAGCCTTTATCCTTCCCTTTTCTTTTTCTTTCTGTTTTTCTAAATCCTGACTCTTATCATCCCCATTTTACAAAGAAAAACCCAGCCTCAAGAAATTAATATGATTACCCATGTTTAATCAAGTAAAGCTAACTGTCTGCACATGTAGAACCCACTCCCTTGGTCTTATATCAAGTGGTTGACCATTGGAAGTTTGGCTCAGAAAGGAAAGGGTCGTATGTAAAGCCCTCTCAATCCATCAGATCTGCAGTCAACTGGCCTTCAACCCTGGACTCCTCTTTGTTCCTAGTCTCTCAGACTCACATCTGTCCTCTCCTCTTCATTCCCCGCTTTCCTCTCATTTCTAGATAGCCAGAGTTGCAGTTATTAAACACCTCACAGAATGGCGGAGTGCAGGATTTCTGGATTCTCTTTCACCCCCATTTCCTGGGTCGCTGATTGTAAATTAAAGCAGCATTTTAAAATTCCAACGGTAAAGCAACATAGTGGGTGTTACACCCTGCCTCCGAAAGTGTCCTCTGTTTGGCCATGTTTCGTCTGCTTATCTCTTCCCTATTTTTCTCATAATTTCATGTGAAAAACTCAAGGCTTAGGAATTTTACAGTGTTTTTTAATTGATGATTTAAATTCAGTTATGATATGATAATCAGAAACATGACATATAATATACAGAGAATTTGTTCCATTTATGAAAGATTATATACTAAAAAATGTATGTACCAATGTAGGTGACTCAACTTAAAAGAATGTAGAATCAGGTTCCGATTTCTGTTAATTACTTGGCTCTGTTCTCACATAAGAAGAGAACTGAGGAATGGCTCACCCTTAGATCATAATCTTCTGTACAAGGCATGTTAAGAAAAGTTTAGACATAATATGTGTAATCTACTTTTCATATTGAAAAATCACAGGTGATGTGACGGGTTTCTAGACAACTTTCCCTTCCTCCCTCCTTTACTCCCTCTCTCCCTTCCCTGCCCTCCTTTTCCTTGACTTGTTTTCTTTTGTGTGTGCCATATATGGAAGGAATACAGCGTCCTGTAAATGTACTACCATAGAGCCAAATCTTCAGCCCTGTCTTTAAAAAACAGTTATATTTTGAGACGAGTTCTTTCTGGATTTCCCAGGCAGCCAGGCTGTTTTCAAACTTACCAGTCTTCTGCCCTGGCTTCTGAAGTAACTGGAATAATAGGTGTATGACACCACACCTATTTAGAATTCTTTTGGTTTGTTTGTTTATTTGTTTGTAATTGTAAAATTACATATGCATGTGTTCCTTTTCCATTAAAGCTATAATTTAAAGTTTCTGCAATAGACTTCATTTCTGAATTCTGAAGCCCTAAGATTAGTAAACAGGATCATATTATTTGTCTTAAGTGTAAAAGCTATAACATGAAACCCCTATGAAATATTTGAAAACTTTTCTATAATTCTAAAATTCTGTCATATGGAAGAAAAGTTTGGATTGGGAATATTTGGTTTTGGACTCCCATACAAGAGATGGAGGCTCATATTTTACATAGCAAAACAGACCTGGCCTCTAGGTCCTCCCAGCATCCCTCAGTCTTTACCTGGAATACCATGTCCCCAACCCTGAACTTCCCAGCCTAAGCACTGGGCAGCCCTTGTCCCAGAATCTCTCCCTATACAATGCAGACATTTTCACTCTCTCCTGCTTCTCTTCTCCTTCTCCTCCTTCCACTCCTTCTCTTTTCTCCCTTTATGTGCACCCATTCCCTCTTTCTCCTCCCCACCCAGTCTCTAGGGCAGAGCTTAGAAGCCAGACTCCCTGATTCCCACCCTGGCAGGAGACAGGAAGATGGGTAGGGATTAGGGTGTGTGAAAATTAAGATCTTCTTAGACTTATATTTGCTGACCCTAGGGAAAGACCTTGAGACCTGAAAGTGTGTTGAGTAGGGACTCACAGTAGGGTACCTGTCAGTATCCAGGGAAAGAGAACACCTGCCGCATCCCAACCCTGTAATCTTACAGTCATTATGATGCTAGGGAAAAAGAACACCTTAATTTCTAGTTCAATATTCTACTAAAACTAAACACACATCTATCTTTTTATATTGCAAATTGTTCTAGTAGATGTATAATCAAGAGAAACATATGCATATGTTCACATAAGTAAAATGTTCTGAAAGCACTCTTCAGAATAACACCAGGGGAAACATATTTAAATGTTTGTCAGTAGAATAGTTTCTACTCATACTGAGGTTTTATTCTACAATAAAAATGTCAGTGAAATGAATGAATTGCTACTAATACAACAATTATAGGTAAAATACATATAATATCGAGTGAAACGATCTAGTGCTTTAAAAAACACTCTTAAGTTTCCATAAACGCAAAGTTTAAAAGACAATCAGAAGGGGTTGCAGAGACAGCTCAGAAGTTAAGAGTATTTGTTCTTTCAAAGGACTTAGATTCAATTCCCAGGCCCCACATGATGATTGACAACCACCCATGCCTTCTGTTCCATGGGACTCAATATTGTCTTTTGATCTCTGTAGGCAACAGGAATACATGTGGTACACATATATACAAGTTGGCAAAATACTCATAAACAAAAAGAAATTAAAATGAATATTTAAAGAAAAGAATCAAAAATAATCTTGGACATATTAAATGTCAGATACATCTTATTTGTGGAATGAGACAGGGTCTAAACCTAGGCGAGGGAGACTCGTGGGCCTGGGGATGAACATTTTCATGGTCTATGTAACATTATCATTCATGTTCAAGATGGAAACAGAAAAGAGTGATTTGTTTCTTCCTCATTTGTGAGCTGTGCACATGTGCAAAGTTATAATAATTCACAATTATTTTTCCAATTAAAACATAAGTGGAGTTTAGCTTGGTCTAGGGAGAGGAGTCAGTGGATAAATCACTTTTGGAATTGGTATTCCCAGAACGTACATAAAGACCAAACAAGAATGACAGTTGTGTGTAATCTAGCACTTTGATATGAAGACATTGTTTCTCAGAGCAAGTCTATTTTTTCAAGCACACTTCCAGGCATAACTGATGTTAGCTTATATCAACTTTATGTGACACCTAAGGTACCTTTCTCCCCTTAAACCTTATAAGACTAACACATGTGTGCATACACACACACACACACACACACACACACATACACACACACACACACCTCAGTTGAAGCCTCAGTACCTCTGCCAAACCCCTGTGAGACAGTATTTTTCTGTGTAGCCCTGGCTATCCTGGAACTGGTTTTGTAGACCAGGCTGACTTAGAACTCAGAAATCTGCCTACCTCTGCCTCTAGAATACTGGGATTAAAGGCATGCACCACCATGCCCAGCATCTATTTTGTTTTTAAATCATGTTATATTAGTCGTTTGTTCCCTAGTCTGTGTTTGTGTGTAAGCACTGGTCCAGATGACCACTCTTTAACATGGTACACAGAGAGTGTTTGGTAGCTGCATAAACTCATTAAGCACTAATAGAAATCCTTGTTTGTTGACTAACAATCAAATATTTCTTTCCCCTCTCTCAGTATGATTATAAATTTTGTGGAGTAATAAAGAAATAGTTACCCACCACCTTCAAAGGAAGGCTTGCTGTTTTTTTGTTTGGTTTTTAATTTTACTCGTTTTAATACTTTTGTTAAATCACTTTTAGCCACTAAATGGATTCTGGCTTTCAGGTTTTCCTTACTTCATTAACTAAATTTATCATGTTATTGTTTTGGTAGTTTTTGTCTTTTTTGTTTGTTTGTTTTTACACTACCTGTATATATTTTGCATACATTCGTGATATTTCCTTAGAGTAAATTTTTTTGAAGTAGACTTACTGAATCAAAAAATGTGTGCATTTAAAGATACTAATCTGGACATTTTTACATTTCTCAAGTTTTCCTAAGGAATAAATTTGACCTAAAAACAAAATCTTCAGTCATTTCTGAGTTTTAAAGTACTTATATATGTCAAAACAAAACAAAATGAAAACAAAATACAAAAGCAAAAAACCCCCACTAACCATGTACTTTTATTTACAGTTACAGAGTAGGAGATGGAATAGTATTATAAAATAACAATTTTTAAAGATAAAAGCAGTATCAGTTCACCTTAGTAGATTCATAATTGATCAAAAGGCTACAGGGAATATTCTTGATTGGAGTCAGTATCAGTCTGTGACATGTGATAGAAGTCTGGATTTTGCTCTTTCCTACTCAGTGGTCTTTACTAGTCATTTGACTGAGAGGATTGGCTTAAATCTTTTTCTATCTTTCATAAGTATAATTTGACTCTGAGGGAAGCATACTGAAGGTCTGAAAGACAAAAATCTAGGTATTTTACAGACTAGAATGGTAGACTCAGTTTAACATGAAGACAGTAGATTGTGATAAATTTGTATATTAAAAGGAAGAATGAAAACAAAGTAACGTTAGAAAACTGCTTATTTTTAAATAAAAGTTCCATATAAATGAATTGTGACATTAATTATAAATTTATTATGACTGAGATTTTCTTATTAGATACATGTTCCCTGGAATGGAGGAGGTAACAGTAAAGCAATTGTATGGGTGGACTAGATAACTCCGAGAAGAAAGGTTGCTGGTTTTTATTGTAAGGCTTAGATAGCAAGAGTCATAGAGCATGAGAATAAAGGCAGAAAATGGCAGAAGACCAAGGTGCTATTGTGCAAAGCAGCGCATCACAATACACAGTCATTGAAGATGTCTTCAGAGAAGTACAAAGAACAGTTTGCAAATGAGATTAAGCATGATAGTCTTGGGGCTTTCTCCCATCTTATTGTTATTGAGTTAGAGGTTATCTCACAGAGCATTTAAGTACTGTACATTTCTAGCTGGAATTTATCAAACCCTATGGGCTATCACTGGGGAGATAGATTGAAAATCGAGTTGTTTTGGCTGTGGGGATCAGAGCTTTTGGAACCCCACTGTAGTGGATACAATAAAAACCTTGCTGAAATTCAAAATTTTTAAAGAAGGTGAAAAATTGAGAAATCTTAGTGGTTGAGGCAATAGTGGCAATGGCCAGAAATAGTGACTAAGCAGATCTTCAAGTCCCAAGGAACAAGCTTTACCAGTTCAAAGAGGGAGGACTTACAAACTGCACCCAATATAGTCTACACCTCACCCAGTTTGTTGGTTTGGTGTTTGCTGTTGTGATAAAACACCGTGACCAAACAAAACTTGTGGAAGAGAGGTTTTGTTTATTTTTACACCTCTCAGGTATCGATCTAATGCTGACAGAAGTCAGAGAAAAGACCAAAGCCCAGAACTGGAGCAGAGGGTATGGAGGAACATTGCCTACTGGGTTTCTCCCTGCGGTTTACTCAGTCTATTTAAACCCAAACCAGGCCATCCTGCCCAGGCTTGGCACTGCCCACAGTAAGCTAGGCTCTGTTATTAATCATGCTATAGACCGTATTACAAATTCATTCTCGGTTATGATTCTCTTCTTTTCGATATGTCTAGATTTGTGCCATGTTGAGAAAAATTGCTACCACATAGATATGTTTTTACCCTTCAGGATATCAGTGCTGATATAAGGATGAGGTCTTCTCCTGAGGCAGACATACAAGAACATTACAGGAAAATGGTGGGAAATGTCAATTCCTAACTAACTTGAAGATTAGTAAGCTATGCCACACTCTCTTATTGCTTTACTTTAACCTGGAATGCTAATGCTTACCACCATCTTTCTTTATGTCAGTTCTAGAGACTTGTTTTTCACCTCCTATTTATACATTGGCTGGGCTATGTGGTTCTACGGACAGATCAGCATTTCCCAAGGGTCTTCATTTGCACATGCTCCATTCCTATTGTCACTGACGATAGAAATTTCACTAGTAGATACTCTGGACTCCAGAACGAATCTTCCACTCACATGGTAACACACCAAGTCTATTTCTTCTTGGTACTCAGAATTAATTATTCCCAACAATTTGGAACCTCTCTGTCATGCCTGTGAATTCACTGATACGCTGTGTAACAGGAGGCCCTGTTATATTCTTGAGTTTTGCTTCAACAGATTCTATTGCTTTCTCCATTGTGAAAATCCAATGGCTGAACAATGGAAAAGATGCAACAAAAGAACACACATGGTATTCACTCACTGATTATTGGATATTAGCTCAGAACCTTGAAATGCCCAAGATGCAACTCACAGGCCACATGAAGCTCATAAAAAAGGAAGACCAAGTGGGGGTGATTCAGTTCTTAGAAGGAGCAACAAAATACTCAAGGGAGCAAATATGGAGACAAAGTGAGGGACAGAAACTGAAGGAGGGGCCATTTGAAGACCCTTCCACCTGAGTATCCATCCCATGTGCAGTCACCAAAGGGAGATGCTGATGTGGAAGTCAGGAAGTGCATGCTGATAAGAGCCTGATATGGATGTCTCCTCAGAGGCCTTCAAGAGTCTGACATATTCAGAGGCAGATGCTCACAACTAGCCACTGAACTAATCATGGGGTTCTCAATGGAGGAGTTAGAGTAAGGACTGAAGGAGCTGAAAGGGTTTGTGGCACCATGAGGAGAGCAACAATACCAACCAACCACAGCTCCCAGGGTCTAAACTACCAGCCTGGGAGCACTTAGGGAGGGATCCAGGGCTTCAGCTGAATACGTAAGAGTGGAAGACCCTGCTTGGCATAGGTGGAAGATGAGATCCTTGACCTCATGAAGCCTGGACGCCCAAGGGGGTGGGAATTTTGAGGGTGGGAAAGTGGAAGTGGGGGGTTAGGTAGGGGTTACATCCACAGAGAAGAAGGAGGAGGGGTAAAGGGATAGGGGGTTCCCGGGTGGGTGGGGGATGGAGTAAGGGGACAGCATATGAAATGTAAATAAAATATCCAATAAAAAAAAGATGCAACAGTACTGCAAACTGGTCTCTATGAGGTATGACAAAAGTTAATTATCTCCTAATTTAACCATTTGGTTACTAGAGCCACGCGCATTGCTCCTGGAGGACATGGTACCTTACAGGTGTAGTCAGTTGCTTGCAATCTTGAAAATCAAGACATGCAATTTCTCCCTACTGTATTTTTTTCTGTTGAAACTGACTCCATGATCAAATTGCCCCCATCACTCTTGGGTTATATTAAAGGTCTCTCTGGGCAACTGGAAGAATGGAGCATTTCCACTGGTCAAATAGGGATAGACATGGGAGAGCAGGCAATGCAAAATGAAGATAAGGAAAATAATCAGTCATCATTTTAAAACAATCTTTGGGAAATACAAAGATTATTAAACTCATGAAATACTTAACTACCTTCATATACTTAAACTACTAAATCAAAAAATTGACAATCATTTGTAGAATAGTCATTTTGAAGAATTTAAATAGTACTTTGATTAAGAAATGGACTCTGTCATCTCTCTAACTTGTGAGGCTGGGATTCTTAGGATAATAAAGGCATGTTTTTCAAGTCATACATCAGCTAACTGCAACCAAACCTAGAAAAGATAGAAATTCACAGGATATCTTTCTGAAAATCATTTTAATCTATTTAGCTCAAAGTAAAATTTTTTAGAAGACTAATGCTATGTAAGTATTTTTAGACAATTTGCCCCTATTTTCCTTTATAGATCTAACTATAAATACCTCAGGTATAGAATTAAAATTAATTTTTTGTTGTTGACTATAGGTTTGATGAGGCCGAGGTCTATCCTAGTGCAATATTTTTTTTCTTTCTTCTCAAACAAAAGAATGACAACAAAACAGATAAGTGTCACATGTTTTTCTTCCTATCTATGGTCCTCAGTATATGATTCAACAATGACAAGATTGTAAGAATTAATAATATAAATATCTACCATTGCTATAGTTACCTTATTCTATGCAACAAGTCATGCAAGAATTTAGAGATGTAGACTCACAAACAATCCTGAGATCTCACAAGGGGTTTGTAGTTCCAGGGTTCAAGCTGAACTCTCAGTTGGGTAGTCCTTGCTAAGAGTTTCTCATGTAGTTGAGGAAATGGGAAGACTGTGGATAATGATCTGTGGATGGTCCTGGCATCTTTTTCTAATGTCTTATTTCAATGTGGTCTCTTTACATATACTTCTGACCTTGGAGGTCTCCTGATGGGACGATTGCTTGCTTACCTTGCAGCTGAAGGCTTCATTAGTCACTGATGAAAAATAGTGTTATTCTATCATAAGCTACTAGTATTAATGGCCCTAGAAACCCACTAAGGTCCAATAATAGATGACATTGAACCCATCTCTTGATGAGTTATGTTAACTATACCTTTCAGTAAAGGACATGGAAAAATATAGTAACAGCCTACTTGGAATATGCAATTTGCTACAATCATGTCTAAATCTAAATCTAGAAACAATACCCTGTTTGTGAATTTAGGATCATATGGTTGAATTCTGACAGAAGATATCTGTTTTATAAACAGATAATGCCTTTAAGTGTGATTTCATCCAGTGTAATCCAGATATTTATTTTTATAAAACTTCAGGTGTGTGGGAGGATTAAAAAGAAAGAGAATGACCAAAACGTAGTTTACTTTTTCCTCCTCCCATTCTTTTTCAAAGTAGAGAATGAAATAAAATTCTTTTGGAGAAAATGGAACTTAATCACATATTTTGTTCATGACAAGTGCATCTGTAGAGTAGTGAAATGCTCTTGGCAACTTTTCATACTGTGTAGTAAGAGTGATGACAACCGCCTCCAAAGTGGGTGACCTAGCAGAGTATAAAATAGACTGTTCATCAACAAAGAATCTGCACAATGCTTCACTGGAAGTTGTTAGAGGGTCCTTATAGCTGCTGGAAATGAATGTTCCAAAGCCATCCCCAGGAGGGGAGAAGAGAAGAAGCAGCAGGCTTACTTTAGGGTACTATGGACATCTGTAAACATTCCTCCATCTTGCTGGATCAATGGGCTCAGTTTTAACTCATTCAATAGCTCAGTTCAGCCCTATCTTCTTTGGTTATATGCCTAACTTGGAAGAGCTCGTGTTTAAGTTTCTACTCTTTACTAGCAACTGAAGATTTTTTTTTTCGTTTTTACATTTTTAGAGGTTGATGAGTGTAACGTAAAACATCAGAGTTTGCACTTCATTACCTAGGTCTGAGAGTTCACAGACATCAAAACATTTTAGTGATTAAAAATAGATCTTGGTTTTGTTGTTTTTTGTTTTGTCTTCTCTTATCTACAAATGCTGGCTGTAGTTTCCAAATTCAAGGTCTTAGCAGTTTTCCTTGAGAACTAAAATTTAGAAAGTAACAGACTATTTCTTTTCTTTTTGAGAGGAAGCATGTCAATAAAGCCTGAAAAGTCTTTGACTTGGCAGACTCATTCGAGACTCCATATTTCTGTAAGACGGTGTTTATTGCGTGAATATATTTTCTAACAGACATTTTGAAGAGTCCGTATTTTGGAGTTCTTTCTATCTGCAGAGCGTTGTCTTTAGCAAAGTAATTTTGATGATTCTATTTCTTTTTTCACTTCAGTAAATGACTCTTAGCTTCCACTATGGAGCAGTGAGTGAAAAAAAAATCTTGATGCAGATGTCTTAAGGAAAATCACCACTGAAAACCCAAGTGTCAAAGGAGGAGAGTTATGGTGTTGTAATGTAGCCATAACATGAAGGAATGATTCCTAAGGCATTTTCAATCTGCAACACCTTTTAAAAAAATAGGAAGAAAAATGACCCCCCTTCTAATTCGTTTTCCCAACACTGATGTATTTGACTTAGCAGTGTCTGGATCTAAATTAAGATTAGTCTCTAAAGTGCCTTTTGGCGAAGGAAAACTATAATGATTTTATTACTCTCTTACATGAACCAGGAAAAGGAACTTTACAAGCATGAAGAGGTTTTTAAATAGAGCGGGTAATGGAGGGAAGAGAAAGAATGGGAAGAAAAGGTAAAATCAAGATCCTTTCCACTTGTCGTTTGGGGTTCACACATCACAGGAAGGTGCCAGGGAGGCAGCCTGCTCACTTGGTTAATCTTAGTTTTTCATTACCAATCTGCAGGGTGCGTTTTCCACCCAGCATTAATTTGAAGCTGTAAAATGGAATCTGGAGTAATGTGAATGAGAAGAAACGAAAGGGGCTCTTCTCCCCTTGCCGCCCGAGTGTCATCCCCATTAATGTCAGCAGGATCGCACACATCCACGTAGGAAAAGGTCTGTTTATACATGGAGTCAGCGAACCATTCTGTCTGTTACATTCTCTCTGTTACCACCATTTCCATCCTTTGAAATTAGAAGGGATTCATAGGCAGTGTGTTTGTGTTTTCTTCGAAAAGACATTCTCTCAGAATGGGCTACTAATGTTGTAAACCTAACGATGCCCAACCCCCCTTTCATCTATAGTATAAAGTATCGCAGCTGGCTTGAAAGTATTCGTCTCCCCTTTCTCTGCCCTACCACTACAACTTAAAAAAAAAATCAGCCAAAGCAACTGCTTGACGCCAAGCTCATTTACATTATTTTTGTAAGGCAAGCCATTTAGTTGAGTGATGCTAAGCTCAACAGATTGTAAATAGAACCTAAAGTACCTTATGACAAGATAGGTTTGCTGGCCAATAAAGTACTTCTTGTAGGTCGTAGTTTTTCCAAGATTATCTGAGTGGACAGTAGTGCTTAAGCCAAAGAAACTGCTGTGACCTGTATTTTCATATTTCAAATTAATTATTATTCTGATTAAAGTAGTGAATAGATGGACTACTCATTCTTGCTCCGTTCTCTCGAAGCAGGTATTTTGAGTATGCCAGAAAGGAAGAAAAATAGAACTGAAAAGAATAGCACTCTGTTAATATAAAAGCCCCAGGTTTCCAAGCCTGCTGCAAATATCTGTTGCTTGTCTTGCTGACGAGCAAGAGCACATCGGCATACTTAGCACAGTACTTGAGTCTGTTGGGTCACGTGCTTGTATCTCTGTCTATCAGGGCAGTAGTCAATGAGGCTAAAATTATGCAGTCAGGGGTTGTTTACTTTAATGCTGCTTGCAAACTACCAGGGGACTTTTCAAAGCATTAGCAACCAATTTAAGAGAAAATGAGTGGTCGGAATGTAAGGGGGAAATATTTACTTCTGTAGGTCAATTGAATATTTGAGCAGAGTAACAGGTTTGCTTTCTAGGGTCAGGTTAATGTATCTAGTGGCCTATTTGATCCTAAATAATGAAGCTGTGGAAGCAGGAGGTTTTAGAGGGGAGATTGTTCCCTGACAAGGACCATGCTTAGCGTGGACGGGGGAACAAGACAGTTTGTGTCTCTGAGAAAAAGCAGTTTGTATTAGGACAGGTCAGAGCCTGTCTGTCGTCCTGGTCCTTACTTTCAGCTTTTGCACCAGCAGAACAAGGGGACCATCAGTCACATCCTCTATAGTAAAGCCATGCTTTTGATCCTTTGTCTGAGAGAACCATAAACGCCATTGATTCTGCACAGACTTCTGGAAAGAAGTGTAGAACTCATTGGCTTTTGGAAGCAGCTTCTGCAGTCTTTGAGTCGCTCACTTTTTAACATGGCTGGCTTTCTTGAAACGGAAGTATAATCCTTAATTATGTTAATTGCAATTACTGTATTCGAATTATATCCATAATAAATGAAAAGAGCTGGAATGTATTAAATTAACTTTTCTTCCTCAGTAGAAAACTTGTGTCATTTAAAACAATTTTGATATCTGTAAGAACATTTAGACTATTAAAATAAGGGGATAGGAAACGGGAGAGTCTTGTGCTTTTCCAATGGCAATTTCTCTGTGCTTATGGCACGCATAATTCTCACAGATGGGTGGCTCACTTTTCATTTTTACACATCACGCGTAGTGAATTAAGTGGTCACAAACCTAATAACGATGAAAATAAACAAAATGCTGTGCTTTCTATTTTAATATTTATTTAATTATGTTTCGTGGTGTGCCAGATCCCAAAGCCTCTTTTCTTGTATTATACAACTTAAAAGTCAACCGTTCAACCGGAAAGTTAAATACTCTCTGAGCCTTTATTTTCCGAATTAAGTAAACTGGACACAAAATGTACTTAGCCTGTGGATTTGATTTTTAACATTAAAAATTATATGTGTTCAGCAAGTCTTTGTTTGATGTTTTTACGCCCTACACTCTCCTGGCTTTGCTGGAAAGGCACAGGAGAAAACTGAAAAAAAATTTCAGATATGAATCTTTGATCTACTCACTAGAAGTCCTGAAGATGTTTTTATACTGGTATTTATGACCCAATTGCTTGCTGTAGGTTTTCAGTAAGGACTGAACTAACTAACCAAGTTTTGAAAGCAATTTGGTTAGTAAAATCCAGCCCTATGAACGCCACACTTGGGTTAATGGCAGTACTTACACTAGAATATTAGGTTTTCCACGAAAAAGAGGCCAAAGAAGCTGCTGATCTCAAGTGAAATGGGAGGTTGACTGGAGAGGTATTTATTTATTTATTTATTTATTTATTTTGAGTTTCATTTTTACCTCCCAGAGATCATTCTCAAAGGCACTGCTGAATGTGTTTTCAGGGATCACCTTCACTCAAGTGTACACTGGGTTTTGTAATAGCACTTACTGTCATCATGTGAGGCAGAAAGGAAGAATCATCAGCCAGCCTGGCTCGGGTATAATCATGATGTAAAATATATTTTAAGTTTAATAAAGGTAAATTATGTGTCGAAAGGCAAAGCAACCTATAATTAATAGCGACTTGGCTTGTGATAGCCAAAACACATCAAAGCAGTCTGTTTCTTATTGACTCATGTATGTGCTCTGGGCAAACTCTCCCCCTGCAGCATCTCTCCACCATCATTTGGGGTCTTTTAAGTTTAATATTTAAGTTTAATAAATATAATAGTGTAAGATGTCAATTGAAAGTTGTTCTTTAAATACATTATCTACCTGTTAAATTTCATATTCTGTGTACAAACAGTGATTATTCCACTTGGGGTTAAAACGTGTACATGTGGTTTTTGTGTGGTGTGTGTGTGTGTACATATGTGTGCGAGAAACAGAGAAGAGGAATTTCACACTCCTCATTTATCTGCAAGATGAACAAAGACACAGATACATCTTATTATCAACTGTGATTGATAATAAATATTGTCTTAATAAAGTCTGAATTTATCCCTCGTTATACCAGAGACAAAACCGATCGATGTACTTATAGGGCCTGAGGAGAAATGTGCTCTTCTCTTGACAAATGATCACAGAAGGCTGAGCCGCTGAGCCTAAGTTATTCCCATTTGTTTTTTAGTCACGTTAGAAAGGTTTGCAACATGATAAGGTAACAAACACCTCAAAACCAGAAGTAAATTACAACCCCTTTGTAGGAAGCAAAAAGTAAAGTTGAAAAGCCTTTGCTTTTTGAATAAGGTTTGAATAAGATACTTTTTGAATAAGGTTTGAGAATTAGGTCAGAATTGCTGCCATCTTCTTCTGAAAATTGGAAGCCAATCAGTAATGCCGCTCTCCTTGATTCTAGCTGTAGTTGATCCCCTGGCTTTGACACAGTGGAGTCTTCCTATAATTCGGCAGCCCCACAGTCCATAGGAAAACTACCTTTGCTGAGTGTCCTTATTTCCTTGAAAAGGCAATTATGAGATGAGCTATGCAGCAAGCAGAGGCCTGGGTGGAGTTTCTCTGCTTGCATATATTCCCATTTTTAGAAACTCCGTGACTAAGGATTTGTTTGCACAGTGAAAAGTCAGACTGGCAATGTGAGTGACCTCTAGAACCTTCCCTGTTTCCCAAGTCATTTGCTTTAAAACTTCTCCAAATGACTTGTCTATGACAATCATTTTTACTTGAATCAAAAAGCATTTCCATAATTTCTGTCAATCAATTGCAGGTGCTTTTTCATCTTTTGTTTAATTTTTACCTCAAGCAATTTCTTTCTTCCAAAGCTTTTTTCTCACCATTTTCTTGTTGTTGTTTTGACGCTATATAGGGTGGATATACACAGCAATGGTAGTGGGCTGTATACATCAGAGCGAACTTGCTGTTCTCCAACAGAGCCATTACCTTCCACAGAGGGGTTTAATTTCTTTCTCTTCTCAAAAACTATTTTTGTCCAAATGGCAGTCCCTATGCATGTCTGAATAATGCGTTCATGTGCTCGGATGCAGCTTGAGATCCACCAAGAGCAAAGCTCTCATTTTGATCTCAACAAACTTTCCTGTATTTCAAAGTGTAAATTTGTGTCTCGTTTTCTAACGTGAAATAACTGTTCTTCATTTGCTTGTTTGTCTGTCTGTCTGTTTTTTGTAGATTCTGGCTATCGGTCAGAAATGGAACTATTTTAATAATGGTATCATTGCCTAATCCAGTTTTAATCTCCCAAAGACACTCAAAGAGTCTAATGCTTTTCCTTCTGCCCCTGTTTTCTCATGGAAAACAAAATGAAACAAAACAAAAACAATAGTAAAAATATATTACTTTTAGATATGTTTAACTCACTGTCACCAAAAAATTATTTCAGCAGATAAGGGACTAACCACCCCCTCATTTTGAAATTAACTTTAAGGATGAAATATCCCATCAGCATCCCCACTTCCAGGTAAATACAAGGGTTGGAATGTACTTGTGATTTTTCATAAGTGATGACATCAAAATCTGAAAGCTAATTATGCAAACATGTCATCAAGACCACTATACTGAAAATACTGTTAGGGGTTTTGGTTGATTCGTTGAGTTTTTTTCTTTCTGTTTTTCTTTTAAAGAAACTATTAGTTCATTTGTTGTTGCTGCTGTATCGGGATTCTAATAGTATTAATATGCCTGCTGTAGGAAATGTTATTCTCTTTTCTCTTAATGAGAAAAAAATTCATGTAACTAAAAGTTTGAAAGTTAGTTGGAGCTATTCATTAAAAAAAAATAGCTCTGGAGTGTTAGAGGAAAATGGTCTGGGATTTCTAATGTCAGCTACAAAAGTTTCCAAATCATAAAATGTTTTTTAAAGTAGAAGACAAATGATGAAAAAATAGCAAGATTAAGCTTATTCTGGAAGAAGCACACATCCTATTTCAATCTGCCTGGTAATTCACATTAGGATCTGAAATTTATACTCAAGCTTTTCTTGATTCTGGGAATGTTGTGTAGCTGAGCTACAGATTGTGATTTTTTTAAAACTTTTATGGCTTTCAATATTCTGAATAATTTTCTCTCTCGTCTAAAAGTTTTCCATAGTTAATCTCAGTCCAACAGTAATTTTTGCATTTTAAGAAATATTTAAGAAAGAAACTAATGGAACTGTTTTGGTAACTAATCTTGAGCAGGGATCGACATATTTTCTTACACTTAAGTACAATTCAAATGATTCAAACATTCATTCTCAATGTCAATCTTTCCTAAGGTGTTTAACTCAGTATAGAATTATTGTTCTTTGAAGCATAAATCATGTAGCAGGAAAGCATTTAAGTTCTCGAAGTGCTTTGAGTATGTGAGTTCTGTGGAATGTCCAGGATCTCTAATCTGTCGATTTTAAGATCATGTACTTGGACACCACACATCCCTTTATAGTTGTAGCCCCTTTGTAGAGGATGCAACAAATGTAGAAGACAGCATTGCCTCAAGGTAACAGAATTGGGGAAAATCACAACTGTATTTCACCAACTTGATTTTCCTCTGATTAAAAAGAAAAGCCTTAAAGTTGAAACAGTGAACATGAAAGACAATTTTACATGGCTAGTTTTAAGTGAAATATATGTAAATCAAAGTTGAAAAAATATTCTTCAGTAATTCAGACACATGTGATATGCTTTTAAATATTATTGCATTACAGCTAAATGAAAGACAGAAGGTAATAGTCACTTACGTATTTGGGATTCAAATAATTCTCTTAGTTATGTTCATCTTCACATTTTATGTAAAACTCTTTTGAGACAATGCACGTGTCCTAGTTAAAGAAAGCTCAGTCAAGCACCTTGATCAGTACATAGAATTGAAGCAGAAACATAATCAGGCATGAAAATGCAAGTTTTGAGGGGAACTACCTTTCAGCAGAAAGCAACACATGATTCCAAAATATTAAGCCGTTTCCATATCGCGAGTGCCACGGGTGAGCAGGTGGATGTACAACTTTATGACAGCATTTTCCTGTCAATAACTTCATTATAAACTTTATAGTTTTATGAAGGATTTAAAAGAACCTAGTAAAAATGATCTCACTCTATCACCATTAGTTTGATACTGCAACATATGTCATTTCCTTTCTTCCTTTTGTTCTTCCTTTCCTTCTTTCTTTCTTTTCCTTCTTTGTTTCTTCTTTCTGTTTGAGGCTTCTCCTCCTTAAATCCTATAATGTTTTCATGAATTGGCACCTTATTAAACATATGAATAGAAGTCACAGATAAATGTTCCAGTATTAAAAGTGCTCTTTAAGTGCATATGTATGCCCGAGTAATATGAGAATACTCACAGCAATGGTAACATCAAACAGTTCTGTTTTTATAAAAGTGGTATTTTTAGGTTATTTACAATATAAAACCAAGATTTAAGATCTCCATTTGGGAATAGTAAAAGAAAAGAAAAAGGCAGAGCATAACATTAGCTTCATCGTGGTTGTAAAACCATTTAAGATATGAAATAAAATGTTTTTGTCCCGATTTGTTTGGTCATTTGTCTAATATATTTCCTAAACCAAAGGATAATGTAAATTTTACTTTGTGTAAATATTTAATGTTATTTCTCCAGGCTAATGACTTTATTATTAGAAACTGTTGGTTCGGTGTTAGTTTAGCCTATTCTCCAAAGCAGGAGAGCTAGATCCATCAGTCTCCTAATTTTTTCCTGGGGAATCTTTCCTTTGTTCTATCCTAGTAATTTCTCTAAACCCTTCCCCTTTCTGAGACATGAGCATATTGTTACACTGTTCTTTGTAAGCATCCAGTTCTTATTGTGGGGTTTTGGAATATCTCTGTATCCCTTTCTGTATGAAAATTAAGCAACAGTGACTTACTGTACGTGGGTACCAAGCATAGACTTCTTGCCTCAAATCTTTACCGAATGAGTTTGAGAAGATTTTTTTGTTTTGTTTTTGTTTTTTTCTGTTATCAGTTTCACAGCTCCATTATTGCTCATGAGCAAGCACTGTGTCAATAGAAGGGACTCACCACGGCCAGCTCATGGTGAAGACATTGTGATGAACAGTGAAATTCATACCAGCTACCAATTCTCCAACACATGTCTCCCTGCTCACTTCAGTCACTGACACTTTATAGCTAGAAGTTTCTAAGTTCCTCACGGTAACCAGAGACTGACATTTTCCTGGACTGCTCTCTTTCCCACTCTCGATCTGACTTGTCAGTAAATCCTACCTATGAAACTTTCAAAGCATGACTAGAATGTAGTTATTCTAGTCCCAGCTACTAATATGTTTTACTCTCAGAATCTCTTGCCTGGGTATCCCACTGGCTTTCTCTACTGCTTCTCTGTATTCTATTCTCTCAATTTACTGTCTACTTTTAAACACAGAGGCCTGGATGATTTTACAAAACACAGTGTCAGTGTGGCACAGGTTTATTCCCAACTCATTCTTTGCCTCAAAATTTTTTGGTTTCCCGCTCCTTCCTGAAACTTCTTTCTCACACGCCACCCCAGAGGTAAAATATGTACTAGGTTCTCCATATACAAGAACAGCAGTGACGTATCCTGGTTTTTCTTACTACCTTTAAAACAATAGTTGCTCCTTTTCTTTTATGTTGCACTTACACAAACATACTCTGTCATTTACTACATATTCATCTTGTTTAAACCATGTCTGTCCAATGGGATGCAGAAGGTTTTTGTTGTTGTTTTCAGTTTCATTTCATAGACAAGAAAAATGGAACACAGTCAATAGTTGTGGGATGAATGAATGGGTGAATAAAAGGCCTACATGAGATACTGTCATCGGTATGCTATGAGCAGGCAAATATATGACCAAATAATTTGTTTGAGCATAGAAGATCAGATGCATCTATCAGGAGTGTTGTTCTTGACCTCTTCTTTATGTGGCATGTCAAACAAGAAGAATACTTTCTGATCTTGTGTCTTTCTCCCTTTTCCATATCCACATGATATGCCCTATAAAAAATATATTGCCGGGAAAAGAGAACAAATAAAACATCAGGTTAGCTGTATAAAATGTATTTGAGAGGATGAAATAAATCAGAAGTTTAAGAAGTATCATTGTGCAGGGCTGATGAGATGGCCCAGTAGGTGTAGGCTTTTGCTGTCAAGTAATAGCCTGAATTTGACTCTTAGGACTTGTATGATGGAAAAAGAGAAAACCCTACTGCAAGCTGTCCTCAGACTTCCATACATGTACTATGGTGCTCAAATGCTCTTTCCCTCTTTCTCTACCTTTCTGACTCTTGCATGCACAAGGAAGACACAAATTAATACATAAGCATAATGAAAACTTTCATTCGGGTATTTGCAATTCACTCGCAACATAATAGGTACTATGTTTATCAGTGGATCACTGAATTCTTACTGGGTTTATGATTTTTCAGAAGTTCCTTCCCTTCTCTGTGTTTATGGGGATTAAGTGAGGACAGGGATAAGGAAGAATAAGGGTTGGCTGTGGTAAAGCATTGGCTAACACATAGTAGTTGCCCAGAAGTTGTCTTTCTCTATTGCTAGCCTTTGATGGTAGTGTTACTGTTATTTTAGACTAAACATATGAATTTATGCCTGACCATAGTTTGAGTACCTCTACAGGATCCTATATTAAACTCTCCATTTCATGTCTTTCTCTTTTCTCCATGTACTTAGCCTCAGTCAAGAGCCCCTTCTCTCTCTCTTGAAGAACTCATTTTTAGCTTGAGGCTCATAAGTAGGTGTTCAATAAAGAGAAAAGTTGAAGACCACTAGGATTTTTTTTCTCCCATACGGAATCAGCAAAATGCCATCTCCCTGGGATGGCTTCCTTGGATGATCCATACTAAAAAAAAATTATGTCTACCTCATCAATCACCTTCTCAATCCCTTTTGTGATGTGTCCTACCTTGCTTGGGTTTGTTGCTTTTTACACTTTTCTCCGTGATCTGTCAGTCCTATGTAATGTAAAATCTAAGAGAATAGTAAACTCTCTTCAGCGCAGTCCTGGCTGTAGTCAGGAAGCCACACCTGGCTGAAGATGCTGAGATTATATTTGTAAATGGCTGATGGATGAGATGACTAAGTGGATGCTTAGACTTCTTGGTCCCAATTAGGATTCTTGGACATGGTGATATGTAAAATCAAGCTTGATGGATAATACGTCACAAGGTAGAAATGAGATCTCCCCATGATGTACAAATACTACCCTGAGTTTTAGATCCAGGCCTGGCATCTCTTCATAGCATTGAAATGTGACATTCAGAAATGGTACAATTGCTGCTCATTTTGTGGCTCAGTTCTCATCTGTCTTGAAGGGTATTATTTTGGTACATGGCCCACTTTCACAAGGCTCTTTTCTCTAATGTAGCCAGCATATCATCTGACCCCCTAATTACTGAAGAGAGTCAGAATCCCAGTGCTTTTGAAGTGCCTACAGGTAATGTGAATCATTAGAAGCATATGTCATAAAAACCGAAGACATTTTTCAAATCACTTAAATTATAATAATTAATTTAATATGCTTCATATGTTCAAACTATATTTAGTTTCAAGCCATATGCTTTCTTACATGAAATGGAGTTCCAGATTTTTCTATTTCTTTTTAAAATATAAGGTTTAAATAGAAATGTATCCAGCACATTAAGAGTTAACATATGCTCACTAGGGAAATATGACGATATCTTTAATAACTATGAAGACTAAAGAAATTGTCTAAAAAAATGACCTATATTTAATGGTGGTGATATCATAAATTGGTTGTTCTGCATCAATATAGACTTCCTATATCCAGCAGTCTGAGCTTTGTGTTTAGACAAAGACCTCGGTAGCTAACTGCTAAGAATATTGATAGCACAGCTTGAGTTATCTTATAGCCAAATGCTCTTAGCTTGACTTCGCAGACATTTCTTTTTCAGCTGCTCTCAAAAAGTGTGGTTTTTCAAAATAGTTTAGGAATTATGCTATATGTTTTATGGTTTCTCTTCAGGTTTTTCTAGTTCCCTTCACAATTTTGGACTGGAGCTCGCTGTCACAAAGCCTGCCCTGTCTCTAGTTTTTGTTCTTTATACTCTTTCACTAACTTTTTAAAACCACAAATTGCAGAGATTTAAGGTATACAATATGCTGCTTTATGATTTCCCCTCTTTCATCCTTCCTTCCATTCTGTTACCGTCCCAGGCCCATGTCACAGCTAAGCCAGGCCATTGTGGCTGTGGCGATAAATTAAGTACAAGTGAAAAAGTTCTGACAATCTACACGGCGCCAAATAAAAGATTTTATGACATAAACATAACTTAAAGTGGAAATATTCATCATCCAGGCCTGACTTTACTTTCTTAGACTGGCTTTTTTTTTTTCATCTCTTAAGATGGCATTTAATGTGTGGCCTATCTGGCAAACACAGAGGGGTAGATTCGTTTTAATTTGCTCTTCTTACTGCTTTCAACAATTGTTAGGTAGCTGAACTGATGAGGAGATAAAATTAGGAAAGCAGATGACTTTTGACATGACAGGCTGTGATTGCAGGTATTATTAATTGTTTAAACTCTCAGGCGCCCGGTCTCTGGCTTTCATAGATTTACATGTGAAGAAACAGTGACATCATTTTAAGAAGCAGTTTTTGACAGACAGACGTGGGGTTTTTTTTTGTTTGTTTGTTTTGTTTTTTGTTTTTGTTTTGTTTTTAAGCTTTGACTCAGAACTTCTACTGATTCTCTGGTTTATTTAAGGAAAAATAATGCCTCTTAGTTTCAATTTGCATACTCGAGTTTCTTTACTGACATAGCGAACTGTGCCACTATCCCTTCTAAAAGAGTTGTATATAAACTCACCCCGATTGATTCCCAGGAGACTCTAGCAACCAGAACTGACATCACTTATTTATCTAAATTTTGAAAGGTTCTTATTTCAAATACACACTTACACTTTTTTTAAAAAAAAAATCTAGAGACAGAAATATAGTTTGGCCACATGTGTAAATCCTTGGGAATTTGGCTGAAAGCATGATATTATTTAGTGTCTATAAACTCAAATTAGCCACAAAAAGATTTATGTCCAAGCCAGAATGTTACACCACTAACCAGATGCCTGGACAGAGCTGACTACCTTTCCCTGCCCCTGCGTCCACTAATATCCCTGCAACAGGAGAAGAGGCAAATATATTTTCATTTTGCAAAGTCTATCTCATCGCAAGCCGGCTGTAACCTTAATGATCAACAGCTCTAAGCACTCATCAGCCAAAAGGAAAGAAGAATTAAAGTGTAATAGAGATTTAGAAAATAGATGAATTGACAGGTGTCGGAATTGTCTATGGTCCATTAGCGTTTAAAGTAATAGGTGAGTTACAGAAGAGGATTCTGACCAAATGTTTACGTGAAGAACATCCCCAGTATTGAAAATTACTAATAACGGATATTTAGCACTAAAGAATGAACTCTGAGCCATCAGTGTCTTCGTTAGCCCTAACCCTCATGAGCTTACTCTTTTGTTTTGGTTCAGTTGGATACTGATATAGGACAAGTGTGACTTCATTTTGTTGCATGTATGCTTTGAAAAAGTAAATTAACTAATTGTCAGATATTAAAATAAAACAATCCATTTTAATCTTAAAGTGTTATTTACTAATGAGCACATTCTTCTGCTCAGAAAATAAGAACTAAAGCTTTAGCTTAAAAGTTCCAATTTTGGCCAAATTAATATGTTATGTTATCAGTTGGATTATTAAAATCTTTGAGAATTTTTTAAACATTGCTAAATACTTTGTCACACATTTATACTTTCTGGACTTTTGTTGTTTTGTACATTTTTTTTTTTTACTAATTTTGACTAACATGTTAAAAAGTATTCTATCTGTAAATACAGAGCAATTATTATATGATCCTCAACAATTAAATTCTTTTTGTCAGGTGATTCTCTTTCTTGCATTAAAGTTGAGATTTATTCACAGATTTTCAAATACATTGAGTTACAAATTGATTATGTAAACTTATAAAACCTATAATTCATTCCTCAACGTTTTTGCCAGTCAACAAACATTGTTTTATGATATCTCACTCATGTTCAAGGAACAAGCAAGATACATGGCAAATTTCAAATTCCTGTGTATAAGTGATCATGAAGGTGAAAGCTTATAGTTTGACGTAGCAATTGGGGATGCCAGGCAGCGGGGTGAGAACAGCAAGTAAAGACCCCCCTCTTTGATCAACTGACCATCTGATTGGTTCTCAGGCCCGACAGGTGATGGGGTAGATCATCAGAACTGTGATTGAATTAACTTCCTGCAACTCATCTCACTGCAATGTTCCATTAAAGGCTCAACATACTTTGAGGCTTCTACAGTTCCTTTGCCTACATCTTCACCTTGTCCCTAATAACAGTAGAGAAGCCACTCCTGAGTTTGGCAATCTGTGATGCTGCACTGCCATTTCACAGAACATAGGAAACCTGCCATCGTCAGACACACCAGATTCAGACTCAACAGTGAGAGCTGTATGAATCCCTGAACTTTTGAGTCCTTGTACCAATCCAGAATGCTACTGAAGTACCCTGTGGGGAAGATCTAGTCTCTATCTCTCATTGGGATTGTGTTCTTATAGTTTAAATCCCTCTCTCCTGGTGTGTAACTATATCAATGCAAGGAACACAATGGGCATAAATTACTGTACATTGAAAATGCACTTATTTGCCTCTCTTTTCCTCTTTTTGGTGTATATAACATATAACAGCAAGGCTCATAATGTCCTACTTGTTCTAGCTATTAAAAAACACTTTATAATTCATACTGCAGAATATTCTGGTAAAGCCTCTGGCAAATGCATACAGTAAATCAATCCTGCCCTTGCAGAAGTTTTAATTTGCATGCCTGTGTCTCTGGAAACATTCTGGAGTCTTCTAAGAAAGCATTCCTGTGTCTGTCTCTATTAATAGTCCATATGGCAAATGCTTCTGAGATAACAGAACTTTTCTTGTTTAAAGCCAAACTTAGCCCCTTTCTGTTTGGAATTCTCAATTGGAACTTAACAAAGGTTCTAGAAATCATACAGAGAATAAAAACAGTGAAATCAAGAGAATGAAAGGATACTAGAAGACAGAACTCAATATAGGCCGAGAAAGGGCACTTATATAAGGCAAATCTTGGAATGAAATTCCTTACACTTTGCAATAGAAATGACAATGAAGAATATATATAGTAGAGTTTATTAAATTAGCGGTCTATTTTAAAACTTAAATAGTCTTGGTTGATATATACTTATTTCTTATTTAATTTACCTGGGGAGTGCTAACCATGATTTCATTTAAAATGAAAGAACTAGAAATTTTAAGACTCTTTTTTCTTTTTGAATGGCATCTGTTTAAATTTCATGGGTGCGCAAAAGAAACTATCAAGTGCGTGCTTACTAGTCTAGTTCTAAATGTAAAACTAGCCAGCCATGGCTCCAGAAAAAAAAAAAAACCCTGAATCACTACATAAATCCTGTTTCTGTAAAGCAAAATTACAACTTTGGCATCACGCTTAGAGCTTTGTGCTAATGATGAAAGAACTGTGCAGGAAATAATGAAAGGAAAGTTCTTTCTAAGTGTGTCTATTCCCCTAAAGGTCAGAGGTATCTAGTCATTCCCTAAGCAGCCGCCAGCATCTTGTCTATGCTATGTGTCTGAGCCGATTACACTACAGTTCATTCCTCAAAGAAACGAATAATCTATAGAGATAGGAAATAGATAATTATAAAACCACACCAAGAGAACAAGATTGTGGTATCAAATTCCCTTATGCACCACCATCGATGGGGTAAAAGGTCTTATGCAAATGAACTACTGAATTGACTCTCAAGTACAAATATTAGCCAAATAAATTTGTCTGAGATAAGGATGGCACAGAATAGAATATGGATAGTATTTAAAGGTAAGGAAAAGCCACCAATAGCTTTTAACAACGAATTCGGTGACCTGCAGGAAATGGCATCATGAGAGTGATCCTTAAAATGCAATCAGGCATAAACCTGATTAAGTGGATTCCTGAATGTTTATTAAAGTTTTGGATTGATTTATTATACGTTTAGAGTTTCAAAGAATTTACTAACTTTGCATGTCCCCCTTAATATATATCCTTTAACTTATTTAATTCTACTATTTTAATAAATTCATGACCCTTGAAGCTCTATACATCACTTCATTACTATAAGTTTCTTAGATGACAAATTAGGGGTTGGGATGGAGGTAGGATAGAACTGGGTGGCATGAACCTCAGGATACAAGCTGGAAGGTACAATAATCCTCCCAGTTTGGTTGTGGTATTGACTTGGTCTCTTTCTTGCTTGGTGGCTTTGGACCACAATTTTTCAGCAGAACAGTGGACATAATCACAATTCTGATATAGATAGTGCAATAATCATGTGGAATAAAGCATATAAAATCATTATTAAAGAAAGCACTACAGAACTATAGGCGCTGCTACAATCTCCGAAATTTGAATCAACTGGAATTTTAATTCTATTCTCCTTATTCCTTAGCAGTCTTACTGAAATACATTTATGAGGAAATATTTAAAGCAAGTATTATTCTTGAGTCATCTGTGCAATCCTAAAAAATGATCTGGTTACATTCTTTGCTCATTTTTTTTTTCACTTAAAATTCCCTTACCTTTAGAAGAGTAAAGGCACTCAAACAGGCAATCTTCATGACAAGTTTAGCCTAAGCCATATAGCTATAAATCAAGTTATTTTGTTGTCAACACACACACACACACACACCACAAGCACACACACATGCACACACAAGGACACACACATACATACACATACATCCACACACACATCCACACATAGACACACACATTCAAACACGCATGCACGCACACATGCACACACACGTTTGCTTTGTGGCAGTTTTTATTTCATTGTCAAATCCTTTCTGCAGCCCCCATTGACATTTCACCTCTGGGGATATACACTTTTTTTTTTTTTGGCTGATTGCACAGCTTCCTACACAAAGTTCCATCAAGACTGGTTCTCATATTACTTACGTATATGAAAGGAATGTTTTCCACCGCTTTCCAATCCCTCAAAGATTTTTCCATAAGCCAGATTCTAAAGAATTCTTAATAGGAGCAAACTATTGGGGGAAATGAATATGGTCGATAGACAGACTGAATGGAAATTAATAATGGCTGATCTAAAGCATAATGCTAGGGGAACCGGGGGAAGAAAAATTGAAAGATGTATTCTTTAATTGTCTACCATCATACCACATGCTTCCTTCATTTGTTTGTCTGTCATCATTATTTCCTTTATTAACTGATTCAGCCAAATATGGAAGAAGGATGAAGTTATGTTCTTGGAGCCGAGGGAAGCAATGGGTTGGCTTCATGATTCATGGCTATATTCTTGACAACCTCCTTGCACATCAAGTCCTAGGGAAGAAAGAGAAGTTGTTCAGGAGTACATCCAAGTTATATACCTCAACAGATGAGACAAAAAACAAAAATGGAAACAAACAAACAAACAAAAAAACACTTGCGTTTCCAGATATTATCTCTAGGCAGGCTTTTGACACTGTCAAAGTGGATAACCCAAAATAGCAAAATTTACTGTCTTTGTTCCTGTTCCCTCCAAATACCAGTCCTCAAATACTTCCTAGTATTTTCTGCCAAGAAGGAAGTGATCTTATCAACTAATCATGTCAAAGTGACTGTGGCTAACATTGATTGACTTTCTTTAGGTGGTATTTAGGGTAGAATTTGAAACAACAGAATAAATCATGTCTAGTAAGCTTTTAGAGCAATAATATCAAAAGAAAAAAATTTGAAAACTTTCTTGTTGCCCTTCACTCCTCTGTGGATAAACCTAAAGCAAATATAAGGTTCACTTGCTCATGTCACTTGCTCCTTGGTTTATGTGAAAATTAAATTAGTTCCACTATGGTTATATAAGAAGAACAGTCACAGCAGTACACAGCCAAATTGTCAGCCTGATTGATCTTCACTTTCTTTGTCCTAAATAGTTCTTTGAACTATATTCCCAATTTTTACATTCCTTGGCAATAAAGAGAAATTGGAAAACAGAAAAGTAATAAAATTCTTACCTGGGCTTATTTAAAAATTAAAAGGGCAAAATGTTTTTTGCCTTATCTCAAAACTGTAAATGCTTATATTTGTTCACTAAAGGTATTTTTAAAAATTATTTGTATGGCTGTGTTGTCTGCTTGCATATGTCTGTGCACCACATGCATGCCTGGTTTTGTGAGGGCCAGAGAAGTGGAGTCAATGTTTAGGACTTGAGTTACAGATGGTTGTGAGTTTATATGTCAATGCTGGAATAGAATCTTGATCCTCTGGGATAGCAATACCTAGTGCTTTTAACTGAGGAGTCATCTCTTGACCCAACAGTGGTTCATTTTATAAGTGTTTGCTGAGCACAAAAGTCATCTCATGAGAGTCCCAGCAAGTGGATTCTTACTCTCTCCACTACATATAGAATTTTGAAGAATTTTCTTTGGTAAAAGTTGTGGATCCAAAACCTGATTGCAGAATAGCAACTGAAATGCTGTAGATAAAACAGCACAAATGATATTTTATGTGGCTTACATACCTATTACATGCCTATTATGTATCTTGTAGCTAAATTTCATGGCATTCAGAAACTTCCACCAGTAGAGCTGCCCACCAGTAAAACCCCTGTCAAGTACTGCATCCTTCACAGTGGGAAGAATCAGTTAGTGGATATTTATTTTCCTAAGTTATAACTGTATTACTCTATCTCCATTATCCTGTAGTTATCAATTACATAATTAATATTATGCAGCATTAAATTTGTATATCCCAGTTTCCACAGAAACAGGACAAGATGGAGCACCAGTATCAGAAATGACATAGGAAGGATTTCAGCCAAATCCTAATGGGATTGGCATGGCTTCCCAAACTCTATGATGTAAAAGGATCTCTATGCAGTTTTTATACCTTTACCTTGCTGCAGTATATATCTAGAACTTAATCTCCCACTCTTCACTCAGCTGCTCCCTGATCAAAACTATCATTAGCTTGCCCTGGATGGTTGCAGTGGCCTCTGGACTTAGGCTCTTGGCTCTTTTACTTAATTCCCCAAATAGCAGTCAGAGTGACCTTGACATTGTGCAAATCAGATTGTGTACCCCTCCACTCACCACATTCGAAAAGGTTTCCCTGTTTCTCAGAGTAACACCTTAAAGCCCCAGCATGGTTTTAAGTACCCTGGCCCATGTTGTTAGTTCTCCTCTACTCATTCCTTCTACAGAGTACAGCCACACACATCTCTTCTGCAGCTTGGGTTTCTCCCATCTTTGGAGAATTTAGGTTTGTCTTTTCCTTCTTGTGGAGCAGTATCATTTACCTTCTATGTGATTGTTCTCCAGCTGTCCCTTAAGACAATGCAGCTAATGATTTTTCATCAGACAGTCTATGTCTCTGATATTTTCCTGTATACAGATCTCTCATTTACTTCCATTATTCTTCAAGATCTTTAATGATGCACTATCTGACAACTCAGCACCTCCTTCTCAGTGCATATTCCACTTTCCTGATTTCCCCTTACCATTTATTTCTGTCTATGATGCTGTGTGAGTTTTTCCTGATGATTACTTATTTGTCCCACTAGTATGTGGCCTGCATGGAATCAGGAAAAGTTTTGTTTTCTCACATTGTATTTTATTTTCATTCATTGATTTCATCCACTGAGGCATCCATAAGAACACAGAACAGTTCTTTCCATAGTAAGAGGCACACAAGAATACAATTTGCTAGATGAGTAAATTAATATTAATACTTTATAAAATAATATACATAATGTGTTGATATGGGAAGTGATAAGTGACAGCAGAATTCATTGCCTCTAAATTCCCTAGTTTTTCAGGTTCTGGGATATTCAAGTCCCTACAAGGAACTAATGGGAAACTAGGAATTGCAGATGGCTGCATAGATCTGTGAGTTTTCAAAAGCAACTGAGTCAAAAAGCAAAACAAACAAACAAACAAACAAAAAGCCAAAAAACAAAACCAAAATAATCCAAGCAACCAAATCAACCAACCAACCAACCAACCAACCAAAGCAAACCAAACTAAACAAGCAAATAAAAAATAACAAAACATTTAAACCTGAAATTTCTTCATGATAACTGAAAAACTTATACTATGAATCTATTGGCTTGGCTACAGAAACATAGAGGGTTTCTACATCAGTGCCACATCACCTTAGTTAAGCTGTATAATAGGGGAGAAATCTAACAGACGAGATCATACTTCTTGCTACCTAGATTTTTACCATAACCCATGAAAAACACTCAAGCTCAAAAGGCATAAAAGTATATGAATAAGATATGATGTAACATATAAATAAGCTATTAAAAATGTAAGTTAAACATTTCCAATGAATCCCTATGCATTAGTAATGATCCATTGATTCAATATCTATTATCAGTGACGTGCTATAAATCTGATCAGACACCATTTCATATAGCTAAAGAAATGTTACAGTTTAGAGTCTATATTTGAATTTATTTCTTCAAGTGGCACCATTTTGCTGGTTGTGGTTTTGTTGTTTTTTTTGGTTTGTTTGTTTTTTTTTGTTTTTTTGTTTTGTGAGCAGATGCTTCTGCTGCCACGAATCCAGTAGTGAAACTGTAAGTCTGCACAGTTAACTACTCCCATCCCCACCCTGCCCCCACCCCGGGAAAAAATTAAAAGCTTGACACACATCATCAAGCTATTTTCCCATTATTATCTTCAGGTTAAACACTACCTTCTGAAGCAGATGGGCAATTGCCAGTGTAATCGCAGGAACTGCTATCCTTCCTCTCATCCATGGAGTATGCTTTTGATACTGCTCTTGCCAGAAAATTGCACCAGGTTCACATAGTGCCCTATGTATCATGCAGACGTAAAGTAATTGAGGCTGTCAGGCAGCCTCTCTTGTCCCATACCTTTCCTTTGTATGGAAAAATTGTTCTATTTTCATATCATTAATTCTCAAGAATAGAACACAAGGGAATATGATGACAATATTTTACAACGTCATCAAAATAAAAATCATAACAATATGTAAGATAAAGTACTAATAACAAATATAAGGTTCTCAAAGCAAATAGTGTAAATTTTTGCTACTGGGCATCCTCTGGTACAAATCAGGATTATATCCACAGGCTAATCGTCATGGTGATCATGGTGATGATGAA
Organism: Grammomys surdaster; assembly: GCF_004785775.1. NCBI lineage: Eukaryota > Metazoa > Chordata > Mammalia > Rodentia > Muridae > Grammomys > Grammomys surdaster. Next base: position 26,670,239 of record NW_021604565.1, on the reverse strand, counting down.
CTATGAATTTAATTAAAATATACACAGCTTACCATTTTAGTGCTAATTTTGTGTTGGAATCTCTCTAGTATATTTTTATCTACTTATGATAGAAAATGTATGAAAACTCAGTGCTACATAAATACATATATTAAGGCAAGTTTGGAAGGACAGAATTAGAGTGAACCATACTTGATTTCAAGTTCAATTTTAGCACTTATTGGTTATTTAATTTCTGGAATGTTTGAATGTGGATTTCTTCATTAGATGGTTAAATTAAGAATTAACTATAGAAAGAATAGCTTGTACCTTATAGATATTAAATAAAGACCTCTAACTATAATTATCATAGTTAAATTGTGGATGTGCTATAATTAAAACAAAACATTTAAAATGATGAATTCACAAGAAAACATAGCAGAGGATGATATGAATTGAAATGTTATCACTTTGACTGGGTGATCAATACGTTCTTAAATTTTTCAATATTTTTCAGAATTTAAAAAACAAGTTTAACTTAACTCCTACTAAAACTGGCTATTTCATATTAAAGAGCCTTTAAATTTATTAATATGCCCACCTAGGAGATATAATTTAAATCACGTATTTGATATTAAATTCTAAGTGGATATGCCAATGTAATTTTCCTTAATGTTTTTAAATGTTTATAATTATGTAAAAATAGTTTCAACTTATTAAATATGTACCTAGAATCATTTGATGAAATAATATGTTAAGATGTTTATAAACATTTCTTTTCGGGAGAAAACAATTGCAGTTTCTTTAATTTCTTTGTTTGTGTGTGTGTGTGTGTGTGTGTGTGTGTATGTGTGTGTGTGTTTGTGTGAAGTGATCTTAACCACAAAGACTTCTTCAGGTTCAAAAATTTATTCAGATTTATTTATTTACTTAATATGAATATATATTTGTCTAAGTGTTTGCTCGCACATGTGCACAGAAGCACCAAGCCAGAAGGAACAGGTTTTAGATTCCCTGGGATTAAAGGTATAAGTGGTTATGATTTGTCATGTGACTGTTGGAATATGGAATCAGGGTCCTCTCTAAAATCAACAGGAGCCCTTAGCAGCTGAGCCTTCTCTCTAGCCCCACCCTCATTTTTTTTTTTATCACAGTGATTGAACAAATGTCTGTCTTAACTAAAAGGTGTTAATAGGAACTTTGAGTGAACCATTCTTCCAATTGCAGTATGTCCACACATCTTAGTATCTTATTGTATCACCTTATCTTAGCATCTTGCCACCACTTAGCATCCTTTCCTTGATGGCTGTCTTGGAGGAATGTGAGCAAGGGTTTAAAGTCACGTCCTTTTACCATCTAGAAATTGGACCTAATAACTGTTCAGTGCAAAACTCTCCATTGTATTTAGATGTATTCTTAATCGCATGGGTATCCAGGGAAACATCTTTGCAGGCTTCTGTTGTCTATCACTTGTGATTTTTTTCCCCATTTAAACCTCTGGACCCGATTTTCGTTTTTCCTTGATGTAAGATACTGAAAAAAATCCTTGAGTTGCAGACAAAAAGAAAGGACAGAAGGAAGAAAGGAAGGGAAAAGGATTCGAGAAGAAACATGCAAGAGGGAGAGAGAACTAGGATGAAACTGTCCCCTAGTCTCTGTCTTGGTAATAGCCTCAGACTTGGTGGGTAAAAGAGTCATACAACAGGAAAGTCAGCACAAAGATGAAGAGGAACTTTTCCAGTAAAGAAAAGAGTTTTCAATCATACACATAGAGAAAATTAAAAATCAGCCTTCCTCTACTCCTTTGTGAATAAAACAGTTCCCTGTAACCAACAACACACTCCACATTTTCAGCAGATGAAGAAAGCTTGTTTTGCCAATGTTTCAACTTTTGCAGGCTGTTAAGACAACACCCCAGCAATCTCCCCATTCCCCAGGAGGTGGCCTTTTTCTCATTAAACTCGCAGAAGGGGGTTGTGTTTTTCCTTCATCGCCCTATTTATCACATCTTTCCTTGGGTGGGAAATCTCAATGTCCCTCATCACTTTGAGTCTTCTCCAGAATGGAAAGAGCCTTGCTAATATCCTCCCTTGAACTTTCTGGTTTCATCCACGCTTTGACAGAAGGGCCCAGGGTTGTACTTTTCTGTCAAGACTCACATGGCAACATGCTGCAGCCATTATGGTGGTCACTTGCTAGCTCTCTCTCACTGATGAATATACAGTAAGGCGAAGAGAGGAAAGTTGGCAGGCTCTGTTACAAAGCCTAGCAGAGACTGGAGGGAATAGAGCCAGCTCCCTTGACTATTGGGGAGTCTGTGCTCCTATATCAACACACAGCCCACAGAGCAAGGTAATTCTACCAGTTCATGGTCCTCTGTAGTTTGGCATATGCTCTGGCAAAGGAGATTGCATCTATTTTGGGGATCTGTTGTATATTCTCAGATTGCCATTTTCGCCTGCTTCGCTCTGTCTGTTACATATTCTACAGTATATTATCACTTGATTTTGCTGCAGTTATTTCTTCTGACAGTGGTGCAGGGCAGGCTGGACTCAGAGTCACTTCCTCTCTCAAACTCAATCTGTCTAAATGTCAAAAAGAGAAGAAAAAAAAAGTAGAACTCTTTAAAATCCCAGCAATCTGGCATTTCTGAGGAAATATTTGATAGGTGTTGCATTACTGAAGCTCTGTTTGTTGGGAGCTGAAGGAGAGGGTAGGGGGACATTTGGGGTTGAAATACAGTTCTATTCACGCTTGCTTCTTTCAAAGGGATTTTTTTTTTTGCATACTACACCCAGACACAAAAGCAGAAGCTGTGTTGACATAAAGATTTGTTTTATTTATTTATTTATTTGGATTGTTTTATTTGGAGTGACTCTCCCAACCTTTCTACACATATCTGAGATAACTGCTAATAAATTTGGGCAAGAGCTTGCTCTACATTTGGATGAACTGTACAAAACTGAGACTGTTTCCCTCTCCCTGCCCCCTTCTCTCTCTTCTCTCCTTCCTTTCTCTTTCCCTTTTCTCATCACTATTTCTGACTTCTCTGTAGCTATCACTGTTCTTTCCTTTTCCTTTCTGTCTCTCTCCAGGTTAAAATATTGACAAATCTGTTGACTTAAAAGCAAATTTCAGAAAAGCCCTTATTGAAGGTTGTGCTACTTGCCTTTGGGGATAAATGCTGGCACTGAGTGTTTTCAGGCTATTTCAGATCATCCTAATTATAGGCTATCAGGAATAGAATTAGAGATTTCGTAAGTAGGTCAACAGATTCCAGTGATGGCACAAGGCTTTGTGGTGGGGTATCTGGGATTGATGGACCATTTCGCCTAACAGTTCTTCCATTTAGTAACACCCAGGATGTTCCTGTTTGCCCAATAGTGATGAATCGCTAACTCATGCTGCCCCCAAACAGGATGTGCTTGTGGTACTACAGATTCCATAGCCAACAGAAGTCAGGGTAGTCGGTCAGTCATCTATTTGTTTCAGGGAAAAGTAAGTATAGTAAAGAAACAATGAGCAGTAGAAGAAGAGGGCATAGGACATGGGAAACACATGGGATGGAGGCTCAGGAAATTTGTCAGACACAAAGCTAAGTGGTTCATCAATCACCAGCCCAGCCCTAGGAAGTGTCCACTAACCCATTCGAAAAGTGGAGAGATGAAGGCACAGTCAACAACTTCCCCAATATTACAACATCAATAAATAGCACTGCCAGAATTGTTTCTCAAGTGTTGGTTTATTACTAAAGCTCACGTATTCTCCGTACTCTGAACTAAGATCACAAATCACTTCGTTCTTTCTTGGGGGACTTGCCTGTTTGCCAAGACTTGGAGCAGATTGTCAACCTTCAAAATAACTGCCCACTCATCTGGCTAGAGTACATGAAAGAGAAAATGAAATGTATTCTGGATTGAGAAAAGCTTCACTAATTGCACTCTCTGTATCTCATGGATACATGCATGTTGGCAAAAATGTGATGGCGATCTAATATCTTAAAACATAAGTCAGCTTCATTTATAATGTGAAGACATTTTTAATAATTTGGAGCTATTTTGCATTTAAAGATCCCCAAAGTTGTTTTTTATTCTTTCGAGTAAAAGAGAGAAAGAAAAAGAGAGAGAAAGTCCAAGTATTAACTGTGTGTGTGTGTGTGTGTATGTGTGTGTGTGCATGGGTGTGTGTGTGTGTCCCAAAATTGTATGCAGTATTGAAATACTAAAATCCAGGTCAAAAATACTAATTTGTATTTTCCTACATATGTGGTATCTATCTATCTATCTATCTATCTATCTATCTACCTATCTCCATCAAAGTACCTACTGAGATTCATCTGATATTGATTCATGGTGAAAATAAACATGATTTTTACTTTTTTAGTTATTTAAATATTCCTTAAATTTAATGGTTTTGATTAGGAGTCAACAATTCTTTCCCTTATTTTCGATATGAAATTGTTTCCCAGGAGAAATACCAGTAATTTGATCATGTGGTCAAAAGTACCTGATTAGTCAATGCTTTCCAGACTTAAGCTTCTGTGACAGTATAACTGAATGGAACAGATACAACACTTTCCCCTCCACTCATGGGGCACATGATGATTATTCCAGCCCTTCTTGGTTCTCCCATAGGCATTCTTTTGTTAGGAAGAGAATAATCACATAGGTCCTTCCCGACTACATTTATGCATGCTGCAGATCAGCGACATAGAAAGGTGTCCTGATACTTCCATAACATACACCCTTTAATACAAACAAAGTTTTTAAAAAGACAAGACAAAACTAAAAGAGATAGACACAATCTGATAGTAAACAGTTTCAATGCAGCGTGGTCCTGATATGAGAAATGGGAAACAAGGACTCTCACTTGTCTTTTTTTTCACTGTGACTAAAGGTGCTCCCCCTGAACATTCTTAAGTAGCAACTCCTAAACTCATAGCTATCTGGTTCTTTCAATTCAAATAAAAACAATGCCTAGAGTAACAAAAAGCCATGGAACTTCTGACAAAAAAAATTATTTCAGAAGACAAGTGATAGTTATTGACCCCAATTACTTTTGTACAGAGTGAATAAGCAAAAAAAAAAAAGAAGAAGAAAAAAAAGAAAAGAAAAAGAAAAAAGATGACAAAAGAATGTTAGTGTGATAAGTACGTGGCCATCTCGGCAGATATTGGGCTGTAGCAATAGAAATCCATTGATTACACACAGAGTCGTCTACATGATTGTACCTATCACAGATATATACATGTGTAAACAAGGTATGTATGAGCATCACGCTGCAACGTGTAAGTCCTACTTATGAATAAAATTGAGATGTTTTTTTACAGAATATACATATTTATTAAATATATGTGGTTCTATGGAAAATTTTGAGAAGAGTGTATTTTCCAAAAATCATCAGTGAGAACCATAATTCTGCTTTATGTAACCATCATCAAAAACAGATCCTCAACTATTCATTGGTATTCCCTTCAGTGAAAATATTCTTGGTTATTCCCTATTTTTATCTCTGACTCAAGAGCCTACCATGGGGGGAGAGAACATGGGGACACCCTAGTATTTCTATTTTAAGCCTTTATTTTTTAGTTTGCAAGCTTATGTGATTGATAGAACAACATGACCAGAAACTTACATGCCTGGTATAACGGCCTCTCAATAGATATTATTTCCAGGTATCTATACTTTATTTCTATACTTCCTGAGCTCTCTAAAAAAAAGGTATGCTGGCTTCACTAAATAACCATAAACAAAGTGAAGAAGCAACACACCACGCACTCCTATCAGATTGGTAGAAGAGAGTTTCTTTTAGAGGAAAAAGGAACTTTGAAGTATTTGCCCCCGAGGTAAAATTTCTGGAATTTAGTTGTGTTTCTGGTAATTCTTATGTGGGAGAAGAATTACAAGCCAGGGTATAAATTTTACAAATGTTAATACATTTGTTTATTATGCGTGTGAGGGGGTTTGTGTGTGTGCATGTGTGTATGCATGTAAGCACGTGTGTGCCTGCACCTGGTTGTGTGCATGCTTATGTGCCATAGCACATGTGTTGAGATCAGAACACCACTTCTCCTTCCACCATATGGCTGACAAAAATCAACCTCAAGTTGCTAAGTTTGCAGGCCCAAGAAATTCTTTCTAAAATGCTGCACAATGAGAATGATCTACAGCGAGCAACTTCCTGTTCTATCAGGGTTGAACCTAAGGACGGGTATTCTCAAAACCTTTCTGACGAGGTTTCTCACACCTGTTTACCAGAATCTGTCGCTTCACATTATGCTGTATGCTAGAGATATAAAAGTTCTACCTCTCCTTTCAGGAGACTCATACTCTAATGAAACAGTAAGAGGGACCGTGTAAAACAGTAAGAGGCCCCAAAAGCGAGAGTTGCTGTGAAGGAATTAAACCCATGGAGATTGGAGTGGAAGATCTGATGGTAAGCCACAGGAAGATGAACCAACAGAGCTGATGTCAAAGCAGGAGGCGGCAGTGGCCTGCACCTGAGCAGAGAAAAATATACTCAGAAAATGTCGTGTTATATATTCACTCTGAAACATGAAAACTAGCGGCTGATTCTACATAGTAGCCAGGGTTCAGATCCATTATGGCAGTATTGCTATAGTTAGATTTTTCATCCTTCATGTAGTTTCTATTTCTATTGAAAAAAATAGAGCCTCACAACATCAAGGGTGAACATTTAAATAGGTGTGCACTTTCTTTTCCTTTCACTAAAAGCTAGGCACTATAAGGACAGCAGAGTTCTTCATGTTGGTGGCATATTTCTTTTCCTAACCACTGTACAGAGAAGACACCAAAGCCATGAAGCTCCACATATTGCCTTGCTTTTAGATGTAGTAGTATATAGTAAAAGACGGACTTGCCGGTGGTTTGCACATAAATAGTTGTGGAGGAATTTGTAGTCACTCGACTCTAAGCTTAGATTCTTTTCCAGTCTCAGTAATCATCCATCATTAGCTTTTTGGAGGAGAAAGTACACCAACTCTATTTTTTTTCAGTGCTGTGTGACTCAAAACAAATATCTCACCTCTCTGGATGCTTGAGTAAACCCCAAAGGCAAAAGAATCTTTTCAGTGAAAATAAACTTAGGATGCTTTTCTAGTGAGGTGGATCATTTTGTTGAAAGAGTATGCAGAATGACTCACCTTTATTTCTTTTCCTGTTTTGGGAAGAAAGTGTGGGATGTATCTGGGAGAGACATTTCACTTTGGTCAGTTGGCCTCTTACTCCTTTATTAGGGCATACTGGCATTCCTTCCTACTATTGAGAGTCTAAGCAAATACTGTTGTCAATATAAATCAATAGTTAATCTTTTTGATGTTTTTCTGTGAATGTGTGTACACACATGTCTGTGTGCATGTGTATTTGCATGTGTGTGTGGATATAAGTTTGCACATGTCTGTATTTATGTATGCATATGTGTTAGTGTGTGTGTGTGTGTGTGTGTGTGTACATATGTGCAAACGAATAAAGATCAGAGGTCAATGTTGTGTGGCATCCTCAGTCACTCTCAAATTAATCATTTAAGCCTCTCTCTAAATGAATGTGGCCCCTGCCAATTTGGCAAGACTAGTTTAACTAATAATTCCACAGGATGCTTCTTTCTCCAATATCCAGCTCTCGAGTTATAATCAAGAGCTTCCTTACTTGACTTTTAGACAGATGCTGGGGATTAGAACTCAGGTCTTCCTGCTTACTGAAAAGCACTTTACTGATTGTGATAGCTTGAACGTCTGATATAGGTGTCTGTGTTGGAGCACTTGGCATCCAGCTGGGGGAACTTAATGGGCAGGTTAGGGAAACTGTAGGAAGAACAGCTTTGCTGAAGGAAGTGCACCACAGGGTTCAGACTTTGAGGGTTTATGGTATTGTCCTACTTCCTACTTTCACTGTCTCTCCACCTCTCTGTCTCTGTCCCATACATATAATAAAATATGAACACCCAGCTTCCAGACTCTACCACCTTCTGTGTTGTTTTGTTTTGTTTTGCCTCTCATTATGGACTCTATTCCTCTGGAAGTATAAGTTAAAAGAAAATTTATTTCATAAGTTGCTTTAAAGTATGCAATTTTATCACAGTAACATAAAATTAATTAACATACTGACCAGGACATTTTCCAAGTTTCTAATAGTCAACTTTTATATATTATTTAAAAACTGTACCAAGGATTTAAGCCAAGGAAGCAGATCAATGCCTTGCTCAGTCTTCATCAGAGAAGTTTCCTCCTGTATTAGATAAGATACAGATACCCTTAGTCAGGCATTATGCAGGGCCTGAGACCTCGGAATACTCAGGCCTGAAGGGATGTCTCAGTCAAATCCACCCTGCCCTCACCACCTCACAGCTCAGGGAATCCTGTAAGAGAAGAAGGAAGGAGTGTCGGAGCCAGAGGGGATAGAGAAGGACACCAGGAGAAAGAGGACCTTTAAATCAGTCTGATCAACACATTCTGAATTCACAGAGACTGAGGTAGCATGTACGGGTCCTGCACTGGTCCACACCAGTAGAGGTTCTAGAGCTAAAAGGAAAACTGGTCACATGCCTCCATCCCTAACCCAGAAGCTAGCTCCAACTGATAATCACTCACAAATGAAAAATCAGTTTCCTCCAAGACAGTCTCATTGCATAAATGATCTACTCTTAAGATTAGTTGATATTTCCAGCTGTAGTGGGTCAACATAAAACAGACCTCATCAGTACCATTGGCGATTCCTGTTTCATAGCATCATTGCAGGGCTCTCCTATCATTTTAAAAAATATTACCCTTTTTATTTTTATTTTATTTTATTCATGTTTTTCTCTTTCTCTTTTTACCTTAAATGTCATTTGTGTATATATAATACCACTTTCCGCTTAGTGTTTGTATGTGTAAGAAGAGTATGTGTCTCTATTTCTTATGCCGTCTGTTGTGCTTTTTTCTTTGTTTGTTTGCGGTTTTTTTGTTTGTTTGTTTTGTTCTTCTTTTTTTTTGTCCAATCCTATGTGCTAGTTTTTATATTATATTTTATCTCATAGAAGATGTTTGTTTTAAAATAAGAGAGAGAAAGGGGTAGAACTGGACGAGAAGTGAGGTGAGGACCGGGGAGAAGTATAGAGAGGAGACACTGTCATCACAATATATTATATATGGAAAAACACTACTTCCAATAAAAAGAAAAAATGTACTAGGGGTAGAATTGGTGCGTCGAGGAAAACCCTGATTCACAATTTGCCGAAATTAACCCATGTTCTTTCCGAGCTTGACTTGAACATAACTTTCTAAGTGCTTCCCTGCTTCCAATGACACAGCAATGACATATGCAGTGTTTTCCTACGCCTGCTTCATTTATTTAAAAAGAAAACCCCACAAAGGTTTGTTAATTAAGTCAGAACCTTCAGGAAGGACATTTCGGGAAGTAACTGGGATGATGACACAGCTCAGCAGCTCAGTGACATGTTGCTTGGTTTGTACTTCAGGGCCAATGATGTGATGACCACACCATAAAAAAAAAGTTACAACAGCAGAGAAGTCACTGATAAGTATAACTATGCTTACTCAGGAATAGCTGGCCTCGAAACAAGTTCATTTCAGAAATTGTGTTTTTGGATGTCAAAAAAAAAAGCCACTCTTGTTTGCATCAGAACAAAGTCATTGCTGTCCTATTTGCCTTATGTCCCAAAGACAGTTTCATGTCCAATGCAGTTGATACTCTCCTAGATGTTTGCCTGGCTAACCAGGCCACTGATGTTTGTTCCTGCCTCTTACATTTGAACCTATCTCTAGTTAAGCAAAACTAAAAGCACTGCCAAGCAGTGCCCACTCTGGGAATGTGTCCTTTACCATTTCAGTTTACTCTTTCAATAATTGAACAAGATGAGAATTGTATTCTCAATGTAAGCTCAGAAAATGTATCCATATGCTCACAACCATCAAAGGGACTCATCTGAATTCAAAGCTGATATCATGTGTTTACCAATCATCCTCCTTTGTTGGTACTGTGATATTCCCATGAGTATGATATCTTCATATCTGCATTGACACAGCTAAGAGCAAAAATACTATCCTATAAACCAGACATTAGTTTAATCTCTAAGTCCCATAGAGGAAGGTCAGAGCTGTCAAAAGTGGTGTTCTGACTTCCATATACATACTGTGACATGTAAGACACTCATATACTAACACACATGTACCATACACAGAGTCAATAAATAATACACACACACACACACACACACACACACACACACCCTGCTCCACTAAGTTGTCAAGTCCTATCTAACTTATCTGCCTGATTATGAAATACCATTTCTAACCTCATCAGTAGAGGTCAGTAAGCAGTTATTGGGTGTAAGCTGTGCACTAGAAACCTTTCAAAATATAAAGAACAAAAAGAGCACAGTGATGGGACTCCATAGTCACATTCATTGGTCTGTATCATCTTCACCCCCTCTTCTGTCTGTCAATACACTTCTCATTCTCCACTCACAGCATCATTCCAACTCTGATGTAATTACTCTTCAGATCATCTAGTGAATGCCATTTTTTTTTAATTTCAGGCTCGATTCTGTATTCAAGGCCCATTGTAAATACCACTTCCACCATAAGCCTCACTTCATTTTTTTTTCTTTTGGTGAAAGATCTCTTAATTGAACTTCTCTTGCGTTCTGATTTCATGTCTGCTCTTTTGATTTTAATAGTAAGATTGTAAACTTTGTTAAACAGAGAGACTGTAGACGCACCCTTTTATTTATTTATTTATTTTATTTCTCACATGACACCAAGCTTGCAGTAATTACCGACTTAATTGTTCCATCTACCCATTAGCAGCAGGCAGAGAAAGCAAAAGGGATTTGTTGCAATCTGACTCATAGCCCAGAATTCCAAGAACTATCTGCATTGCTAAATACAGAGCCTTGTCTGGCCTTGACCATCACCAAACTAATGTTTCCCCAATACAAGAAAGTAAAATCTTTAACATATTAAAACATTATAAATCTCAAAAGTAGCCTTCATAGGATACAGGACATGTCTCTCACTGTAACACTCCCGACCTAGTCAAAAAATAGTCATGTATAATATTTCAATTGATTCAGGCAAGAATTGAAGTTATGAATATTTAAGTTGCTTTATTTAATTAAAAAAACCCTCTTGGAAACCTCAGTATAATGCTGCATTAAATCATGCAGATTTTGCTGAAACGCGTCTACTAAGATAAAGAATATTGCATTAAAATTCAAGCTCGGCAAGAATTGGATGGGCAGCATCCATGCCTAAGACACACAAGAGTGCTTGTTGAAGCCTGGAAGGACATAGCTAAACAAGTAGTTTTCTGTATTGTATAAATGTTATGGTTTCATTGCATTGCCCCTCCTCAACAATGACCCACGTCTTGTGAAAAATTATAGGTGGGTAGAAAGTATTTGCTGTGTGACCAAAGGCAGAGGGGTCTCCCACATGTATTCCCATAAAACAAATCACAAACATTGCAGAGGAAATGAGTGGGGTTAAGAAATATTCAAATTGTAGGAAGCAACTAATAATGAAATTGTAAGGCAGACTGTCTTGATCAAGATATAACTATTTTCCTTTCACTCTCTCCTTAAACATATTGAAGCTTTTAAAGCAAGCAGTTACTCATCAATGTTTTCCATGACTGGCAAAGGATCAAAGTTTCCAGGTAGGTCATGGAGGATAGTTCTCAGATTTGCTGATTGCACTATCAACTGAAATCACAGTTCTCAGTACAGAATCAAACAGCATTCTGATTCTCTGCCAGATCTGTCTTTCATAGAACAGGAGAGACAAGAATCAGATGCTGAAGCCTTGGGTTAAAGCAAGACCACACTCACCTCCAGGAGTCTCTGTGGAGGATATGAGAAGACTGGCAAGATAAGCCTCTCCTCTTTTGGCAGGAGAACGCTGATTGCCCTTGAGGTTTCCTGTGTTAAACGGCCAATACTTTGCACATTTACTTTCCTATCACAAGGGCCACATACTCTGTCTAGTCCTGTGGTGTGTGTGTGTGTGTGTGTGTGCGTGTGTGTGTGTGTGCATGTACATGCACAAAGTGCACTGAATAAAAAAAATGTTTTCTTTTTAGTTCTAGATAGTCAAGAGATAGGAATCTAAGCAATTCTAAAAGTGACCAAAAATAACAAGCCTCTCCATGGTTGAGTCCTATCGTTTTCCCAGAAAAAGGCAAAGCATCTCTTTTTGTGCAGCTGGAAAGCAGGTGTGATGCATGAGAAGACATCTCAGACATTTTCAAAAAGACCCTCTTTCTTTCAGTGACCTTCTCACACTCTCTTGTGAAGATTCTGAAATAAGGAAGTTAACAGGCTCTGAGGGCCCACTGTTTCCTATTGCTATTTCCAGTAATAGCTCTCAAAGATACTTTGTCACCAAGATGCACAGAATTGAATGCGACCGCAGCAAAAGGTACTCTGAGTAGAAAATGAATTCCTTATGTTAAAAGGGGGAAACGGCGTGGGGGCCCTCAGCGGAGGCACAGACAATGCTGAGCTTTTCTGTAATGTATGACAAAGGGATGCCTAGACTGACAGATGGTTAGAAGATTGACATAATTTTTGAAAATAATAAAGGTGAATTTTCCAATTTATTATGGCTTTCATGCATTTTCCTTTTAAACTTATAATGCCTATCCGAAACTCATATGAGCCATTCAGTTTGACCTGTTTTGCCTGTAAAAGTTCATAAAGCAATATGAACTGATATAAAGACTACTTCCATTGAAGTTCCCCCCCCCCCGACCCCTCTTTTTCCAGAAGTTTGGCTGGAGTCTTGGCCATGAAAAAAATAAAAAAATAAAAGGTACTGAGCTATCCGTGGATAGTCTGTCAATATGGAACTAGAGGTGCCATTTATGATTTACGTCCTTAGGGGCCTAATTAATTCAGATGAGACTTCTGAGAATCTGGACCATTACCTTTTATAATGTAGCCCGTATTACAGGTCATAGTATGCATCTGAGGGACTGCACTGTACCTTTCTGCCATCTTTAATCTTCTCAAATTGAGAACAAATTCAGTAGAGTTGCATCTTATACAATGAGTAAAGTTAGAGATGCAGCTTGTGATTCATTGTAGATAAGCCGACATTTAAAAATTCTTTAATGCCCTATGAAGTAAAACAAAGTATGTACTATTTATAAAAGCTTCATGAAAGTGTATGTATATAGTAAAGCACAATATGTAATGATAAATGTCCTTTGTCCATTGCATTGCGAGATATATACATAGCATTGAATTAATTTTCTTTTATGTGTAAGAGAGTTCTACTTCTATGCCTCATGTGCATGTCTGTGGCCCGAGGAAGGCAGAGTAGGCCATTGGCTCCTCTGGAGTTCTGAACAGTTGTAAACCATCATGTGCCATTCCTTTGGAATGTCAGCCAGCGCTCTTCCCTCTGAGCTATGCTATCGCTTTGGTCCAAAGTCTTACTTCTATTTCTCTTTTCATCATTATTACTTTTCTCTCCATGAATTCTGTTGTTTTGTGTACCTGTTAGGACTGAAGTCATTTGTCCTTCTGTTCTCCACTTATTTCACTTCACATGGTGTCATTGAGATTCATCCATACATATCAGAGCCCCCTTCCCTTTGCTGCCTGACGAATACTCTTTGACTCTATACCATTTATTTTCTATCTGTTGGATGCATAGATACATCCGTTGCTTCTGCTGTCTGCATATGGCAAATCACGCTGCTTGCTATGAACCAGATATACTTGAGTTTATATTTTTAATTTGTTGAGGTACATAATAGAAGTATAATTGTTAGGTAGTAGGATAGTTGTATCTTTATTTTGAGGAAGGCCTTCCTGCATTTCATATCATTTACACTTCTTTACATTCCCCCCAGTGCTACTCAAGATTTCAGCTTCTCACTGTCTCACCAACACCTGTTGTCTCCTTTGCTCTTTTCCCCACTAAAACCATTACAATGGGAGTGAACTTCCAGTGTGGTTTTAATTTACACTTTCACAATGAATGGAAGTGCTTCGAATATTTTCATGTGCTTGTTGGACACTTGTATCATTTCTTTGGAGAAATACCTATTCAGATCCTTTACTCAATTTTTAACCAAGTCAGTTTTGTATTGCTGAATTGTAGAAACCGGATACGTTTTTTAATTACACAGCACACGCTTCAATAAGTATTCTTGGAAATACTGAATCAGTATCTGAATCAGTATCTGAATCACTATAGCATGAGAGGTAAAGACCTATCATCAAACAACCAGTACCTGGGCAACATAGTAGGTGTTATCAGCCACAGGGAACATGGGATGGTAAAAGACACATTTAAGTAGAAGAGTCAAGCAGAAAACACCAGAATGCTCATTGGGGCAAATTTTGCCAAATGTCATGTTATTTTTGATGAGCAGGTTACAAATTTAGGAAGTGAGTGACTCATTTTCCATTCCTGATGGTTGTACCACAAAAAACATTGCGTGCATTGGTCTATTTACCGGCAGCCAGCACCCAAACATAACAGGTCAGCTTGATGAGTTTGCCCCAAAGTTGTCAAGCAGGGCTAACTTCTCTGTTGCTAGGCTGGGCTGTGCAGAAACAGTCTTAGATTTTCTTCCACAGAGTAGGTCACTGTGACCTCAAGTGTTCTGGCTCCACCTCTGAAATCCCTCCTCTAGCTATGGAAGTTCTGCCAAATTCTCTTGACAATAAAACGTACAGCAGATTAGCTTTTTGCAGCTACTACCACTGCTGCTTGCTGCTGCTACTGGTGCTGGGTCCTACTTACCGCCATCTGGCCCAGACTTGTCCGCTAACATGTTTCCTTTGCCCACCCCATGCATCCTTACTTCACTACGGCACCCCCTGCAGCAGTATCTTTGCTTCCTGCCACCATCCATTCTGAGCACGTGTCCAAAATCAGAGGACCTGTTTCAACAGGTACTGTTAGGAGCTTGGCCGTGTTCCAGGAGCTGGTTGTAAGGCCTCCTTGCTGTTTAAGATTAAACGAGGCTTGGGGATGATGCTGATGAAATTGTTTAGAGAGCTCGATGTGGTGCCTCTGTAGTCATGCTAGGTCCTACCGTCATTACCAGGGTTGGACCGACTTGCCTTTCAAGTCTGGGCGGATGCACATTTGCAGAGGTGCCCTAAGGAGTTTCTGCTTTAAACACATGCAGGGCAAATCCCTTTCTGAAGACTCCAAGTGGCTGTTTATTTTGCCAACACTGTAAAGGTTCTTCCCTAATACACAGACAGACTTTAAAAAAAAACACACACACACACATGGAAGCCATGCAAGTTTGCTTATACTTGTATTATATTCTTGAAACCTTCTCTACCATACATTCCTTTCTCTTAATTTACCACCTAGACGTAGCTCTTGAGCATTTAGCAAGCATCAGTCACTGTGCTTATTTAGGAAGAGGAGGCAGATCACCAAGATGTGTTCTTTGGAGTCATACATACTTTGATTGCAACCAAGCTTTTCAGCTCCCTAATGAAACCCAGGGCAACGAGCCTTATTAGTAATCAGTTACCTCATTTGTAAAATAGTGAGAGTCATAGCACAATTCCTAACACAGCACAGCACGGCAAAGGTTAGCTGATACAGATAGATGGATGCTTTGTGCAACGCCTTGCACAGAATAAAACTTCAACAAACATTTCAACGTGTAATATTTCTGTTATTCCTAAATTGGGAGATGGGATGTAATATTTTCAGCTGTAAGTAATGCATCGGCTAGTATGAAGACAAGCGTGTAATCAATTACAAGACAATATAAGAACTATAAGGAATTTTACTGAGCTAAAAGCTTCAAGGGGGAGCTCATTAATTCTGCTGTGGGCAGGAGACTATCAGAGCTTTTGTGGACAGAATCCCAAAGGAGATTTTATTTAGATTAGGACTTAACGAGCAAAAAGATTTTGATCAACTTTTTAATGTTAGAAAAGGTTTTCATACTTAATGTGTGTCTCAAAGCATTCCTTATTTTGGCAAAACCTTTTTCCCATTCCAAATCCAAATTTTACCAATCTTCTCTCTGCCTGCTTAAATGTCAAATAGTTCTTAATTTTCCACTAATGAATGAATAAATTAAATATTACTTGAAACTCTACTTGTATGCTAAAGCCTGAAAATAATTTTTCTTTTATAGAAATGTATTTTGGCTTAAAATTTGTGGTAATAGAATATAACATGTAGTAACATGAGTTCTGCCAGTCATTTTCTGAGATGACTATGATAAACATTTCCATTTTTGATTCAATTAAAGCTAGTGGGGCTAGGAAAAAAAAAGAAGAAAACCATATGGCTTTCTTCTTCTTTTTCATTTTTAAAACAGTCTATATTTTTGCAGCATAAATAACCAACTGATTCAGAAGCAATAATAAGCTAGTAGAGTTTACATATAATCTGCTGATATAACATAAAGGTCTTAGAACAATAAACATGACCCATAATACAGGGAACTGATGGCATGGAGATAATTAGATTCATCAGTACATTTAGTAACAAGCCACATGTAAGAAAACCACAATTCGGCAAGCCAGAGGCTTGTCCACTTTTGCTAAATAGCTCCTACTAGATATTATTCAGTGATAAGGAAAATAATCAGTAAGGTTTATTGCGTAAATAACTGAGGCAAATTATACCTATAATAATCCCAGAAAAACAAAACCCAGAAGGCAGTACACAACATACTCCTGATTTCTGTTCTCAACAAAACCCTGCCCAGTTCTTAGTACTGAGAAATTAACTCTGAGCTATAGTAGAGGTGGGGCCATCACTCAGATATGAAATATCAAAATGTACCAAATGAATCTTAACAAACAGGTCTGGGAATCTGACTGTCTATGTAAGGCCTCAAAGTAGATATTGTGAAGGAAGAATGGAAAATGTGTACAGAGTCTGAAGGAACCATACGTAAAGAAGCTGTGTATGTGTGTGTGTATGTATATACATCATATAAGTACACACAAAATAAATATACAATATTGGCATATTTGCACTGAATGGTAGTAATAAATAGGTTGGAATAGGTGGAATATTGATATATGTCAAATTGGCTGTTCACTGGGTAATTGTGACTCATTGGCACAATTTGTTGATGTGTTACACGTAGTATTTAAAATAATTTAAATGTTTCACAACAAGGGCTTACTGCGTAATCCAGGCTGTCCTGAAATCCCCATATATCCCTTGGTAGCCCTGAACCTGGGGTCTTCCTGATTCAGCCTTTCCAGTACCAGCATTGTAGGCATGTGTCTCCACGACCAGGTTAAGTGGCATCAATCAGTTGTAAAATTTCACAGGAACACTTGGATTCTAGGAACATTCACATACAGCTGCTTGCTAAACTCTTTTTTTTTTTTTTTTTGTTTTCTTCCGAATCTGTAGTCACAGCCCATATCATCTGTGATCTGTTTCTGAGTACGATCAGTAATGGCACCCCTATGATCCAACCACATTTTCCTTTCTATCATCCACATAGGGCATTGCACCTTTATTCTGATGCTTAATTCAATCTATTACTGATTCAAGCGAAATTGACTTTTTGTTGGTTTGAGTCATTATCCACTTATTTTCCTCTACTTTGCTCACCATCTAAACTGTGAATATATCAAGGATTCATAACTCATCATTAAACAACCCTGGTCCCACATTTCTGCCTACAATAACTGAAAAGCTAAATAGCAGCTTCCTTAGTTGGGAAAGTCAGGCAATCTCCAAGCCAGCCTCAGTCCCCAATCCTATATCCTAATCTTCTCTTTCTCAGCACATAGTTTTTGGCCAGTAGTTTAACTTTCATTGCACAGAAACTCTATGAACACAAAGGGATAAACAAAATAATTTGTAAATTACAATAGGCACAACCCAGTTTATTTTACAAAACAGAAATCTGAAGCTCTGTCACATAAAATCAGTCATCTAAATAAAGAGACTTGAGATTTTAAACCTTGGTTTAACTGATCTCAAAATTGTGCACTGTGCTGTACTGTTCTCTAAATTTATTAGCGTGTGTAGCATGACTATCTGTATCTGGGGCAAATAAGTCAAAAGCAATCTTATACAACCAAGATCTTACTCATCTGACATTTAAAATCAGTATTTTTTCTAACTAAACATGTTTTGGAGATGATGTTAATATTCCTCATTAAAATAAGAAATAATGTTTGGGCTAAAGAGAAAAATCAAGAATTCAAAAACTTGCAGATTATTCATGAGGAAGTTGTGTATCGACTTATCAGTGTCCATTAATGTAATGCAAAGGGTATTAGAGTCGGGCTCCTTTAGCTCACAAAAAGTGGTTATAGCCAGATAATTTGCATACCCTGATCTTAATGGTGCCGTCTACAGATAAACACAGTACATAAAATTTTGCAACCCTATTCACACATGACTTTAAATGCATCTCCTCACTCCTTATTCTTTTGTGCCATTAATTTGGCTTTGAGAATATTGCAGTTTCCCTGTGGGCCTTGTCAGCAGTGAAGACAGACAGAAACGGGGGCAGTAACACTTCCTGTTATCTTGGGTTGTAAATTCCGATTCCTCCCCCTTGCTCCACTTCTTCATCATGATGCTGTAAGCATCTGTTCAGACTTGCCTTCTAAAGCCCAGCCCCAGGTCACACAGCTGTAATATACAAAGCCATTGATGTTGGTCACCTTTTATTTGAAAATGGTCTTAGAGATTAGAGATCAAAAACCACAAACAAGACTAAGTACATCTTCAAAATTTTTTTTTTGCCATCATTAGTCACCTTTGCTATTTTATAGTCAAACATACCAAGTTAACGTTGAGAGACCATGGTCATCTTAGGGTCTCTCCTTTCTCTTCCTCTTCATTTTTTTCTTCAGTTTGCCTGGCAAGGGAAAAACTCACTTGGCATCTTTTCAGACTGCCTTCTAAAGCCCAGTCCAGAGAAACACAAGTGTAATTAACAATGTCAAGATCAGGGCCATTCAGACCTGGTCAGGCAAGTGTAAGATGCCTTCTTACTATTGTTTGAGTTCTAGACCTGAAAACTGAGTGCATATTCTATACTCATTAAAATTAGACAAACAACTACCTCACTGTATGTATCCATATCCATGTCCATACCCATATACATACATACATACATACATACATACATACATACATACGTACATACATACATACGTACATTAACTGCTTAATAGTTGTCCCCCAAATCGTGTTTTGCTTATATGGTTGATTAGTGGTTGTTTTTAATAGGTCAGTTCATTTTGTACCCTACTTTCTTTATATGTCTCTTAATTACCAGAATGCTGTGTTTGTGGCTTCATGATTGCACAAGTCCAGTGAGATAGAAAGCTAAGAGCTATCCCCTTTGTTTTCAAGTGTGCAGGTTCTGGCAGGAAATGTCTGAAGTCTAGGCTACAGGAAGCCTGACATGATGGAGCCTGTGAGGCCAGGTAGCACAACCAGAAATGGTGTCCATGATGTAAGGAAGGGAACTGGGACATGTGAAGATAGAATCCAGGGCATTTCTCTCAGTGTCTATTCAAGTGCATAGACAAGTCATCAATCTCAAACAGCCTGGTTTTAATTTAAAAATATAAAAATATAAAAGTATTATATATAAATATATAATATATAAACATACATGTTATTAGCTAATTCTATATATGTATATATCTTCACTAATGTATCCACTGTTAAAGGAATGGATTGATTCTGGTATGTTCTTTTTTTGAATGATAGATATAGAAAAGAGCAATTCTTCTTTTATAACAATCTTCTCAGGTTTAGACTTACTCGGGCCTCATGAACAACTTCTGCCCTTCTGTCATCTGAGGATTCACTGTGTTTGAAAACTACTGCCCAGTTGGGAATTGTTTGTCTGTCCCCTTCCCAGGTTCCTTACACTCCGAGACCATAAAGTGCACTGCTTGTTAGAAAAGAAAGGTAAATATTGGCTTGCCTTAACTGAGGTAATAGTTTCTCCATGTCTAGACACTACTAGCAACTGCTGACCTCCAACCTGATGGACTGTCCATGAACACACATGTGAGAATTGTTTTGTATGTTGTTGCATTAAATGGGCTGCACTTCCAGGCAAATTTCAAAATTGGATTTTAGATCTTTGGGATAAATCCCAGACGAGCCTGGGATTTTCCTTTTCTCTGCTCAGAAGTAGCCATGCACAATTCAGGGACAATGTGATAAGCGATCTTCGTATCTTCAAACCCATCAGATACGACTTTTTAAAGGTT
>NW_021604565.1:26627552-26647552 GCF_004785775.1 Grammomys surdaster | reverse complement strand
CTATGCACATTTTTATACTGCTTGTGTTCCTGCTAATATGATTGTGCTGTAATGCATTAAATTTCAAGGAATACAAAAATCATGAAGTGTATTAACAAGTTTAATTATAAGAAGTGCAACATTTTACAGCATGGAAAATCATAAGCTAAAAATACTCAGAGAAAATATTTCTAGGACAGGGTTAATTAATGTGTAAATGCTTATAAAAATTCATAAGACAACATCCAGACACTAATATGCTTTTTTATAAAAAGATGAACAGACAGTTGATAATTAGTAAACAAACATATGGGGAAATGCTCAAATTCACTGGTTATTAGAATTATAAATTGAAAAATGTTGTCCTTGTTATTATTAAATTAGTAAAATCTTAAACTAGTGTAACTCCACATAGATGTAAGTGTTTACAAAGCAGTGTGAATTAATTCTTTGCTACTAGAACTTTAAATTGAACAAATTATTTAGTTTAAAAAGGAGTTTTCTTTATGTTTCAAAAGCCACAAATAAGCACATGCATTTAACTCAGTATTCTTGGAATTAATTCTAAATAATACAAAGGGAGGAAAACATCAAATAGATCAAGTTTGTCTTCTATGGAACAAAGAAAATTTGCTTTATTTCTTTTTGAAGCAATGGATTTTCAAATATTTTAAATATTTTTCTTAACTTATCCTACTGTTAGTTTGACTTGACAAAAAAAAAAAGAAGAAGAAGAAGAACCGACTCCTCTCAGTGAAGCTCAGTTACTTTTATACTTTATAAGATTTTTGGTTTTCTTTCACTGAAAACAACTAAGACATCATTTCATTTTCTGATGTATAATTTTGTTTGAACAAAGCAAAGATTGACATACAGCTTCCAACAGTGCTGTAGTTTCAGAACCATCATGATGTTAAGAAACACATTAAATGTGAATTCTTGAGCTTAATTTATACTTAGACTTGTTCTACTTTTAAATTAAAACAAGTTTGGTTTTTCAGAACAAGGTAAGGACTAACACATATCCAAGAATATAAGTGCTGGAAAATGATTATTTTTAACAACTGTCTTTCATGAACAAAGGATAGTATTACTCACTGTAGCAAATTCACACAAATAGAAAGAAGCAGAATGTAAAATGTTTAGCTGTTTACTATCCAGACTCCCATTATCAATACTTCGATAATATTTAGTTTATATCCACCAAAAAAAGTGGAATCGTAGTGTACATACTATTTTCTAAACCTTTTTTGAGTTTATACAGCCAGACATATTTTGAATTTTATTACATATTCTTCTTAATTTTAATCCTGTGCTGTATTTAAATATCTTTTATTTAATTCAATATTCTGTGTTGAGACTGATCAAAAAAGAGGTCAACAAAGAGAAAAGCTACTCAAATATATAATAAAAGAAGAGCAATAATAGCACCAAAATATTTCTACAAAGACTATTTCTTTCCATTGAACTCTTTCTCTCTCAGTTTGCTTCACAGAGCAAATGTCAAGTAATTTGATTTTTATTGTGATTTTTACCTTAGCTCCAAAGTCAATATTCTGCCATCAGATGTGCGCTTACATGTGAAGAATAGGAAAGGAACTTAACTAGGAAGCACTGAGCCCAGAGAATTAAATTTGCATCTAATTCACTAAGCATACATGTTTACATGACCTTTAGAAAAAGGAATGAAACCAGTTTTTCACTAGCTGTAGGCAATCCATATTAAAGAAACCATTGAATGAAGAGTCTGAAATCCTTTCTACAAAGCCAGCCTAACAGAAAACATCTTTAATTCAAATGTACTTCACTAGTAAAGTTGTAGCAACATCAACCTGGCATGTAGATACTGATAAGAAGTCAGGGTGTAAGGTTTTTAGATTGCTTGGAGGTTTTGAGATTGCTTGTTTTAGTCTTGGCACATTCATGACATACACATTATTCTACTCGGCAGAAATTGGAGCCCTCCAAATTTGAAGTATAGTATTATAACATTTTATTTCAAAGTCTCCAGATTTCTTTTGGAAAATTCTGAATCAACCCAGATCTGTAATCAAAAAAATGATCTCTGGCAGAAACAAATCAAAAAATATACATCAGGGGATAATTGTGCCATTAAATGCCCACCTGACCGACAGAAAATCACTTAAGCTTTACAGAATATTACTCTTTTGTCTATGAATAAAAATGTTGCTTTATGTAATTTCCAAGATTCTATCTAGTTCAAATGCTTTTTCATTTTGTCCTTGTTTATTATGAAAAGACTTCAAAATCCTACTTACATACTTCTAAATGCTTGCAGTTTACAAGGAACTTCTGGGAGAGTAGGAAGTAACTAAATTTCATCTTGTTCGCAGCCTTACATACTATCTCCAAAGACTATATAAGTAAACATTTTCCAGATAAACTGGTTGAGCATTTAAACTACCATAAACATACATTTAAACCTTGGAGAAGGTATGCTTATTATGCCAATACAAAAATACCTACTGCCTGTGAGGCTTAAAGCTCAGCTATATGTTATTGGCATACGTTTTGTTTTCTTTACTGGATAGTTAGGCTGCATCTTTTCTATGCAAAGAGTTTTAACATTCAAGGAAAGGCAGTACGAGGAAGAAGCATGAGAGTATATATATGTTGCAGGGAAAAATACTCCAGATGTTAAAATGTATCCTAGCATTTGTTTCTCTAAAAACCCCATCAAAATTTCCTTGAAACATAGAATAAACTATTTTTTTCTCTTCTTTCTCTTAGGAATATGAGGAAAAACTGAACGCTATGATCAGTGGGAAGAAAAGAACCATCAATGTATAAAAAAATTGAAAATGAGAAATAAAATCAATATGTTAACCATCATTCAAAAGAAAAGAATTAAACAATTATATGCAGATCCCTGAACAGAAATCAAAGGACTCTCAGCATCTACTCAGTGGTAAAAACTCAGTGTAACTTTTATTCCACTTGCCTTAATTGTATAGCTTTGTGAGACAGATGATGAGCGTTAACCAAGCTGGGCAAAGATAGTAGACTACATTAAGATTTCAAACAAAATATATAGAAAGATTTGTATAACTAAGAGTTGGTTTATAATACTCATGGAAGCTCTAAAAGGCAAAAGATTCTCTTTTTTGGTACAAAGAAAATAGATGAATGAATTTAAGGAAACTAAGTAAACCTCTCTTTCAATCATTTCTTAATAAGTAGGTGGGGTAAACTAACTCTGTTCGATTTTAAATAAACAGTCCAATGATTATTTAGTAAGTATCAAATGTATATAAGTACCACTTGAAGTACTGGGACTACATTAATAAGGGAAGTTAGATAGGAATCAGGAATTCAGGTTTGCATATTTTAAGATTTATTACTTTTACATTAATTTTTAGTGTTTCTTTTGGTCTTTTGAGATTATAGTATAGACATGTCATTCCCCATCCCTGTCCACACTCCAAGTCCTTCCACCTACTACTCCTTGCATTCAAATTTATCCCTGTTTTTATTAATCATTGTTATATGCATATATGTACACAGACAAACACATATATTCCTAGGAAACTTCTTTTTCAACAGAGACACCTACAGAAAAATATGACCAATCAAAATGTACAGGTGTGAGGTCCAGTACCTGGATAGATCTGCAAAACAATTCCTACACCTAAAGGTCGGAGAATTCTATGGAAAATGGAGCACAATGATTGTAAAAGCCCAAGGAACAGTGAGTTGGTTGTGAGATTAATTAACTTTAAAAGGTGTGTGTGTGTGTGTGTGTGTGTGTGTGTGTATGTGTATGTTTGGCTGTGTGTGTTTCTGTATGGGTATGTGTATATAATTGCAGGCTAGAAGGCTTTTCATCACCTGAACCTGAAGTTTTTGCAGATTGTTATTAATCTCACCTGTGAGCTGGGAACCAAATTTGGGTGCTCTGCAAAGAGCCATATATGTTATTATTTACTTTTCCTACTCCAGCCTCTAGTTCTGCATATCTGTAGTGAACAAAACAATCAAATATTCAAGTCAAAATATAATCTATTCAGCTAGCTACACTAGCCAGGGATAGTTTCAGCTTCAATAATTAATTTTAGCATTGTGATATTTAAATACACTTAAGTGAATTAAACTGTCCAGTAATCGATCAGACACAAAGGAAAATAAGTGTGTATGTGTGTGTTTGTGTGTGTGTGTGTGAAACAATCATTAAAAAGGAGATCATGAATTTAAGAGAACACAGGACGAGTTGCAGGGAAGAATGAGAGGTAGTAATAACTAAAATATAGTACTCATGTATAAAATTCTCAGAAACCTTTTTAATTTGCATTACATATTTTTGAAATTGTGGAAGCCCTGAATTTATAAACATATGAGCTATACTAAAGGCACTGTGCAAGATATATACATATGCATTTGTATGCTGTGTATATGGTTGTGACTGTAACAATAACTATCAAAAGAAGAGGATTAACTTTTAGAGGGAGTGAGTATTGGGGGAGTCAGAGGGAGGACAGGGAAAGAGGGAAGGGATTAAATTATATTTTAGATAAACGTAAACTTATAATTTTTATTACATAAAATACAAACATTATGGAAATTAGTTAGAAGATCTCTCAAAATTTCCAAATAGAACTGCCATATGACCCAGCTCTTTCTCTCATAGTCATATGCCCAAGAACTTCACACATTACCATAGAGATATTTGCACCCTTATGTTTAGTGTTACTTTATTCAGTAGAGCAAAGAATTAGAATCAACCTCATTGTCCATCAGTCTGTTGATGGACAATGAAAGTCTGGTATACATAACACAGAATATTCTTCTTTTTATTGGATATTTTATTTATTTACAATACAGATGTTATCCCCTTCCCTCATTTTCCCTCCCTAGAAACCTCTATCCTATTCCCCCTCCTCCTTTATGCTTTTATACCATTTTAATTACATGCATGTATTAAGGTCAGTTCTAGGTTGAGGGTCTAGCAATACAATAGATGCAAATATTCAAGGAACAAGCAATACAATAAACACAAATAGTCAAAGAGAAAGCAAGGCATTAAACCCAATTACGTGAACACTCCCATGATCACTGTTTCTAAGGGTTTATGAGGATGACCAAAGTATCTTCCCTGTCCTAGCCCAAAGTCATTTTCATGCCTGAAGCCTACTTCCTTGTTCTAGCCTAAAGTTTAGATTCCTGTCTGAAATTACTTTTTTGTTATAGCCTAATATTTAGATTCCTGCCTGAGACTACTTCTTTGTTGTAGCCTAAAATTTGGATTTCTACCTGAAATTGCTCCTTTGTTCTAGTCTAGTATTCTTTTCTAAAGAAAAACTTCAACCATAAATTTTCTGGAAAATGTTTACACTTAGAATTTATAATATTAAACGAGAGCAGAGAATCACAGAAATAAAAATAACCATACATTCTTCTCCATATACAATAATATAAAAATGTATATTTTGTTGTGATATAACATTAGAGAATAGAATAAGCAAGACTGAATATTACAGAATGGAGTGTGTGAGGCTGGTAGACATACATAGATTATGAAAGCAGGCATAAAGCTTATTGTTTTTTAAATCTAATTCTGTCAAGTGGGTATTCTGCCTATACTGAAGTTCACTGAGAAGTACATATTTTTGGTCTGGTTATTTTTAGCATGTGGTTATTTTTTATTTACAATTTTTATAATAATGTGTATAAATTATAGTAATTCTAGTACTATAGTAATTATAGTAGTGTGTGTGTGTGTGTGTGTGTGTGTGTGTGTGTGTGTGTGTATGCTAGACATGGTGGATAATGCCTTTAATCTCAACATTTGAAAGACAGGGGAAGAACATTGTAAGTTCAGGGGTAACCTGGTCAACACAGTGAGTTCAAGAACAGCTATGAATAGAAAGAGAGATTCTGTCTCAAATACCACCTTAAAAATTAATCTAAGAAGTATGTAAAACAAACAAACAAACAAAATGGTACATGCAGACAATGACCTGTATAAGTATGAGGCAGGACAAACTGGTGTCCTATCACATATATAGTCTTGGAGAAGGAACAGCATGGGCTACAGCTGGTGAAAAATCACACACACACACACACACACACACACACACACACACAAATATAACCGAGTATATATTTAGTGTTAGAATTCATATAGAGACAAATATGAATAATCATTCATAAAGATGTATTTAACATCTCTCTCATCACTTCTATTCTGTTAAATCTTTTATATTTATTACATTTGCAATTTGAGTGGTAGTGAAGGGAGTGTGAGGAGGGGTAAATATCACTAAAGACTGTTTTAAAAATATAACAAAACTTACTGTTGTAGAAGGACATACACACATTTTAAAATGATCTTTCCTGATCACAGAGCAACACAATATGCTACTAAACCCAAGAGGGTAACAAATAAAAGCCCAGTGTCAGGAATAGGTAACTTCTTTTGGAGTTGTTGTCCAGTGATGTTTTATAGATCCCCCAATATTATAGATTAGTTCTAGATTTCCTTCTAGACTTGATGGTAAGACTTTATTGATGAAGATACCACAAACCAGACCATGCTGAAAACAAGATGGTACTGGAAGCTTTATTCCTGCTAGCCAGCTTTCATAGTGCTACAATGTGCTATGCACAGTACTGGAGGAGAAAAGTAACCATTAAGTCTACCTTACTATGAATGCTGTGAGCGACAACAATGATTGACCTGTCAAGACATACCTACTGATAACAATATAGGCAAAAACATCCCTGGAGTAACTAACCACATTCTGCTTAGATTTAAGCTCTGTTCCACAAGATGAACTCTGTACCTGACACCACTAAGTGAGCATGTATTATTATTTTTTAGTTAAATGGACATAGTATTAATTCATTTCCTAAAGATTTATCATTATGAAAATAGATCAATATATCTTTCAAATGTCAACTGAGATGGTTCTAGTTGCCATATATGGTAATGAAAATAGAGACTCACAGCTGGCCAAGGTACAGAGAACAAGAGACCTCAGAATGCCCCTCACTGCAAAACTGAGGGGTTGTGTTGGGAAGATCAGGACGGAGGTAGAGTAAAAGCCAGAGGTGGTAGGTGTCTATAGGCAAATGCTCTCATTCCTCATAGTAGGTCAGCAGGACCCACATCAGGTAGATCATAAAAGACTGAAACCCAGCTCCAGGAAATACCACGCCTACTTTTGTTCTCTGTGGGTGCCCACACTTACGAGGTACACACACACACACGCGCACACACACACACACACACCACAAACAAAGGAATACACACTCACATGAACAACAACAACAAAAAGAAACCTCACAGAAAGCATCTGGTTCTTTCAATTGAAGTTATTAAATGACCATATTTCGTGCATCTTTATGCTAGTATTCAGGGTTCCGTTGAGCAGCTAGGTACTCTTTGATCTTGTTAACATTCCTAAACATCTTTCTCCAGAAACAGACTCATTTTCTGTGGAGGATAACTACTGCTGTTGTGTGCTTGGATTTCTCATGTTTCTTAATGACATCTCCAACGTCACTGGCAGGGGAGGCAGAATCTACTCACCCAGGCCATTTCATTCTGGTTGGGTCATCCTGGATTTGAATCTGAAGCAGGGTGGATATGATATACAACAGCTTGGAGAAGAGCCCCTCATTTTCTCATTGGAAGCACCAGAAGATAATTCATGAGCAATCTGCCCTTCTATTTTTAAGTATTTAAAACACCACATTTCACATATTAACTGTTTAGACTGCATGCCAATCTGTGATCTACTCTGAATGAATTGATAGTGTTCATTGCTATTATTTCATAGCTATGAACACTATCTTACACACCCACGTGCTAATTCATTTTCCTTTCTTTGATTGTTTTTGCTTTGTTTTGATTTGCATTGTAGTTGCTATTTTTGCTACTTCTGTTTTAAGATAAGGTCTCATGGTACATTTGGGGCTGACCTGGAACTTCCTGCATAGTCCAGGCTGATCTCAAACTGGCATTGTTCCTCCTTGGGTGCTACATTTGGAGCCATGAGCTACAAGTTGGTTTGTAGAGGCTCACTCGTATATGTGGGTCATATGTTGTGTTTTATTGTCTTCATCTTGCGCCAAGTACTCATTCACCTGCCCTGAAATGGATTTTTATAAAATTTTGGTTGCTGTAGTGACTTTTTTTTAAAAGCAAAACCCTTTCTTTCTAGTTGTATGTTCATATAAAACTATCTTCTCTTTTTACATAAACTTCTTGATTCATTTAGTATTACATCTGCATCCACTTTAATCCTACTTAGAACTTGATTAAGATTTCAATTAATTTATAACTTCATTCTGTAAGAATTGGTGGTATATTTAGATGAATCCTTGTAAGTGACTAACACTGTCTCTGTATTTTTATATATGTATAGAAGTTTTACCATGGCCTTTATTAAACTTTCAAGTATTTCCACGATGGGCTTTATAGTTATAGAATTTAATGGCTGGAATTTTATGATTCATATTGTTACTGTGCATGGGATAGTCTCTACAACTTGTCATACCAAAGTTCTTGTATTAAAAAGTGGAGAGGGAGGGGAGGCAGGAGTGGGTGGATGGGTGGGTTGGTGGGTGGGGGAACACCCTCATAGAAGCAGGTGAGGGGGGACAGGATAGGTGGTTTCTGGGGGGGACTGGGAAAGGAGATAACATGTGAAATGTAAAGAAAGAAAATATCCATTTAAAAAAGGAAAGAATAGTGGAGAGAAGTTGCTCTGTGCTTATGGGACCCTGAGCAAGTAAAGAAAATTAGGATGTCAGGAAACACTGGTTGTGGACCAAAATGCTGGATGGTGGGATGGAACATTGAGGTCTCCTTGCCAGAACTTAGTGTAGTGAACAATTTGTAGTCTCTTTGTTGCCTATAATTGACTTATTAGAAACCACAGTTCAAATTCTATCTTGTTATATTGCTATGTACTAAATTCTAACATCTATAATAGAAACTTATTCCAGAAAGAATTTCCCTCAGAAAGAATATATTGTAGTTTCTGAATGTTCTGCAGTCCTGTTGCTATAATATCACTGATTCACAACTAAAACACGACTTGAGATGTTATCTTTGAGTAATGAAGTGTTACATGACTTGTATGATTTTAGAAATAATTTCCCCCACCCAGTTAGATCATTTGGTCTATCATAGCTGGTGGGTGCCAAAAACTAAGCCATGTGAAACTATACAGTCATGAACTTCACATCAAAGGCTTATATATGTCTGCTTCGAGATGACAGTTTTCTTTAAAAATTACCTTTTATTTTGGTGGCAAATACTATAGTTGGATTGCTCTCAGCGATAATCCCTTGAGCTAGCTTGCTGAGATTTTACTGGAAATCTGCTTACTTCTCTATTCTCCACTGGATTTGAGCTTTTGTCCAATGTCCAGGTCATCTAAATGTGATTATTGCTCTGACCATCAGACCTCTAGTGGTAAAGGTGGAAACCATGGCTATTTTGTCCCTATAGAGTCTCACTGTCACCCACAGTAATCTATTCCTCTGAAAGAGCACAATGTCTATTTGGAATACATGATTACTTTAAAATAAACTTTGTAATGAACTGTATTCTTCTAATTCACTCAGAATACAATTGTCATTGACATTAGGTCAGATATCAGCTTAAGTATAGAGGATGGATCAGTGGACAGGACAATCTACCCTCAAAGTTCCATAGAAATGAGGACAAGTAATAAGTTATAACCAAGAAAACTGAATTACCATCATAAAGAAGAGAAAGATCTAGAATGAGAGCCCATGACAGAACTCCAGATAAAATTTAAAAAGATGATATATGATGAAAAACAAGCAAAGAATGGGAAAGGGCTGGTAGTGTGGTAAGGGTCAATACTGGTTGATGTAGTCATGAGAAAGTATAGAGCAAAAAGATTAAGGAAGAAATCAACTCCATCAAATTCTGAAAACACACGAGGAAAACAGCCAGGCACTTTGTTATAATATATGTCATTGGTAACCATGATGAGATCAGAGAACAAATTCCAGACTGATGTTAGTAAAAGAGAAAATGAAGGAGAAACATAACCACAAATACATTAGTGGACTGTTAGAGAAAAATCAGGAGGAACCAAAAATACACTGAGGCTGGGTCAAGGTGATGACTGGGGTAGGATTTTTTTATTGTTGTTGAAGATGTTTAACACTGGGGCATGAGGGACGTGGGGACAAAAATTCGAAAAATGAAACCCATTTGGAGACAAACAGATAACCTGAGTGAAGAATGTGTCATTGCAGGAAACATTTTTGAGAATGTGAGGTAAAAAGGTGTTTAAAGAGAAAGTTAAGAACACCTTTTATTTTAGTAAGGAGAAAATAATGCCTATGAGTTAAGATGCAAAAACGGCATCTGTGGGAAGGATAAGATAGTTCTTGTTTGATTTCATCTCTTTCTTCTGGGTAGTATGCAAATAAGAATCAGGAATTGGAGGGCTTAATGGGAAGAATGAGATGAAATTCCTACAGACAGGAAACATGAAAACAGGTAAAGGAGGACAAGTTCAGTGAGATCTATGAGTAATGCAGGGATGCTTGAAGTGACCTACGTGGTACTACCATCATTTTTTCCATTTTGCCTTTCTAGTAAAAGAATGATAATATTTATTATGCAATTTGTATATAGCTTGGTTGTTCTTTACCAGACAAGATGAGAAAGTTAAAATATGTTGAAGAGAAAATATAACAAAATATTTGATACCGAACCACAGGATTTAGGCTGGATAAAGTCGATATTGACAATAATCTGCAGGTGAGGAAGTTAAAGAAAAAGAAAGTGATACAGTTCATATATTGTAATTATTGAATAAGACAAAGACTTGATAGAGAATGAAATAATAAAATAATGGACAGACTATGAGGGTTAGATGCTTGACTTAGAGATTTTGGTACAACTATTGGTAGTGTTGGAAATAGGCCAGGGCAACTGACTTAAAAACTGAGATCATTCAGGCTAAGAAAGTCACCAACTCAAAAGTTCAGACAGATAGGTGAGTTAAAGAGTCTGACTGGTAAGTCACTCAATTGTGATAAATTGAACATAGGGCTTAGAGTATCAGTGATCTTGATACTGAAGGAACTGCTTAGTGCATAGAAATAACACAGTAGGGTTACAAGGTGGCAAATTCTTAATAGAAGAAGAATAGAAGTGGAACCCTGGAGAAAGAAAGTGACCGTTGGTCAATACTCATTATCAGTAGACCCAAAGGGCATGTGACTTTGGAGAAAATTCCAACTCTACTTAAGAAAGAGATGGGAATATACTAACTTCCATATATGACCATGTTTTGGTTAATGAAAAAGGGAAAAAATCTCCATGAGCCAAATAAAAGATTGAAATTTTGTTTTGCTTTGCTTTTGTTTTTGATGAGAGTCTGAGTTTCAGACTCACGTAAGGAGTACTTGGGAGAAGAGAATTTGATGAAGTCAAACAGAAAGAAGCAAAGAATGGGTAATTTTATTTTCATGTTGTAAAAATATTGTTAAGATTTTTAACTTTCATTAAGAATAATTACATGTGAACAATAGTAACTGTTTTAAGTTAGACCTTGATTTTAAAAATATTCACAATTATAGTTTAAAAATTCAAATAGCCTGGCACGTTGTTGAGCTGAAAAATGAATGTATCTCCTTTCAACTCTCCTGCAGATATACTCTCTTGAAGCAATAATGATTAATGATATCTTATGTATTATTTCATGACTATTAAATACATAAGGAACAAACATAGTATTACATACATTGCCTTGTACTTGAATTTTTTATTAAATGATTCTAGATTACTTTTACCATAGTATACTTCTCTGTATGTGAAACATCGTTGTATGGCAGGATATGCCCAATTGAAATGCATGTGTGTTCTTTGCATACTGTCATTTTCTTTGAAGACTTAGGAGCATCAGAGCTAATCTTGATTGTAAATGCCTTAATCAAGTATCTTTGCAGAGACTAATAAGGAACCAACTCGGAAGCAATAAATCAGTGACCAGATTAGACTCGTTAACTTTCAGCAAGCATCCAACCCATCAATGATTTGACAAGTTTCCCTGTCACTATCACATACTAAACAAGCAGAATGTCAGACCCTTGACCAGGGCTGGTGGCACTGCCACTCTTAAGAAGACACTTACATTGACACTAGTAATAATATTTTTTAAAACCAGACTAACAGAGTAAAAAATGCAAATGATCTGTGAACTGTGATCATTCACTGGCATCCACAGCCCCAGGAATCATATGTTCTTATCATCTCTGTGAATAATTTGCACTGTGTTTATTCTCTAAATGTATTTACCTATTTAAGCATTCATTTTGGTATAACGAAATAATGAAAATGAAAACATGTCTCAGAATTAAAGGTTCTGGATCTGGCACATTCTAGAACCAACATTTCTACAAATTAGTTTTTATACAGGCATTTCTCAACTTATAAAATAGACTCAGTCTTGAAAAATTGGTTTTAGAGTAAAACCTCTTTTCCACTGAATTTATTATAAAGCAGAAAATGTATTGCTTCATAAAATCCATACAACTGCTAACCATTTTAAAAGATTGCAAAGAAAGCTAGTTTTTTGAGGTTGTGTAAAGTGTTTTGCTAAAGTTTACAGCTCGCTATCTACTGCACAACTCTTAGGTATCTCTCATTTTTCATTTGTACCTTCTTTGGTCTTTTCATCATTTCCTGAGAAATTTTAGCTAGAAATCGTCAAACTCCACATTTAATATCCAGCACTTGGCTTAGCTCCTTTCCATCACATAGCATTTTTTCCTCTATATAATGGAATTTTTTTTGGCCTGCCCAACACTTAATCATAATTTTTTAAAAAGAATCTTCCCCTTTTAACCCTACCCAGATTCTCAGTCAGTCACTTTGAGGTCAACTGTACTGCCTCGGTGGTAGACCATGTGACCTGATTCTTGCCAATCAGTGATCCAAGACTCCTTAACTATGCTGCCAGGGATGGAAGAACTTATGATTAATATGCTGTTATTGATTCAGTAATCACCTCAGGCTAGAAAATATGACATCACCTAGGACTAGATCTTTCTTTTTACTCTCAGTCTGTAGCTGTAGGGACATTGGTTTGAAACCACTAGGACATATTTGACCTTGTAACAGAATCAATCAAATAAGAAAGAGGGATCTAAGAAACACAGTACCACCAGGTGGGGTGGCATCATTTGAACTCATGAACTGGGTCCTCTTGTAATCTAGTTTTCATCATTTTGTTGTACTGTTAGATGAAGTTTGTTTTACTGTCACTATGATTATTATGACTAATAATATTAGTCCTCTTACATAGCCCCTTTGTCACTTGTAACACTATTGGCCATAATTACTGTTACAATCTGGGAAAAAATCTATCTGTCTTAGCAGACACTCAGCATCAAGTGTAAAAAAGAAACGTGGAGTGGCCAAATAAAGCCAAGCTTGCAGAACCTAACAGGCCACATTTAGGGTTGTACAGTTGACGTGGTGGGAATTTGTCGAAAGTTAGGAATCTGGCAGTGATGTAATCAAAGACGGAGAGAGTGAGCAGAGAGACAAGTGTGGCCAGAGGGTGATGAAAGAGACTAAATAATTCCTGTGACAGATGCTACAGGCCTGAACCAGAGGGAATAGCAAAGACTGGGAAAACTATGGGGTTTGAAGTGCATTATGGAAAACTTTATAGACCATAAATTGTAGGTTTCATCAGCACAGAGACTGTACAAGTTATTGTGTCAAACTGGACAAGTGATAATGTTAATTCAATATGTATTCTTGATACTCTAAGGTTTTATTTTTCCGTCTTATCTTTTATAAGACTCCTGATGAACCATCTGAATACTGTGGATTATTTTATAGCTCTCTCCCATTGCAATTGTCATTGTCTTATCCCACTTTCCTCATCTATCGCTTCATGTAAGGGGGGCAACTGAGAAAATCACAGCCAGTCACCTTTCCACACACACACCCTTATAATTAGCCAATGGCATTTCTTAATTACTTGAATAGGTGTCTTTTTGTAGTACTGTGTTTAAAGTGATGGATTAATCCAGATGCCTGGTTGACATGAAGGGAGACATGATGCTCCTGCTTGCAGTACTGCTCGGGGCAGCACATTTTCATGTTTCCTCGCTGTCTCCTTATCTGTCGGAAAGGGGAAAATATTTTCACTGTTCCCTGATCTCTTGGACTGTCATATACAATTAACCAAGAAATAATATTTTTCTAGGTAACGTACTTTCATGTTTGATTTATTGGAATTTCATGAAGTCTTGACATGGTTTTGAAGTTTTCTTTAAAGATCTGGTGGCTTTTGAATTTATTAAGCTGCCTTCCCAAAGCACATTCTTTCAAACTCCTGAAAACAAAATCTGCAAAAGAGTTTATCACCATATTCTACGAGAGCTGGCACAGCCAGCACAGCAACTGTGAGCAGCTTGATAAACTATTAAGTGAAAGTATATACAGATTTACTTCAGCTTATACAGAAATATGTTCCTGAAAACTTAAACAGTTTTAAGATAAACCCAGTTCTCTTTGTAAACAAAAGCATAATATTTCAAGGAAATGAGAAGCTAATTCATATCTTCTTCTGTCTCTCTGTCTCTGCCTCTCTCTGCCTCTCTGTCTCTCTGTCTCTCTTTCTCTTACATGTACTCTTTTATTATCTAAAAGATTTGTATTGGATTTTTATGAATAACCCATTTCAATAAATGATGTCCTATGGTCAGCAATTACAGTAAGAATTTTTCTCAGTAATATAAAACAGTGATAGAGCTTAATATCTCAAATAGTAGAATATTTCCCATGTATGTCCAGCAAAAGAACATTTTTACACCAAATTATCCTTGGTGGCTCAAGTATCACAAATATTATCATATATAAGAACAAATAGACAATTAAGATATTGTTTATGTGAGTGTTGTCAAATACAAGCATTTGTTTCACTGTGTTCTCTTCATTAAGTCATTAGTTTCTTTAACAAATGAAAATAAGATATATTTACAAGATCTCAGTTTACTTCATAGGTGTGTCCCAATAATTTCAGGTTTCTATAAAATGACTCTGTTATTCTATAAATAAATTTTTACTGTCTATAAGACAATACTTTAACTTTTTTCTTTTCTTTTGTTCTTTAAGAGCATGAAAAATCCTGCTATACATAGCTTTCACTGGACTCTATAATATAGTCTATAGACACTGATATACAAGGTAACTGTAATATAGATCTTCCTTCCAGATTTTGTAATCTAAATCTTAGACTCTAAGAGGAAAGAAAAGGAAGCAATACAAGTAATTGGAATTGCTTAAATGGGGCAATACTATTGTGCTGTCTGTAAGAGTTCAGAACAGATGCTTCTAAGGCCCATAGGTCTCTTCTGTGTGTGACTGCAAAATGTAACATTGTATGATAAGTGTACAAGATGTTCTATCATTAATTGAGCTTTTTAATTTCATTTAAAGACAATAAATATGCTAAGTGAACTGGAAAAAAAGAAAATGGGTACATTTAATATGGGATGCTTTTAGAAAATGCTGCTTTTATTATTCTTATTTTTGCCTGTCCCTTCAATACTCAAGTAGAATTATTTGTAGACACTGTGATACTCAATAACTGGTAAGATGAAAGAAACAACACCTGTGTTGTTTTTCAGGGGCTCATATTAAAACACAGAAGCAGACGTTAAGTCATGGACTTTGAAGAATTAAAGTTTTATACTTTCATCTTTAAGAATGGATGAAAGTTATACTACAGAGCCAGTCAAGTGTAGGTATTATGCTAAGTATATATTTTTTTCTTTCCTAGATGGGTTTATGTCACAGTACTTCCCATAAGTACTTTAAATGGCTTTTAGCATTTTTATAAACAGCACAAAAATTGTGTCCACAATGGAATTTATGTGAATTTTAATTATGCATATTTTAGTAGATTTCATGCATAATTGTGATAAGCTATCAATGATGAGACAGTAGTGAATATGCCAGTCACTCAAATTGCCCATTTAGAATGCTGACATATTTGTTTCTATGCATACAATAAACAAAGGAAGATGATTTTTATATTACGTTTTATGTTTATGTCTTGGTGATGTAAGTGTTCAAGAAACTAAATCTAATAAAATATCGAATATATATTTAAAATCACCCTGAGAAAAGCAAATAAAAAAAATCCCAAAAAAGCAGTGAGTTATAAACTAGCATCAAAATATTAAGTGAGATGAAATAGTGCTATGATTTAAAAATACCATGGAAAGGTTTTAAACTATTTTAGAAATTAAAATGTCTAATCCCAACTACGTTTCTTCAGTCTTTCATTCCTGATTGAGATGTGACATAACACTTTTACCTCAATTATTTGTACTGTGTATACTCTCATGGATATTTAATATTTTCTCACTGATGTGAACTTATTTTTATGAGAGCACACTGAGCCGATAACTTTATACACCAGTTTCAGAATAATCCACTTAACTGATTTGTTTAAGCCCAAACACCATGACCCTGTGAATTCAACTGGAAGGGTTACTAGTCTTATGAAAAGAAGTAGTGTTGCCTCAGGGAAAAGGTAACCCTAAAGGATGCCTGCTGCCTGATACCCCTCCCTGTGGAATGCTGTAATGGTAACTCACACTTTCCTCAGAGGGAAAGCAACTCAACAGTAAACAGTCAGGACCTCTCCCAGACATCTGCCAGAGTAGTCACAAAGCAATCACAGTCCTACAGGCTATTTTGTCAGCCTCAATATTTAAAGTGTGAAACATAGCCTCAATCTCTGAAGTACAACTCTTAAGAGTTTAAAGAAGCCATCCAACAACCTTCACTTGGCTACATTTCAAAGAAACCTCAGTGAGTACCTGAGCAGTTCTGTTTCATATTCTAGAGACAAGGCAAATCTTATAAGGAAGAAAAAAAAACTATGCAGATTAGAAAATATTGCATGACTGTGGTTGTGTACCACAAAGCACATTTTGTATAAGTAAGTAGTAATTAGCTTTATTAAATGGATGTATGGATTTCTGTTTGTGGCTTTAAAATTGTTTCTTCCATGCAGGGTAGAGGTCAGCTTCGAAGTACATGGTAACATGGGTTGTAATGGTTTTAATGAAAATTGCTTAGACATCAGAGACTGGAACTGTTTGGGAAGGATTAGGAAGTATGGCGTTTTTGGAGAAGGCATTGGGAGTTGGTTTTAGGTTTAACCAGGTTTAAAAGGCTCAACTCTCTGGCTGTCTCTGTCTCTCTGTCTGTCTCTGTCTCTCTGTCTGTCTCTCTCTGTTTTTTTTCTCTCTCTCTCTTCTCTCTCTCTCTCTCTCTCTCTCTCTCTCTCTCTCTCTCTGATTGCTGCCTGGAGATCAAAAAGTAAAGCTTTAAGCTACTACTTCAGTACCATGCCTCTCTCCTTTCTGCCATGGTGATCACTGACTAACTCTCTAAAACTATAAGTAAATCCCCAATTGAATCTTTTATTTTATAATTTGTCTGGGTTATAGTGTCTTGTCACAGTAACTAAAGAGTTAACTAGAACAGTCAATAAATAATATGGCCTTTTCAACTAATTAACAGTCCAAACAGCCTGATGTGTCTCCTTTGTTTACACAAAAACACTGATAATGTTTCAGCATGTTCACTTGCACAGACATATACCCAATTACAGAGAAAGCCATTCTCACTTAATAGGAGTAAAAAGGCCCAACTCAAATGTATTGGGATCAAGTAATGCTTTCCAGAAATCATGAACTCGGAGTACTAGGATATTTAACCAGATAGTATCTTATTTAATAGTATCAAAAAATAAAACCCACTATGGGATAAACACTAATTTATTCTTCATTTTATAAGTAGGAAATTAAAACTTTACAACTTACTGAGTAAAGAGGGTGTACTTTTTACCCACTAGTATACAGCAGATATGGATTAGGTATAAATTAGATGAGGTAAATAAAATCGTGGGATGCAAGGTTTGAAGGATTATGCAGTTCTGCATCACACTGTTTTATCCTAAATATATATAATTAACTGTAAGTGGCACTGTGGTGATTAATACTGATTATCAACTTGATGGCTCTAGAATCACTTACTATGACAAGCCTCTGGCAAACCTGGGTGGGATTACCAACATTGTGTTAGCCTTCTGACCCTGTGTGTGGTTACAGTCATTGAGGTCTGAAGAAGCCCTTTAAACGTTCCACACATCATTCTTTGGGCTTGAGTCCTGGCCTGAATAAAGAGGGATAAAGAGGTGAAAGGTAACAGAGCATCAGCATGCATGGATCCCTTCCTCCTGACAATAGACAAGGGAGCCACAGCTTCAGACTCTGAAAGTTTCCACCATTGTGGATATAACTGAGAACCAGGGTCTTTGGGCAGAGTGACAGGAATGTAAATAGTACAGATAACTGAGGGAGATAATTTAAAAGTCCTAACCTAAAATTTTTTTCTTCAGCAAAAAGTTTTTATTTCCCTTTCTTACTTTACAGTATTTTCTTACTCCTTTTCCCATCAAGCAGCCCAGAGCCCTACAACAACAACAACAACAACAACAATAACAAACACAACAACAATAACAAACACAACAACAAAAACAGCAAATGGACAAAAAATAAAGGTCTTTGAGAAAAAGAAAACCATTATTTTCAACTACTCTTTTCTATTGCTTCTCCCTACATACTAAGGCCCATGAGCAGTAATCAAGCTCAGTCCTTTTTCTGTGTAGAGTAATACTTGTCTTTATGGAGAAGAACCGTTGCTTTTCTTGAAATTGTTGCTGCATATCCTTATTTGAGAGTCCAAATAAGGTCAGAAATTGTATGTATACTTTTCTTAGCCTTATACAAT
The DNA here is from genome assembly GCF_004785775.1 of Grammomys surdaster. Classification (NCBI taxonomy): domain Eukaryota; kingdom Metazoa; phylum Chordata; class Mammalia; order Rodentia; family Muridae; genus Grammomys; species Grammomys surdaster. The sequence goes on along the minus strand of NW_021604565.1, from coordinate 26,628,729 downwards.
TCTGAAAACACCAAAAGTGAAAGGAAAGCAAGCGGTGTTCCAAAGCACAGACAACTCCTCAGGAGAGATGGATTTTGAGTGAAACATCAGGCTGAATACAGATTAGCAACACAAGGACATGGAAGGGAAGAAAGGACTACAGAAGGTAGAAAAGACACCTGCACAATCAAAAACGCATGAAAAGACCCAGAGTACTCAAGCAAACACAAGTAGTTCCAGATGTGCTGAGGGAATCCATATTGATAAATGGCAAGGGATTAGAAAGAGCAATAAAGCTGTTGGTGTATTTATGCTGTGCAGCTACTGTAAAAATCTAGATCGTACATTCCTATCCATTTACATATTTTCTCTAATTCTACCTTCTGTAGCAACTAATACCATTTACATCTAACAATTCAATAGTCATTAAATTCATATGGCCAGACTAGGATTCTCTATCTTTCTTGACAATCACCAGAATTATCTGAAAACTCAATCATGTTGAAATAAACCAAAATATTTCTGAATATATATTCAGAATATATATATTCATATAATATATATTATATATATAATTCATATATATGTATATACATATATATATGAATTTGATCATTCATAATGACTGACACCATGATCACCTAGGAAATTAGCAAGGTATGCTTTTCTCTCTCTATAGGATGTTTTCAAAGACAGTTAGAACATAAGAGCTTCTGATCTAATGTCTATGACAATGTACCTTCAGAGTACTTTGGTAATGCTTATGGAGAGCTACACTTAGCTATGGATATAAGAATAGGTATTCAGAATACAATTAAAAATTATTTTAGTAAAGAACAATGACAGTAATAGTTCCCCTTTAGGGTCTTTGACCTTTCTAGCTACTGGGTTCATCCACACAACTAATTTTGAATGCATAATATAGACTAGTTTAATTTATATCACCAAGATTAAACTAATAAGAAATCAACAAACATTTCTTAATTATTTTTCATTCATTTATTGTGTGATTATGCATGTGTACATGTTTATGGATGCACATGCCATGGAAGGTCTATGGAGGCAGAGAACAACTTGTGGGGAGTTGGTTCTGTTCTTCTACCATATGGATTACAGGATTAGAATGAAGGATGTTAGGCTTGGAAGAAAACACCTTTACCCACTGACCTCTCTCTCTCTCTCTCTCTCTCTCTCTCTC
>NW_021604565.1:26620536-26627542 GCF_004785775.1 Grammomys surdaster | reverse complement strand
CTCTCTCTCTCTCTCTCTCTCTCTCTCTCTCCCTCTCCACCCCAGTTCCATCTTTGAATCCTAGGAGCAATGACCTGAGAAATTTTTCTATGCTGTGCCCTTTTTCAATTTACATTCTGAATCATCATGGCCTAGAAACAACTGGGCTTGCTAATCATGGATGAATACTTGTAGAACCATGAGCCAAAGCATCCTTTCTATCTGATGTTTCTACCTCTCAAGCACTTTATCACATGAACCAAAACCATAACTTAATACAATGAATAAATTTATATATTGTCAGATGTCACAGCTATATATACAATTCCACTATCACAAAACCTATTATACCTCTCTGGGTGTGACAAATAATCTCATTAACAAAAAGATGTTCAAATGTATTAAAGACAGATAGCTTTGTTGATTGTATATTTTATTTATGAAAGTATTCTAAAATCCAGATCTCTGCCATCATTGATTAATTGGAAAAAGTAACTAATATTACAAACTTTGGGTGAGGTTTAAAGGCTGATATTGTGCCATTTAGTAGAATACTCACCTATGATTTGAGAAGTCTTTGAGTCACCTCACAAGTTTCTGTTTAAGACTCTACTCCTTGTACCTGTCCATAAAGACTGTTTCCTTCTTTGAATTTAGAATTTTCTCTAAAGGCAGTATTCATTCTGTAATTGAATTACATTGACTGCATATACACATGGCTGGAAATTTATCTTTTACTACTCTTCAAATAATCTCTTTGGAGGTTTTGTGTTAACTGTCATGACCTTCTAGCAAATGAATGTTTGCTAAAGAATGACAGAACTCAATGAAGAATTAAATAAGATTCACCTATGGTTGGATTCAGGTCAACATTTTATTCCTTTTGTTTCAGTAAAAACAGGGATTATGTCTTGCTCAAGTTTTATCTTTCAAATAAAGAGAAACACCCAATCATTACTAGGTATTCAATAATTCTGTGTCATAGGTTCAGAATTTTAAAGGATATAGACAACAGAAATATTATTGAAGTCTTTGAAAAGATAAACTTTTCTATGTAGTGTCAGACCATTTTCAAAACAGGTTTGTGAATATACATATATGCACATCCATGTATGCATACACAGACTTCATGAAGTAGACTCACTAAGAAGGTTTTCAGGTATAATGTTGAATATACAGAAAGATTTGTTAAAGCCATCTGTGACAGAGAGTGGGGAAATCGGAAACACAAAGACACTTAAATTTTCATGAAGAACTTAGAGAAAACATTAAAATATATCGAGCCCTCAGTCTGTTTTGAAAACAGAACTGTCTCTAGTTACAGAGCACATCAGTGTAAAGATAATCTCAAATTTCACGAGGTAAAAACCTTGGTAAATTCCAGAAAAATTTAGGGCTCTGTTTATAAACATTCCCAAGCAGACAAAAGTCCCATAATAATATAAAGGACACACAAGTAGACACATCTTTGTAAATTTTAAAATTTCTAAATTTTAATGGAGTCTCTTGAAATTTACATATGGTATACTTTTTTATCACATTTTTTATAAACTTGTGAGTAATTATTTATCTTTTAATTTGCTAAGGAAACCTCTGCACCAGCACCACAGTAATATTTGTTAAAATGGCTGATCATATAAGATCAGTACGGTGTTCTCTTGAAGAGTGTACTCCACAAAGCAAACTGACCTTGTCATTTTCATACATCATATAGTATTTTAATGCAGTTAACCTCTCTTGTATGTTTACACTTCTTAAGAGGGCTATGTATATTCATCCTTTTCGTAATACCGTCTTCATGATGATGTCTGAATTCAGGAAGATGGGTGGACATGTTAAATGTTTTGATCAAATAAGAATAGGCATTCTCCATTTGCATGCCAGTGAAGACCAGCATTTTCTGATCATTAGGTACTTCTTTATCTTTGTAGATCTTATCCTGGACATTTTCTAAGTACTAGAGTTTCTATCTTCTAGTGGGGTATTCTTCACTATTGATCATTTATGGAAATTTTCACAATAGGCAGTTGCTCTCATAAATCTGCTTTTATTAAAAGAAATGAATGAACCATTACAAAATCCATAAGAAACCAAGATTCACTTCCTGACTTCCACATCAGCATCTACCTTTGGTGACTGCACATGAGATGTATACTCAGGTGGAATGGTCTTCAGACGGCCCCTCCTTCAGTTTCTGTCCCTCACTTTGTCTCCATATTTGCTCCCTTGAGTATTTTGTTGCTCCTTCTAAGAAGGACCGAATCACTCCCACTTGGTCTTCCTTCTTCGTGAGATTCATGTGGCCTGTGAGTTGAATCTTGGGCATTTCAAGGTTCTGGGCTAATATCCAATAATCAGTGAGTGAATACCATGTGTGTTCTTTTGTGATTGGCTTACCTCACTCAGGATGATAATTTCTAGTTCCATCCATTTACCTAGGAAACTCTCGAATTCATTGTTTTTAATAGCTGAGTAATACTCCATTGTGTAAATATACCACATTTTTTGAATCCATTCCTCAGTTGAAGGACATCTGGGTTCTTTCCAGCTCCTGGCTATTATAAATAAGGCTGCTATGAACATCGTTGAGCATATGTCCTTGTTATATGTTCGAGCATCTTCTGGGTATATGCCTAGGAGTGGTATAGCTGGATCCTCAGGTAAAGCTATGTCCAATTTTCTGAGGAACCGCCAGACTGATTTCCAAAGTTGTTGCACCATCTTGCAGAAGTGCATGCTGATAAGAGCCTGATATAGATGTCTCCTCAGAGGTCTGCAAGAGTCTGACATATTCAGAGGCAGATGCTCACAACTAGCCATTGAACTGATCATGGGGTTCCCAAAGGAGGAGTTAGAGTGAAGACCATTGGAGCTCAAAGGGTTTGTGGCCCCATGAGGAGAGCAACAATACCAACCAACCAGAGCTCCCAGGGTCTAAACCACCAGCCTGGGAGCACTTAGGGAGGGACCCATGGCTTCAGCTGTATATATAAGAGCTGAGGGCCCTGGTGGGCATAGTTGGAAGAAGAGATCATTGACCTCATGAAGGCTGGAAGTCCCAGGGGGTGGGAATTTGAGGGTGGGGAGGTGGGAGAGGGGGGGTAGGTAGGGGTTACATCCGCAGAGAAGAAGGAGGAAGGGTGAGGGGGATAGGGGGTTCCTGGGTGGGTGGGGAATGGGGTAAGGGGACAACATATGAAATGTAAATAAAACATCCAAGAAAAAAAAAGAAAAAAAAGAAACCAAGATTCTTGAAAATACTATATAGTAAAATTTACAATTTGAGTTTTTTGTAAAAAGAAAGACAACCATGACAAAGGCCCACATGACATTTACCCATACACACTAAATGGTATTCAGCATCAAATAGCAGTCTTTTCTCATTTGTAACTGTTTGACTATTGTGTGCATGAGCATTCTCTTCTTTATTTTGTTTTTGCTGTGCTGGGTTTCTGATACTATAAATTGATATCTGACTTGGTGTAAGAAGTCTGGGATCACCATAAATTATTTTATTCTGAACCCTAATTATATGTTGTCTTATTTTCCAGTAACACATATAACTATTTTATTCTGAACATTTTCCTTCTGCTTCAAATGGTATAACTTCTATAACTATCTCAGGGTCACTTTTGTCTCTCATTTTCACCCATGGTGTTATTAAGGACGCTATACAAATTTTTATAAAAGGATGCATTTAAATTTTTGTCATTTTGTTGTGGTAAATCTGTTCTCCCAGTATGATTAGATATGTTAAGGGATATTTCATACCTTTGTTGTGTACATCCCATGCAATCTTTACTACTAGTATAGTTTAGTATGATGGCTGGTGCTTCTGTAATTTCTATTAAATTGAACAGATATTTCTAAAACAAAAAATTCCTTCTATTCACCATATAGATTATCTTTCATGTGGCCACCAGTTTTATGTCAAATTTCAAAAACTGTCTATTTTTACATACAACCACACCATTCAACATGCTGCTGCCCCAGAGTTTCCTACTCTTCAAATCCCAGATTTCAACACTCAGTTGAGACTCTGAATAGAATGCACCTTTCTTGCTCCGTAACCCAAACATGCTTATTGACTTACTCATTGATACCATTCAGTTATAATACTTTTAATAAAGGGAAACAAGTACCAAAGATATTTGTATTTATGTGATACCAGTGAAGCAACTAAGATATCTATCCTCATAGCAGACAAATAAGGTAGATGATACTAAGTATGTATTCAATTATCTGACACTGACTGAATAAAAAGTGTTTAGTTTCATCCATAATGGTTTGTACTAGCTGTAGATAATAGTTGATAGTTTCAATTTAAACAACAAAAAGGGAGAGGGAGGAGATAGATGTCTCATGTGTAGAGAAACTTAATGGCACACTTAAAGCTCCAGGTTCATTCCCCAGCATCCCTCCAACCCCCAATGAGGAATTTCAAATTTCTTTATAAAACTACATAGAAGACCCAGCTACATAATTAATACACCAAAACATGTAAACTTTATTCAAGAATCATAGTAAATATAAAAATATGAACATCTTCAATCACACATGAAGTATAATGGTCTGTTTATTATAAGGGATTACATTATAAATCTATTGGGTAATCATATACCCATATATATTGTAAAATGCATATTTGGGAGTAATATATAAAGAAGTTTCGTGTTTGTATTTTATATATACATTGGGATAACTATCAGGTTCTTTTATTTCTGAAATTACTTCATAGGAATTGGTGACAAACTATGCTTCACAAGTCAAATGTTATGTGTTCTCTGTCTTTGTCAATAAAGGTGGTTTGGAATATAGTTGTCTACATCTGTTGATGTGTCTTTTGGTTCTCAAAAGCTACTAGTAACAGGGAGTAGTTATGGCATAATCTATTTGCTATTTGTTCCTTAACAGAAGACAGAAAAGCAGCAAAGCTTTATTTGTTATATTTACAGTAGTAGAACAAAATGATTATGGAATGGAAACAGTAGGAGATGTATTGTTTGAATTATTCTTTTGGTCCCCATTGAAAGAGAAAGAGGAAAAAGCATGAGAAGACTTATGGGCATTTGGTTAGCTACATGTTACTGTTTGATCTTGAATTTAGCAATCACTTGAACTGAAAAAATCTCTCAGATCTGTTCAGATATTTTTATTCATGATCAGGTATATTATGATGATTTTTAACTAGATCAATATAAATATGATATGTAACAAACAGCATATGTGAACATGCTTTTAAATCCAGAGCTTACCACTGTTCAACTCTAAATATATGTTTTTAGCATGTACACTAGTTTTCACTATACAATGATGTTTCCTAGAGAATGACAGATCTCACAAATTTACTTAAGGTTATGCAAGTCAGCTAATCTCCATTCTGTAGTTTCTTTTCCATTAATGTCTCACATTTCTTTGGCTATTCATTTATTAATAGGCATCAAGGCTGATTCTATATCATAGGTATTATGGAGTGTGTCATAACATATATGTGCCTATATAGGGACTGGAGAGATGACTCATCAGTTGAGAGTAATTGCTACTCTTGCCGAATATCCAAGTTGCTTTCCTATCCGGTCAGGTATTGCACACTGCTTCTAACTCTAGATTCAGGAATTCTGACGCCCCATTTTGGCCTATAAAGTCACATGCACTCATGTACATATACTACCACACAGAAATAGTATACACTACCTACGAACTACAAGAATGACCACCATGTTAAGACATTCATAAAGGTACAATAAATGACACTCACTGTTGGTGGGAACCAATAGCTGTTTAATTGGATTTAAGGTCCATTCATCAGGAGGGAAGTCATGTCTGTTACTTTAAACCTGGCTAGCCTCTCAGAGTTCATGAGATCATGGACTTTAGAAAAGCATCTACTGCTGCTACTTTGCTAGACTAGCTTAATTCCTAGTAATATTCTCAAGGTTACCCTTATAGCCACAGATAATTGAAGCAACCACCCCTCATGAAAGAAGCCTCTCTTTATAACAAATGGAGACCATCACAGAAAACCATAACTGGATTCAATGTAGACTTCAACAAAATACAATGCAGAAGATCATGGGAATCTCAGGCCTAAGGGATTCATCTATATCACAGTTTCTGGATCTGTAGCTCAAGAGATATTGAAGAAAAGGAGGCAGAAAGCTATTGAAAGTCAGAATTCCAGGAACTCTGCAGTAAAGCAGTCTCTCTTAGAAATGGCTACATAAGCAAGACTGAAACCATGGCAAAATCAAGGGCAAATTTTCAGGAGGTCCACTTCTAGATAAATAACTACAAGCAACCAGTGACTGCCAGGAGAATAGGCAGGGATGAGCCTGCTTATTGATTGTCCATTGCAAAATTGGCATAAGCAAAAGCATATGCATATATACAATAAAACAGAAAGAAAAAGTTAGGTTCAAATATGTGTGCAGAAAGAAACACACACACATACGAACATACAGCACACATGGTAATCTAATAAAAGGTGTTATCAACTTTGTAATAGTAGGTACATGACAGAATCTAGGAGGGAACACAGAATGGCAGAAGAGAGGAAGGAGAGAGAAGTGATGTAATTCTATATCAATTAAAATATTTTAAAACATCAATACACTCATTATTAAAAGTTTAAAATAAAATAAGCAATTATAGGCATGCAGTTGTTTCTTTAGTATGCTGATTTCACTTCCTTTTCCTAAGGATCCAAAAGTAAGATACTGAGGTTTTATGTTTAATTCCACAATGTTTGTATTATAGTTGTTTTAATTTCCGTCCTAAACAGTATGTAAGAGCTTTATTTCTCCCACATTCATGACAACATTTTCTATTTACTTAGTTTTAATAATAGGTACTCTAAGTTGACTGAAATATTATTGCATTGCCATTTTATTTGTATTTTTCTGATGGCTAACAATATTCAGCAATTTTTCATATACTTTAGCCATTTATAGCTCTTCGTTTTAACTAAATCTTTAAGATGATTCTCTCTCTCTCTCTCTCTCTCTCTCTCTCTCTCTCTCTCTCTCTC
>NW_021604565.1:26615387-26620436 GCF_004785775.1 Grammomys surdaster | reverse complement strand
CTCTCTCTCTCTCTCTCTCTCTCTCTCTCTCTCTCTCTCTCTCCCTGTCTCTCTCTACACACACACACACACACACACACACACACACACACACACACAGCCCAAAGCATATTTGAGTTATTGTATGGCTTTGCCCACGGTTTATTACAGACAGTCTGTGGTTTGTCAGAACAAAGGACAATTTTCTCCTTTGAGTAGTTTTTACATTTCAGTCTCTTGTTAGAGGACAGGTCTGAGGCAACAAAGGACTTTAAAATTATGTCTTTCAAGCAAACTCTTTAAATCTTACAGAAGTTCAAAATATTTTAAAGCAATTTAATTTATTTTGTTCCTTCTATACTCAATGCCAAAGACATTCATGATATTGCTTGCCTCTGCTTGCCTACAGGTAGAAGTAACTCAATTCTTTCTTAATGAGGATACTGGATGAGGAGAAAGTTACCTGGGATGGACCAGATTGTGCTTTGTGTATAACAGACCTCTTGTGGACCAGGGAGGAAGCTCAGCTTCAGTTTTCTCCTTACTATTATAGTTATAACAAAAGGGGAGGAGGTCACAACAATTTCTGGGTAGATAGATTCTGCAAGACCTAAAGAGTTTATACTGTTCTCCATTTAAGCCCAACTCTGTCTGAGTCACTTTCTTCCCTTCACAGGATCAGCTATCTTGATAATGATAAAAAATAGATTATCAGTACTTGAAGCTTTGAAGTTTGATGGCCTTTCAAAACTCACATGGATTTATATTATTGGATATAAGTTATCTGTACTGGCCTATGCAAGATAGTCACTGGAGGACTATAAAGTGATCTCTGTATTTAAAAACAAAACAAAATATACTTAAACAAGAATTTCCAGGATCAGGCAGGGTTATGAATTATTTTATTTCTAAAGTTTTTCATCTTCTGGAACATTGGCACATGTAGACTGCAACACAAGAATCGAGTGTTTAAATACATAGAAGGACAAAGTTTACACTTAAATCCATAAAATAGGATTTGAGGACAAGGATGTTCTATATTCTTACAAAAAGAAAGCTGTTTCCTACTCCTTAAGTGTACTGAATTTACTATAAGAAAATAAATATAATAACTGGGTTATATTATGAAATGTTTATAGTATAATTTAAATCTGTCTAAAACAAAATATGACAAAAATGGGATTTTATAAAATTAACTTTTGTTTGCCAATATTTATCAAGGACACTTATCTTTTACACAACACTATGTGGTCTATATATCTAAGTGCATATTTTTGTGAGTGATAGTAATTAAATAGAGAAATGCTGTTCTTTTTTTTTTAAATATGTCTGAATTTATATCTGTGCAGTCTTTTTCATGAGAAAAATTGAGTGGCACTGTTTTACAGTACTCATATGTGAGATGTGGTTTCCAATGAAGATTCCTTTATTTTGAAATCTGACATTAAAATGAGACCACACAGCCATGATTTATTTTAACTGATCAAACACCAGGGGAACATAAGTGAGTGTATTTCTTAAGGCCATCTCATAGGTAGGTGTGGCTGGCATTCCCTGGCATGGATTTTCTAGTAGATGGCATGCCAAGATCTTAAGGCTAAAAGTAATTATGCTCAATGTAAGTTAGTTATTCTTTGCCAGTTAAAATTGTCTTCTCAAAGAAGGATTTGAATCTACATACACATAAACTATTTCAGAAACAGAGGTACAAGAAGTACAAGCTAAATGATTTATTCAACTTTCAAACACAAAGTGAAAGTAAGAAACGGTTGAATGAGCGTATAAGAAAATACATTGGAGTATTGACGGAGTTTCTAGGTAAGAACATTTACCTCTTTTACATCAAAAAAGCATGGGTAATGGAGGAAATACAAAATATGTATTTTGTTCTATTAATGTTGCACCTTTTCTTTATTGTGATCAATATACCCTAGAAAACCATATTGGTAATTGCACTGTGATTATTTCTTGAATTACATCTTCTGAATCAAACTACTTAATTCGGCTAAGTATATGCAATGTCCAAAATGGAAAAAAAATGTTAAACGCTGATTTTCATAAGAACATCTATTTGGTGGCATGATTAGTTTGTTTTAAGTTGACATACGTGAAGTTGGGTACCTTGGAATTACATCATTATACACAAGACAGAAGCCCACATATTTTGAATTATCACTTTTTGATGGCATTATCTTTCTTCATAAGGGTATCATGATCCTCTTAAGGGTTCCATTTAGGCTAAGACTTGATTTATTGAACATATACTTTATATTAATCTGCATTTTAACCACTCCCTTTAAGCCATATTGATAATATTATTTAAATTATAACTGTGATGCAATCTATAATCTATGTATAATCAAAATTTGATTCCCTTTCAACTTCTTACAACTTGTGTAAGCTGTATCTATTATGCCATTAATATGAAACAATTATTGCCCTAATTAGAAGCAGACACAACTGATAATTATTATATAACTTTGCTACTTTTCAGATCTAGTTTTAGCATGCCACCAAATAATATACTCTTTTCCCCTCCCCTCCCCTCAAAATATGCCATCTCTTTTCTTTAAAAAAAAAAATCCTATCTAAAAGTTGTAAGACCATAAATTCTCATCAGCAATAGGATTGCAATGAAATTCAGAGATAAATGTGGGATGCTCTCTTCATTTTGAGGCCACCCAAATTCCCTGCCCTTCTATGTGTTCATGCCCTTACAACATTTGCAGGTGGTGGTTACCATGTTCTCACTTACTGGTTGCACAGACAAGCCATGCATATTCTTTTAATCTTTTTCACACAGTAAGTCAATCCCTTCTTTCTGATTTACTGAGAAGACTCTCCAACTCATCTATATGTTTTATAAAATAGCTGGTTTCTAGTGATGACAGTAGTTTCCTAGTTTGGAAAATGTTCAGTGATGTTATGGTAACATTGGATTCTCTCTATAACATTTATTTCAAAGAGATACGGGAATAATAGCATAATTGTTACAAATTATCACTTACCCAAAGGACAAGGAGGGAGAGGGGTGGAGACTTGATTTCACTTCCTTTCCTATCATCATAGATATATGGGTAAGTGATATGGTGAGAACTGATATCTTTAAATATTCTTTTCTCCACATATGTGAGGATGGGTTCTATCTTACTTAACACATTCCAAATGTCCCTTGGGTAAATTTGCCTTTCATCAAGTTTTATGAATAAAAGCTTAAAGTTTTAAAATTCTATGTCTATATCCTTGCCTGTCATATTTAAAGAAAAGTTTTTAATATTATGACTCTGTGGTGAATCATTGCACTTTACCCTGGTCAATGAAGAGAATTTGAAATTGTTTATCTTACTTTGCAGATGAAAAGATTTTTTTTTTCATTCTGTATCCTCTCTGGATCATCTCTTCTCCAAAGAATTCCGATTTCTGGCATAATATCTACACAATCTTCTATATTTCCACCTCATTGCCAAATGTGTATGAACTATAAGACTTTGAGGCCAGCTTTCATGGGAGTGTTTGTTAATGGCTCTCTGTAACTTGGATGGAGGGAGTTGAGTAAGGACAGCAGAGAGGCAGGAAAGAAGTCTCTCATATGAACGCCATCTAAGCAATAGCTCATGGACACAAAGCACAGGGACTTGTACAGTCCTTTTCTGAAGATATACAATCATCTTCATCATCATTACTTATCTACATTTGTTCAGAAAGAAACCACAACCACTGATTATTAAATGACTTGGCAAAAAAAAATCTTTGCTGATGAAAACGGTTGCCACACATCTTTGAACTTGGCACGAATGTGTGAGAGACCTTATCTGGCTTATTCTTGTTTGTGCAAAGGGATTTAATACTATCAGAAAAAGGCGAGAGAGCTGCATTGTTGATGAATGATTTAAAATCCAAGAAATGATAAATAGGATGAACAGCATAAAAATCAACAGTCTGAAGATTATTGCTAGAATCATGAAAATGGGCAAAAAGGGTGGCTGTGGTGCTTTCCCGCTCTTAATTACACGACAGAGAAGTTAATGACAGTTTCCTTACAAATTCCTACATGGAAATTCTTTATATGTAAAATAGAACACTGAACTTATTCCCTAAAATTTTGATCTGAATTTTTTGGTAACATGACATATTCCCAATCTCTTAATTTTCAACAACTAATATTTTTTAAAAATTCTCAAATATTTTTTAAATTGAAAGTCTAATTTCAGTAAATTGAAAAGCATACATATTTTCATGTTAAGCTAAATGATTCAGGTGCATTTGTGCACTTAAAATTATCACAGAAATGTAAGGGAACTAAAACTGTAAAGGCATGCAAATTTCCTTTCACCTCTTGTTTTTTAATTGTTATTTTTTTTTTTTTTGCATGAGCTAATCACAGAAAAGGATTCTTGTATTTCCTTTTCAAGGAGAAAGCTGCCAGAGATTATTCTTCACTTTTTCTTCTATCTTTCCAGTTCCTCATTCTCTACTTTCTCCACCATTCTTTCTTCATCTGTTCCTTTTCCTTTTTTATTCTTTCTTCTTTCTCTGCACTAAATAAAGAACATCGAAGCTTTCTAATCCTTTACAAGTTTTATAAAGAGATTGTATCCACACTATATGGATAATGTGATAAAACAGGAAAGAGGACAAGTCCAATCAAGAGACTTTCTCATTCACTGGACTTGGTTCTTTCCTTATTTTAGCTTAAATCTATCAAAATGTTATAGCAAGATATTCTAATCCAATTGTTACCTAGAATTTCACATAAAAAGGTAACCATACGGGCTATGGATGGATAATGTACAACACATTTTCCATGAAGCAGAGTTCGCAATCCCTGAGTCTATAATCCTGATGTTTTCTGTAACAAGATGGGAAATGAGTGACAAGAGAATCCCTGGAAACTCGCAGTCCTGCTAATGGTTAATTCAACAGCAAAGAATAGGAGACATCATCTCAAACACACTAGAAACGAAAACCCAAACTGAAAGTGTGCTTCAGATTCTCAAATGCACCTTCATATAGTATACACATACCTGAACACTCTCTCTCTCTCTCTCTCTCTCTCTCTCTCTCTCTCTC
>NW_021604565.1:26605973-26615287 GCF_004785775.1 Grammomys surdaster | reverse complement strand
ATAATGCCCACTTCTCAAATATAAGAAAGAGGAATCTATTGCTTGTGTTATTTCTTTACTGCTTGTGTGTACTTTCCTTAGTGTCACATTTCGCCCAAAGAGTTTGCCTTTTGCTATTGAAATAGAAATGAACTCTAGCCACAGTTCAGAACTGGGACAGCATTAATATCATGTGGGTGAGGAAATCCATGACTTTGGTTTCCTCCTTGATTCTATTCCAAAGTGAATTTCTCTCCAGTCTCTTTTTCTTTGCCTCAAGCTCTGGATAAAAGTAATCGTAGGTCTTGCTGAGCATGGGACAGAGAAATAAGTCCCTCTCCCTCCTCCACATGCTCTGAAGCTCCCAGGAACTCTTCCCTTGTCAGTTACCTTTGTCCTAAAAAAAATACTCTTCTCATTGGAGATGAGACAGAACAGAGGGAATTCCAAAGAGCATTTCAGGAGCATTGAGTGGAAGAAGTGTAAAATGTGGGGTTTTATTTCCTTCTCTGCCACCCTACTGTGGGTAGCACTGGTGGACTGGCCTCCTTTCTCTGAGCACACCTAGGCCCAGTGTTAGTTGCTACTCCAGTTCACCTGATGGAGCTATGGAAAGTACAGACTTGGAGAGTTCTTGCACTAACCTTCCTACAACGCAATTTCTGTTGCCCACACAAAACCGTACAAAAATTCAACAATTCTCATTTCGAAGCTAGGAAATAATAATATTGTTACATAGCCAAATCCAGTAAGTTTTGATTATTTTAAGCAACTTGCCTTGTTCAATTTGTGAAACACTTGAGCACATAACTTATTTTTAAAACAGTTGTCTACACCACCACATAATCAAATCACATTAAAAATGAAATCTTGCTGATACCTAATAATATACGGAACTAATAGCTTTGAGAGACATTAGTTAAAATAATTTTCAAACATCCTAATGTTAACTTGATATGTAGTTCCTGACCTCAAAATTCATAAAAGAAATGTTACATTCAATTTACTCTTTCTTCCTCTATGTGAAAATGATTTTACTGCTTTTTATTTCATATATATATATATATATATATGTAATAGAAAATCATGCTTATTATGCTTATAACTGCTATTTGTGAGCTTCTACACTTGATAAAGTAGAAGCATACCAAAAAGTAGAAAATGAGGTGGTGTTTTTTTCTTCTGACTGCTAAGGATTTGCATGTTCTTAACTGTGACTCGTTTCTCTTGTGTAGCTTGTTTGTTGGGAAGTCAATTTCATTGACCCATAGACTGACAAAACAATGTGTCGTTGATGTCTGCTTCTCAGAAAAGATACACAATATATACTTAACAATTGGCAGAGACTGAGTCTCCACACCCTTTCTTAGAAATAGAACTCATAAAATCTACTGAGTAAGTTTCATTAAGAGGCTTACCTAAGGAAGAATGTCTACAAAAGTTTCTCAGTCTATTCTCAATGAAAATGCTTGAATGGAAACAAACAAGTTGCTTGGTTTTGTGCTTTTGAAGTGTTTGAATATTATTCAGAATCAACCAGTAACTTTTCTTGGGTTACATAGCCAACCTTCTCTTCCCCCCTCATTTTGTCATTTTCCACTTATTTAGACATCTGGAAAATAAAAATGTCTTATAATATAAATACTGAATTTGAAAAAAAATTATATTATAAAATCAGTGATTTATTGGTGGACATCAGGCAGACCATATTCACCCAGTAGAGCTGTAGCCAGTTTCTACTATGAAGTTGCCATTTCATAAAGCCCCAACTGTAAACAGTCATAAAGACCCTTGACATGTGCAGCAAATACTTTCATGCAAATTCAACAATCACTAAATTTAGGTCAGATATTGTTATTTCTATGAGATAGAATTTGGAAATATTTCTTCAAGGAAACATTTGAAATTGAGTGGGATCCATTCAGTTGAAAAGTTAAGTGCTATAGGTGAAGGTCTACAATTCTGAAAATCATTAATAATTAATGAGAAACAGTTTCACATGCTGAAACACAGGCCATAAGTCCAGAACATTTGAAAAGTGTGAATAAGAGTTTTCACTGTAGTCCAGGGTTGACCGTTCTTTGTGTTAGAAGCACTTGCATTTTGTCTTGTTTGCTTAATAATGTAAGTATTGATTCAACAATCAGTTCAACAGAAATTTATTATGAGCCAGGCATGAGTGCTATGGCTGAGTGGTAAAGAAAACATTTAACTTGTATGAGATCTTGTTTCTAAGCTTTAGGACCACAAAGAAATCAACCTGTGCTGAATATTTGGGGATATTTTTTGGATTCCTACTATGTATCCTGTAGTATGGTAGACCCTGTAGACACTGAAAGAATAGGGGTAAATGTTCTTTTTGTTAAACTATTTGTATCTGGGAGAATGAAACAGTAATAAACCAAAAGGTCAGTGTAGCAGTAATTAGGTATTCAAAATATAATTTGATTTTAGAGATGACAAATTTTATATTGAAAAATGGAAAACAAGAAAATATTTAATATGGGTTGGGAAATTAGCTATGAAAGTTTCTTGAAGAAGGTAATGCTTCAGACAGAAATCAGGTGGTCAGTCTGAAGGGCTGGGAGTCTTGTAAAGAGTCCAGAAAGGTGTGGCCTGGGGAGAGTCAGAAGCAAATTCAGAGATTCTTAAAGGATGAAGTCTTCAACTTTAGAACAGGTCATTTAAATTCTCATAAGATGCCAATGAACAATAGGCATTATCTCACACCATCAACAAGCCTTGTACTCACAAGAGGAGACATGCATCCTTCATTAGAAAAACACAGCTTTATATAACAGAGTGGAAATTCTTTAAATTTTGAACACTCAAACTGCCTTTTGCCATCATTTTTGGGGTATGAGAATGTTAGGACATACTAATTAAAAATTTGAATTTGTTTACACCTTTAGATCTTAAAGTTCATTGAAAACTTCTAAATACAACCTTCTGTGATGTTGTATGCATTTTCACTTGAGAAAGCCAAGCCTTTACTGAAATTATTAACAACAATTACTAGTTAGGACTTTGATAAAACATATAGTAGCCATTTAAGGTTACTTAGATTCCAGCATCTCATATTCATTTTGAAATAAAATTTACACTTACTTATTTTTTATCTATTTATATTTTGTAAATGTGTGACTGGAGTTTGCAAGCACATTCACGTGTACCATAATACCTGTGTGAAGGATAGACAAGAGTCTGTTCTCTCCTTCTAAAATGTGGAGTCCAGTGGCTAAACTCAAGTTTTAGGTTTGGCAGCAAGTACATTTTGTCTCTAAGCCATCTCACTGGCACACATTCATTTAGTTTTCCAATTTAAAAAATGATATTCTTAAAGACTTAATTATCATTTATTGCTAAGCAGAGTTCCTAACATACAGAATATTTATATGTTGTTTGGGAGGTTGAAGGGTTATTTCTTATAGGAGCAAATGCTCCTGGTTGAATTTAACTTCAACATATGCTCATCTCCATGAGCCTTGAGACAAGACAAAGAGAAGTTGAGTTAAGGGAAATCAGGGAGTCAGCCAGGCTACTAAAGGAAGCACTTTTTAATTCCCAGGCTCACTGCAGATTTTCACACTCAATGGAGAGTTCTATTTACCACTATCCCAGAACATCAGGTTAATAGGACATTTTCTTTCTCTATTCTAAAATACCCTCTGTGGCTTGGAAATTCATCTGCAGGGAATAATATTTACTGTGTTAAATGTCTTCTGATTTGCACTCCATGTGATTTTATGACTAACCTTCTCTTCAGTCACCTGGCATTTGCCTATGAATTTCTGAGCCATAGACAAAGGCTTGACAGATTCTTCCCAGAGCAGCACCCTCTCCCAAATAAAACAAGGGATGGTTTCCCATATGTTTTAGGAAACAGCGCACAAGCTGTTTAATTATATTATGTCTTGCTAGGAGAATTTGAAAACCTTAAAACAGAAAAAAAAATTCCTCCCTTCTTTAGAGCAAAGGAATTCAATGGATTCCTATGGCTTATATATGCTCAAACCAGGAATATAGACACCCACATCCCTATGCTACCATAGATGGATAAAGAGAGTGGGGAAATTCATGCATTCTAAACCAGTTCCTATCCAGTGAGCAAGGCGGCGGCAGCAGTAGCATGTCTGCTCCTACGGGTCACTGTTCCATGCAAATTTATTATGAGTTCAGCCCAACTTTCTTGTTACCTTTTACTCTTGTTCCAGGGACAAGCCGTAAACCTATTCTGGACACCTTAACTCTCCATAATTCTGCAAGCATTTTATCAGTACTTTTATCAGTATTCAAATCTGTATTTGTGTTTTGTGGGTTTGTTATGTTTCCACTGTCATAGAGAGTTATAGAGTTATAGAGTTAGAACAACTGATAGTTTGAAACATTTGTTCTGAAAATAGCAGAGTTCAAGTAACCCAAACTTCACGTTAACAAGTAGGAAGAGAGGACAAATGGTTCATGAGTTAGAGAAATATGATTTTTTTTTTGTCTTTGTACCTTCTACTTCTCTTTGAGATTCTCATGATCTTTATTCTGTAACTGAGACACTTGTCAAGGGTCTTATATTTCCAGAGACTGAATAAGCCTTTTGATCATCAGAGATTATTTTGAATGAATATTTTAAGAATTTTAGTTAAGAGCAAAATAATTGTTTTTGTTCCTGTTGTTGTTTTACAAAACAATGGTTTACTCAAAGGTTGAAAAAATGCTGAGATCAGGTGGACAAATCCAAAGTATTTTTTGTAACAATGATAAGGATAAAAATATTTATAGATGTATTGTCAAAATAGTAGCCCCTATTCACCCGTAGCTACTGTGTATTTTGAATACAGATACTCTGCACTGAGATTTCTGTAACTGTAAAGAAACATGCTAATTAGAATACCTTCATTTCTATCTAGCATCTAGTATATCCCTAAAGTTTTATTGATTGGCTATTCAAATGGTATTTGGATTCATTAGGTTTGAATAATCATTGTTATAATTATTTTTATTTATACGTATTAAAATATGGCTTTGATTAAGTGGCTTGCATATTTGTGTTTTTTGCTTAGTATAAGGGGTGGCACAAGTTTGACAAATTACCAGATGAAGTTTATCCAACTTAAAGTAGATATAGGAATACTAGTGATGGATGTTAGCAGTCCTAGAATACTTACAGATGGAGCACCCTGCTCGGCCCATCAATCCTCCCTGTGAATGGCATATCACTCCATTGTTCAGAAAAAGAAACCAAGGACTACAGAGTCTTAGGCAACTGCTCAAGGTGACAGAGCAGATGTGAGCCCATAGATCATATTTGAAGCAAAGAAGTGTTGACTATGTAACTTTTTCTATTAATTTTCTGAGACCAGATATAGTTTCATCAATCTTGTGTGTGTTGTGCTAATGTGGGTGCACATTTTTTATTTTATTGTGGCTTAGTTTTACTTTATAGAAATATATTTCTTTTTGTTATGCCATTAATTCACACAATTATGTTTTCAAACACAACAAATTCAACACCCTTCAACTACGTCAACGGACTTCAATTACTAACCCTAACATATCCACTGATCTATTCTTTGTCCCAATGTTTTATCTCCTCCAAAATATTATATAAAGGGAACCACATATTATTTGATGCTGAGGTATTGTTTCTTTTAATTATGTATTTTGTTTTACAGTTTTGAAACAGTCTCACGTTGTAGTTCCACTTTGCCTAACGCTTACTCTATAGATCATGCTGGCCTTGAACTCACAAAGATATTCTTTCCTCTGCCTTCTGAGTGATGGGGTTAAAGACATGAGTCACTATACCAAGGTATTTTATTGTTGAGTATGATTCAACTGTGTGGAAACACTAAAATGTTTTTATCTACTCACAGTTGAAGAACATTATAGTTGTTTCCATGTTTTAGTGATTACAGAAAAAGTGCTGTAAAACATTTATGCATGGGTTTAGCACTTGGTTTTACTCAACCTACTAGAAAATGGATTACTAGGTCCTTTTCAAGAACAGTTTTCAATATGTTAACGAAACGTTAAAACATTCTCCAAGGTGCTAAGCAGATTGGAGCTCTCATTAGTAAGTAAGGGGGACTCATGGTTACTCTGCCTCCTCCTCAGCCATTGGTATAATGAAGTGTCTTATTATCAGCTGTTGCTCTGACTTGATTTGTTTATGATTGCCATGGTAGAACAATGTGGTTTTGATTAGCAAATCCTTATGACTACAGATGTCCAGGTGCCCATTTATATGTTGATTTGCTAACTACATATAACCTATAGCAAATATTGAATTTTCTGCACATTCCTTCTTGTAGGTTTTCATTATTTCATTTAAGTACTTTATATATTCCTTGTACTAGTTTCTATCAAACATATGTTTTTCAAATATTTTTTTTCTATTTGGGACTTATCATTTCATAACAATGTCCTGCTCTGAGCAAAAAAATAATATTTATAAAACTTACTTTATAAGCTTTTCACTCTGATTACATTTCAGGTGTCTTAATGATTGCCTAAGTTAAATTCACATATTTTGCTGGGTTTTATTATTAGGTTTTGGGGTTTTTGGAGGGGCGGTAGACAATGTTCTGGGGTCCTTTAGTACCTTGTAATAGTTTACATCTCAATTGTCAGTTACTCTGACACCATTTAAAGAAAAATGTTTCTTTCTACTTTGTATCATTATCAATGAGAAGAAAATGTTTGCCACGTCCTGTGCTGGTTTCTGTACAATTCTAATCTATTCCGCTGAACTACATGTCTACACATTGCCAATCCTATTGTTTTCATTGTTGCTATCTTATATCAATTTAATCGCAAGCAGTAAGATTTTTTTCATTTCTTCATGGTTCTTTTGTTTGTATGTTTCTCTGTTTCTGAGATTATATTTTAATTGCAACAATTCTGCTTTCAGATTTTCTCCCTCTAAACTCTCACATATACTGCATCCCAGTCTCCGAGAAATTAAAGATCTTTTTTCTCATCAATTGTTATTGCATGCATATTTGTATTTTTGTATTCATACATATTTATAAATATGACCTCTTGAGTTCATATATTGCTACTTTGTACCTGTTTTGATGTCTGAACACTTGGCATTGAACAACCAATTGTTGAGCTCTTCCCTGGAGAGGGTGAGCTTTCCTGCTCCCAGCTTTATGCACTGCCTATAACTCTTTGTGTAGAGTTGAAGTCTGGAAGGCTTTCCCCAATGAGTTTAGCACGTTCATTTGTGTCCCCTTATTCACTTGTGTTTAGACATTCATGCTGGTAAGACTTTGTGAGTATACCATTATGTTACAAAGACACACAATCTCACAGCAAAGTCCCTGGTCACCTGGTTCTTATTGTCCTTCCACTCCTCTTTTGTAATGCTTTCTGAACCTCAGGTGTGGAAGTATTCTTAGATGTATCCACTAAGATGGGACTCCACAGCTTTGCATATTGATTGGTTGTGTTTTTCTGTAGTGGTGTCTCTGCCATAGAGAAGTTTCCTTGATGAGGAGTGAAGACTATACCTACCTTTAGGCATAAGGACACATGTTTATAGAATATTGTTAGGGATTATGTTGTTTTAGTAAATTAGTGGTTGTAGATTCTCGCCAATAACCATGACTTCACTAGCATTGAGCTAGATTTACACTACCAGGCATGGCATCCCTCCTGTTTAGTGGGTGTTAAGTCCAACTAGTGAGAAGGTGCTTTAGTGCTTGTTAAGTTCAACTAGAGAGAAGGTGGTGACAGCTAAGGTACTGTGCCTGTAATGTTATGGAACTATGCTAGTCATTGATGTGGGTTCATAGGCATCAACACTGGTTAGTTAAGTAGGACTTTCCTTGGAAGCTTTCGTAGTGTCTTCTGGTATCATAAAAGCTAGTCCTCAGAGGGGTGCACTCAGGTCAGCTCCAGTACAGGTGACTTATTTTTTTTTCAAACTTTGTGGTTCTTATATCTCTTTTGCTCTTCAATATACATTTTAAATGCCTGCTTAATCCATATAAAAAATTTTCATTAGTGCATTGTTTGGGATTATGGAAAAACTATAGGGATTCTGGAATATTTTGATGTCTTGAGAACATTAAATTATCTAATCCCCAATAGTGTTTTTTTCTTTGTATTTTATAACCTTCAGCATATAAATTTTACATAGTTTAAAAGTTTATATGCTGATATTTTAATATACCATTCTACTGCAAGTGATACACTATGGACTTCTGGCTTCTAAGTTTCCACTGACAGTGTGGAAAAATAGAGTTGGCATTGGCAGCTGCTGTGTTTCTCATTTGTGAGGTCCTAAGATGTCTTGTAGTCTCTTTAAGACTTCCTGCATGCAAATCAAGTTTTCCATAAAGAAAGCTTGACTTCTATTATACACCATTTCTCTGAGATTTTATTTTATCTTTTTTATTTTATTTAGTTCTTGACTAGCTAGAAATTCTAGTACAGTTGTTCCTGAACTTAGGGAATAAATGTTTTATCACTAACAATGATGTTTGATAGATGTTTTACATTGACTTAATGTTTGCCTTATTATAATAAGTCTCGCGTTGCTACAAGGCTATACCCAGAAAAGAAAAGAAAATTTTCAATTTTTTTTTTAATTTAAGAGCTGAGCATGATGGCACATGATTTTAATCCAGGCACTCAGGATAAAGAGGAAGATGGATTGCTATAAGTTCCAGACCAATCTGGTCTACAAAGCAAGAACAGCCAAGGCTGTTACATAGAGAAACCCTGTCTCAAAAAAAAAAAAAAAAAGGAAGGAAGGAAGGAAAAGAAAATTAAGGAATGTTCTTGTTGGTGTTTGGTTTTGCCTATAAAAACAGACTTCCTTAACCCAGATGGGCTTGAACTCCTGATCCTACAGCCTTTATATTCTTAGTTCTGGGAATTATGGTACTGCACTAATATATCTGGACACATATTTTTTTTTTCAAACTGCTTATCTTCATCTGAGAAGTCAGGTATTTTTTTTTCATAAATCTTATTTCAAGATAACAGTGTTGATCTCAGTAGGTAAAATTTTGTTGTAAAATTCTGTGTTCAGGTTTGTTAATCATACTAGGCCCTTCTTTCTCTCTCTTAATATCTCTATCTGCTTTGGTTATGCAGTCATAACCTCAATTAATTTAGTGTGAAAATGTTCTTTCAATTTTTTTTAAATTTCAAAATGAAGCTTTTTATTTAGTATTGTAAGTTCTTTCAACGTTCCTTATAAACTTTGTATCCAATTGGATAATCTCCTACATTTTTACTGTATTTGATATGGTTGGTATTAGGTACTGCTGCTCCTTCCTTCCTTCCTTCCTTCCTTCCTTCCTTCCTTCCTTCCTTCCTTCCTT